>NW_026527013.1:59491836-60066836 GCF_024362965.1 Panthera pardus
TGCACCAACAGTTGATACTTCCCTAGCATTTAAAATAGTTATTTCTGGGAGATGGATTTGTTTTGTTTTGTTTTTTCTCACTTAGTGACTTTCTGCACTGCATTATTATAATAACCTTATATCATTTTTATAAAAACACTAAAGACTTTATTCAAAATATAAAATACGTCATCCTATTAAAGGACAAAGAATCCGTACTTAAATCCTTCCATTGTGGATTTTACTCGGGAATACATTTCTTATCCTGACAGCTGATGATAATCCATCACCTTCTGTATGGAGCGATTAGAAGGAACAGGCTGGGGAGACGTAGCCCCTGTGAGAGCAGGGCATGTGGTCCTCGTCCTGGTTCCTCGCTGACCGAGCCGGATGGGGGAACCTTAGAGGTGCGCGCAGAGTGCTTGGAGTGACGGCTCTCAAGGAGCAGAGGTTGTGTTCTGAATATCCTTGAGCGGCTGGGACGATTTCATTTCTTCTGTTTTTCCTACATTTGGGGTGGCTGTGAACCTTGTAGGCAGGCTGTAAATTCACTGAAGCAGAATCGAAGTCTTTATTTACCTTCTCAGGTGACCAGGGCCTGCTGCATTGCCCTGGAGAGTAGGATGCTATCAATGTTTGAAAATTGAGTTTAGTTAATTAGGAGATTTTTCTGGACTAACAGCTGAGCCAAGGTGGGGGGGGGCGGGGGAAGAGGCCCACACACTTGTGTAGTTGGTATTTTAGGAGCTGTGGCCCAGGTGCTCCCATCAGACACAAAGTTGAGATCATCAAACTTGCAATTACTTTTTTTAAAAATTATTATTTATTTTTAATTTATATCCAAGTTAGCATATAGAGCAATAATGATTTCGGGAGTAGATTCCAGTGATTCATCCCCTATGTATAACACCCAGTGCTCATCCCAACAAGTGTCCTCCTTAATGCCCCTTCCCCATTTAGCCCATCCCCCCTCCCATAACCCCTCCAGCAACCCTCAGTTTGTTCTCTATATTTAAGAGTCTCTTGTGTTTGTCTCCCTCCCTGTTTCTGTATTATTTTTGCTTCCCTTTCCTTATGTTCATCTGTTTTTTTATCTTAAAGTCCTCATATGAGTGAAGTCATATGATATTTGTCTTTCTCCAACTAATTTCGTTTAGCATAATACCGTCTAGTTCCATCCGCGTTGTTGCAAAGTGAACCTTGAACTTTCTGAAAGCTGCTACAGACATTATCGTCTTTATGTCATTGAGGAACGTATCAGGGAGTGGCTTTCACAGACACTAACCTTGGCCTCTGTCTCCCATGTCTTGCAGGTGTATCATACCTTCTTCTGGCCTCTCGAGTGGACGGTGGCTGGCAGGGACAACAATACTTGCTACGCAAAGATAATTTGCAATAAATTCGACAATGTACGTAATACGCTTGGAGGCTAAAAAGCCGTCATTTTAAACTGTAGCTTTTAATCTAGGATTGGGTTTGAATCGTCTTTAAAGATGGCTTTCAGGGCAAGGCAGAAATCCTTCCAACGGTTACCCCGTTGATGTATCTGTAGAGGCTGAACAAGTGGCTCACTAATACCTTCAGAAAAACAAAATCACTGAAAGTTGTCTCTTTCCAGAGCTGTCTAATTTGGCAGTGTAGAACCAGAGGATCTATGAAAGTTTTGGTCATCAACGAATAAAATGTAGGATGTGTGTGTTTATGTGCAGTTTATAAGCTGGACGTGTATCAGAAGCATTTAGAAAGCAATGCTTGCATGAAGTGAAAACTAGGTAATTAAAAAAAAATTTTTTTAATGTGTATTTATTTTTGAGAGACAGAGCTTGAGAGGGGGCGGAGCAGAGAGAGAGGGAGACACAGAATCCGAAGCAGGCTCCAGGCTCTGAGCCGTCAGCACAGAGCCCGACGCGGGGCTCGAACTCATGAACCGTGAGCGAGATCATGACCTGAGCCAAAGTCAGACACTTAACCAACTGAGCCACCCAGGCGCCCCTGAAAACTAGTTAATTAACTGATTCCTAATGAAGGCTTTCATTAAAGAAGAATCTGTCAGGTGGAGAGCCGGCCATTGGAGTCTCTTCCCTGTTAACAGAGATGAGTTGGAATTGATAACTGAAAGCAGTTTATTTAGGACTCGTAAATAAAGAAGGCTGAGTGCAGAAGGCAGTAGGACTTGGTCTCTCCCTTTTTAAGAATTTATAATCTTGGAGAGAAAACAAAACTAGATAAATAGGAACAGCAACAAGTGATGTTTGTACGAAGTTTACAAAGTAACCATCATCTTCTTGTTTAAGTCCACGTGTCTGGATCCATCTGGTTCTCAGCATAACAGAAAACAGGTGTCACAGGCTCATGGCCAGTTCGCATGTGCCCCAGTGCCTGAGGTGAAGTCAGCCAGAACTCCAGAACTTAGTCCCTTGGTCCTTGCAGAGGTGTGCAGGGCGGTGAGGGGGATGCTGGTCAGAAGTCTCCAGAAACACACGGGGCTGTGACACATTCACTGCCGTGCGCCCGGGGGCGGTGGTAGTTGTGTGGTGCTTGTTGTGACTCTGGATGTGAGTGATGGAGCTTACTGTCCTGCCAGCGGTGGGTGGCCTTTCCCAAGGGAGCAGGCAGAGATGGTCTGCACGCGCCACTGCTGCCTACGTGAGTGGGATTGGGGTCACGTTGGTAGAGCCCCTGCTGAAGCCAGGAGCCGCCTGTGGTTTCTGACTGCTGGACCTGGGGCAGAATTTCAAGGTCTGTCGACCCCTCTTTGGACGCCTTCTGCTCTGTCCCCTGCCCCTCCTTTTACTCCTTCCCAAATTGCTGTTTCTAGAATATGGCCCTCGTACTTGCTCCCTTACTGTGGCTGTATGGTGAAAATTGTGAACAAGGTTTTCCCTTTCACAGACCTGTCTTCGTTTTCATTTATAAGTGGAGATTTCCGTCAGACGTCTCTCGTCGCTCTGGGCTGCTCCCCCTTCCCCACTTTGCTGCGCAATGCACCATCTCAGAGATCCCTAGTTCCGTGGGGCCCTGGGAAGTCCACTCCTCACCCCCACTCCCGTGGCCTCTGACGGCCTGCCCCCTGAGAAACGCCGCCTTCTGTGACCATCCACCAGTAGATGTGCAGGAGATCGCATGCTCTTTGCACTTTCTCCAGATTTGGTGGGCAGAGACCCTTCTGCCTTCTCTCTCCTTATCTGTTGTTCACGGTCACTATTGAAGAGAAGAGTCTGATGAAAAAAACATCGGCCAAAGGACAGTTTGAATCTTGCTTCCTGTCTTGGTGGGTCTGCTCGTGCCCCTCCCTACACGCAGGACTGGGCAAAGCCCTGTGCTGGCCACTCCTTGATCTCCGCTTAGTTATGTTAGGAGCGGGGTAACCTGCTGTCTTAGAATTATTCTAGCGTTGGACTTTAATTCAGATTTGTTTTGTTGCTGTTTAGCACTATCTCAGCATAATTTGGAAATTTACATCATACTAATGAACTCCTTCATGCAGTGGGTAAATTGCTTGTTCTAGTAAATTTGAGTGCAAATTAACTCTAGATGTGCATTTACTGGCTCATTTAACAGATTCTTACAGTGGTTCAGTTTCATGATAATGTTCTCTGCTCAGTTCAGCATTAGAGTTCTTTTTCTGTAGTAGATGCTGTAAATGTTAACTGTGAACTTGCAATAAATAGATTCCTGTTCAGACCATTAACTGACAGGGCTTCTCTTTCTTATGCTTGCATATTAAAGTATCGGGTGATAGGATTCCATGTTCTTGGACCAAATGCTGGTGAGGTCACCCAAGGATTTGCGGCTGCAATGAAATGTGGGCTCACAAAACAGCTACTCGATGACACCATTGGAATTCATCCCACATGTGGTGAGGTACGGAGATAGGTTTGTGTGTTTATTGATTTCAACTGGTGTCATTTGAAAAACTACTATAAAGCACATTGTCAGAAAGATTTTGTATTAGTAACTGCTTTGCATATTTTAAAGGTTAACGTCGATGTACTATTCAAAATGTGCTTTCTTAAAAGCAATACTGAAACATCGATGGCTAAATATAAATGTGTTTGGCATTCTTCCTTTCGAACAGGTGTTTACAACTTTGGAAATCACCAAGTCGTCGGGACTGGACATCACTCAGAAAGGCTGCTGAGGCTAGCCCCGCTGCTGTTCGGTTTTCCTTGTCCCATCCCCATTCCTGTCACAGATAAGAATGCCCTCCCGTACAGTGAGTCCGTGCTGATGCACCTTCTCTCTTGCGCGGGACCAGCATGGAGATGGGAAAGACGAGGAGACCAGACAGCAGCGGGCGTGTGCTCCGCGGCCTCGGCTGGCTGGGAGAGGCAGGTAGGCTGCCTTCTTGACGTCTTAGCTCGGAGCCCGATGTGAGGTGAGCTAAGGCCAATGGTCTTCCATGTCAGAATCGAGTTTCCCTCTGAGGGACCTTGCAAGCACACAACGGATCCAAGTTAGCTTTTCTGGTGGCTGCCGGTTTTATCTCCTGGCTTCGTGGTTCCCGTGAAAGTATCTTCTGACTTACAAAACGGACTACAACATAGCGAGCCTTCAGTACGTGGGTCTGGGATTCCGCATGGTGGCTGAGGGGGGTGTCCTGGAAATGCCTTCGAGGAGCTGGCTGCGGGGCCCGGGTGCGTTAGTAGAAACTCATGCCCGCTATGTAGGTTTCAGTCTTACCTACACTTTACCCACCGTCAGACCCCTGCCTTGTGCCTCGCCCTGTCCTGGTTCCCGGTGGCAACAACCTTGGAGTCCTCACTTATTAGCATCTCCTGTCAGAGGCATGCTCTAATTTTTTCTCCACCTTGATCTTAAGAGTAATATTAAAAAGTTTTCAATACTGGATTATGTGAAATATAGCTAATTTGAAACTGTTGAAAAGGATTCAGTCCGTATCTAATTGTGGTCAAATGCAGTAAGTGAGTTTGGTGGTAGGAGACTCCATTTGAATCTGCACACCTGGTGGCGTCTAAAAGGCCCTTGAAGTGGGGGCCTATCCAAGGCCCTTGTGGAAAATCTGTTGTTTTCTTGGGGAGCACATCACAGAGCAGCCCAACACAGGGGATGCAGGCAGTGCTCTCTTGAACAGGACGTCAGCCATGAGCCCACTGTCACAGGATTGGACAGTTGTGCATATGTTTTAAAATAAAAATTTTAAGGGGCGCCTGGGTGGCTCAGTCGGTTAAGTGTCCGACTTCAGCCTAGGTCATGATCTCGTTGCTTTTGAGTTCGAGCCCCGCGTCGCACTCTGTGCTGACAGCTCAGAGCCTGTAGCCTGCTTCAGATTCCATGTCTCCCTCTCTCTCTGCCCCTCCCCCGCTCATGCTCTTGTCTCTCTCTCTCTCTCAAAAATAAATAAACATTTGTTAAAAATTTAAAAGAAAAATTTTAAGATGGGAAACACCATGTGTAGATGAACATTTTGGCCCCCTCTCTGGAGGCAGGGAGTACACAGGGCTGGAGTGAGGACAGGGACCCAATGACCTGACAGAGGATCTGGTCGATGAGTTGCTTTTTTTTTTATTAGGAAGAGAAAGATATAAATATAACTGCCTGTAAAGTAAGGCAGGGTGTCGTTGTTGCTGTAACTGAGGTGGGAATAGCAGTGAAAAGGGGGAAGATGCTATTAATTTCCATTGGAAGTGAGGATGGGGGGTTGTTGATTGATCAGAGTTTAATGAAAGCAGCTGGATTTGAACTGAGCCATGAGGGATAAATAGGATGTCAAAAATTTGCAGCAATCTGGAGTGGCTCTGGGTGATGCTTTGGATGGGGTCAATGGAAATTCTAGATAGGTGTTTCGTTACTGTGTTGCTGAGCACCAGCCGAGGGTTTGCAGGACCCCAGGTGAAGTGAAACCAGGAAGCCTGGGAGTGGGTTCTGCTTTTCACTGAACATGGTACAAAAACCCTCAAAGCCCAGGTGAGGTTTCGAACAGGGAACTTCGGGCAAAGCTGAGACCCCGGTGGGCTTTTCCCCCCAGTGGGAGGGTGAGCGAAAAACATACTGTGTTTCACAGAAGCAGCAAGGGGGCTTGGCTGTGTTCTTAGGAGAAAGTAAATAGTTCACCCAAAGAATTTTAACCACTGTCCAAGTAACAGACCACTGGGAAGGCCAGTTTTCTTTCCTTTGCACGGAGAAGATTGGGCTTAGATGTAAACCTGTCTGTAATTACCCCCCCCCCCCATACTCTCCGGCCCCCCTTCATCTCTTTCCTCTAATCTCCTCTCCTGGGGGGAAGGTGGGTCGTAGATAATGGTGACAGGTTTACCTGGAAGGTAAAACTTGTATGCACCTAGTAACATGCAGATGCATACAGATTTGCGAGGAAACATCGACATCCTCTGTCATAGTGGAGATTTTAATATTCCTCAGTAATTAGATCAAACACCAGGAAAGTCCATAAAAATGTAGATTCGAATAATACAATTAACAAGCTCGGTTTAATGAATTTAGGAAGGAGATCACATTCAACACAACTTATTTCAAGCACACGTTGAATATTTATGAAATTTTCCTGTGCTAGTGCTAGCCTCAACAAATTTCAGAAGACCGGTACTGGGCAAGAAGATTTCAGCTGTGGAACTAACACTATGAACCTAGAGACCTTAAAGTCCATATAGTATGATGGTAAGTGGAGTATGGAGGTATTGTGACTTAAGTGAGGGGTTAGCAGAGAGTAAGCTGGAAAGAACTAGGTTAAATTTTTTTTTTTTTTATGTTTTATTTATCTTAGAAAAGCACGGAGGGACAGAGAAAGAGAGGGAGCCACAGAATCCCAAGCAAGCTCCAGGCTCCAAGCTGTCAGCACAGAGCCCGATGCGAGGCTCAAACCCATGAACTGCAAGATCATGACCTGAGCCGAAGTCAGACGCTTAACCAACTGAGCCACCCAGGCACCCCTGGAATTCAGAGTTCTTAAAGGGGACTAGTCACATAGCTATGTGCACAGTCATGGTGCAGACCCCAAGTCAGGCGTGCATATTGGAAATCTTCATGTCAGGCTATAAGTAGCCTGGTTCATCTTGAGCCACTGCTTCAGGCATATATCATAACAACATTAACTAGTAACTATGCAAATATCCAGGAAGTTAGTTTTCAGGGGTTGGCCAGAGATCACTGCCCTGGCTACAGAGATAAGTAAGAAGTGAGTAAAATAGACCCTCTGCATTGTTTCCTCACAATACCAGAACAGAATATTTCATTGGATAGGATCAACAGCAGATTAGATTCCATGGAAGAAAAATACTAACGACTCAAAGACCTAATGATAGAAACTATCCAAACTGAAGGACAGAAAAAAGACTGGAAAATAATAGAAGACGACTCCATGAACTCTAGAACAATACCAAGTGGTTTAACATATATAATTAGAGTCCAAGAAAGGGAAAGGAAGCAAAAGGCAGAACAATACTTGGAGAGGAACTTTATAAATTTGATGAAAACTATAAACTCACAAATTCAAGTCTTGTAAACCTAAAGCTTTACACTAAAGGCCTTTTTACCTTAGTCCTTTCTACCTAGTACATCATTCCTGGCTTTGAACAACAAGAAAATTACAAGGCATACTAAAAGACAACAAAGCTTGAAGAGACCGCTTCATATGGCAGAGATGTTGTAATTATTACACCAGGGCTTGAAGGCAACTATGGTGAATATCCTAGGGGCTGTAATGGAAAAAGTGGGCAACATGCAAGAACAGATGAATAATATAAGCAGAGAGATGGAAACTCTAAGAATCAGAAAGAAATGCTAGAAATCAAAAACACTAACTGAAATGAGGAAATGCCTTTGATGGGATCATCAGGAGACTGGACATGACCAAAGGGGGAATCAGTGAACCTGAAGATAGGCTGATAGAAGCATCCCAAACTGAAACACAAAGAGAAAAAAAAGGAATAAGAAACACACACACACACACACACACACACACACACACCATCCAAGAATGGTGGGACAGTTTCTAAAGATGTAACATGTAATTTAAACACCAGAAAGAAAAGAAAGAATGGACCAGAAGAAATGTTTGATGTAGTAATAGCTGAGAACTTCCCAGAGTCAGTTACAGACACCAGACCACAGATCTAGGAAGCTCAAAGAATACCGAGAAAGATAAGCGTCCCAAAAGCTATAGCTAGGAAAATCATGTTCAAACTATAGGAAATCAAAGAGAACATCTTGAAATAAGCTGGGGCTGGGGAGACCTGACCTATAGAGAAACAAGGATAAGAATTACAGCAGCCTTTTTGTCAGAAACCATAAAAGCAGGAAGAGAGTGGAGTGAAATATTTTACACATTGAAGGGAAAATCCATCAACTTAAAAATTCCATGTTATGGAAATTATTCTTCAAATATGAAGGAGAAACAGAGTTCCTCAGACAATGTCTGAAGTGGCATAGTGTTATTTGAAAGCTAGAAATCTATATTGGAAACTCCAGAACAATCACTAAATTTCAAAAAGAAGTACATAATATGTGAAGAGAAAATTAAATGCAATCACATAAAATGCTCAATTAAAAGTAGAGGAAACCGGGGCGCCTGGGTGCTCAGTCGGTTAAGCGTCCCAACTCTTGTTTTCGGCTCAGGTCATGATCGTACGGTTTGTGGGTTCAAGCCCCGCATCAGGCTCTGTGCTGACGGGACAGAGTCTGCTTGGGGTTCTGTCTCCCTCTCTGCCCTTCCCCTGCTTGCTCTCTCTCTCTCTGAAAAATAAATAATTTTAAAAATTAGAGGAAACGGTAAAAAGAAAACATGAATGCAACAAAAACAGTTACAGACGCAGTAGATACGAATCCAATTATATCAGTAACCACTAAAAATGTGAATGGTACAAACACACTAGTTGTACCAGAGTCTGACTCCACTTTTTGATGTTGGCTGACAGCTTCTAAGTGCTACCCCTTGGTTTTTCCCTTAGGCCCATATCTGGGCAAGCTGATAAGAAGACCCAGATGTTCTTTCTTGGTTTCCAATGGGAAGTTCAAAACATGCAAGCCCCAGCCCATGCATGCAAATCCTCACTCCAGTCCACGCCCTAGCCACTCTAAAAATCCCAATCTAATCTCCTTACCTTGCTTTCTCGAGCCATTTTTGGACCAGAGAAGTCTGCCCTGCTCTCCCAGAAAGCCTCACTATGTGAGGAATACACTTTCCTGGCTTTGCTGTCTGCTGGTGAGCGTGCACTTTGAGCTGTGCTGCTTCGTGCTGCATTTGCATGGTTCTGCCGAGCCTCTGTGAAAGATTTAACTGGCCTAACTGAGTTCTGATCTTTGGTATTTAGGGACAGGAGCATAGAAGTGGGACTCTCCTTTAAGTGGCCCTGGGTCATGTGTCATGAGCTGCATCTGTGTGTCTCAGATTGAATTGTGTGTCTTGAGCATAAGCCGTAACTGAGTCTAGAGTCAGGGGAGTGACTTTTAACCTGTGGCCACTGGTTGCGTGTCTCAAGCAGGCATTGACCCCAATCCGTAGGGTGCTTGGCAGAAAGACTGATATCCTTGGCCCCTCAAGATGTTGCTTGTGTGAAGGAAGAAAAGTTACTGTGTGGCATGTTGAGGTCACACACCCCCAAATGCCTTTGTTGCTGGTGCTGCTCCTATGCCTCCATCACCAAAAAGGATCCTAATCTTCAAATTTATAGGGAAAAATATCACCCATGCCATGCCTGTGGCACAGCCAAGCAGCTCATTCCACCATGCCCTGTAGGGGGTCCCTAACCCTAGTGATACTGATTTGAGACTCTTTAGAGGATAAAGATGACACCATCACTGAAGGATATCCAGCAACCACTATTAACAAGAAAAGGACTAGAGAGGGACGGAGGGAGGGAAGGAAGGGAATATAGGGGAAGAACCCAAAACCTCAACCAGACGCACAAAATTTGAATCAATTGGAAATCTAAACTTAACTAAAATAATTCATGCAACAAAAATATTAAGGGGCACTGATCGACTGCTCTTTCTTTACCATTACAATTCAGTGGCATTAAGTACATTCACAACGTTGTGCAGCCATCACCACCATCCATTCCAGAACTTTTTTGATCTTCCCAAACTGAAACTCTGTCTCCATTAAATAATAACTCTCCATGTCGCTTTTCTCTGCAGTTCCCAGTGAAGTCTGTTCTATTTTTCTGCCTTCATAAATCTGCCTATTTTAGTACCTCAGATAAGCAGAATCGCATAATATTTGTCCTTTTGTGCTTTGGTTTATTTCACTCAGCATAATGTTTTCAAGGCTCATCTGTTCATAACGTGTCAGAACTTCATTCCTGTTTAGATATGCCTAAATAATACTTCGTTGTATAGATATGTTGCTTCTCTGTTCCATTCTTGATTGACCCTTGAGTTTCCACCTTTTGGATATTGTGATGAATGTTACTATGAACATGGGCATCCAAGTATCTGTTTGAGTCTCTGGTTCAGCATACCTAGGAGTGGAATTGGGGGATCATATGGCAATCTATGTGTCACCTTTGAGAGACTGCCAGCCCGTTTTCCACGATGGCTACCATTGTACATTCCTACAAACGATGCACAAGGACTCCAGTTTCTCAATATCCTCACCAACAAGTGTTATTTTCCCTTTATTTTTTTCTTGTAATAGCCTTCCAAATAGGTGTGAATTGGTATCTTATTGTGACTTTTATTTGCAGTACTCTAATGACCAAAAAGTTGAATAAGAAAAACATCAGATACAATTGAGGTAAATTCTACAAGACCCTTGACCCAAACTGTCAAGGTCATGAAAACAAGGAAAGTCTGAGAAATTATCACAGCCAACAGGAGCCACCTAAGGAGACATCACAAGTAAACTTAATGTGGTGTCCTGGATGGGATCTGGAAATAGAAAAAGATGTTAGGTAAAAACTAAAGAACTCTAAATAAAGTGTGGAGTTTAGTTAATAGCAATGTATCAGTATTGGTCCCTGGACTGCACTGTGTGCCATACTAATAAGGAAACTGGGTGAGGGCGTGGAGGGAAACTCTACTTTCTCCTCCTCCTCCTTCTTTGCAAATCTAAACTGTTTAGAAACCTTTTTCTCAGTGAAAAAGATCCTACAGGCATTAAAAAATAGAATACCTTGAACAATGTTATCCCAGTAATTTCAGCAAATTAGAGAAAATGAACAAGTACCTGAAAAGACACATTACCAAAACTGATTCCAGAAGAAATAGAAAACCTGTCACCATATTAATTAAATAGATCGAATTTATAATTTAAAGACTTCCTACAGTGAAAAATCAAGAAAAATCAAGTTTGCTGTGAAACTCTCAAACATTAAGGAAGAAAAAAACGAATTCTACAAATGTTTCATAAATAGAAGAGGAGGAACACTTCCCAACTCACTTTAGGAGTCCAGTGTAACCCTGTTATCAAATACAAATATTTTGGAAGAAAAGATAGCTACAAGCCAGTATTACTCATGAAAGCAACCTTCCTAACAAGATACCATCAAATTGAATCCAACAACATATAAAACGGATGATACATCAGAATCAAGTTTACTCTGGGAATTCAGGATTGGTTTAAGTTATGGGTGGAAAGGAGAAGACAATATAGTTGTCTCAGTGGGTACAGAAGACAGATTTTAATACCTGATTGTGATATTAACTCTCACCAAAAAGGATGAGAAGAAAACATGCTCGAACTAATACAGAGCCTCTACAAAAGGAAACTGTAGCTAACAACATACTTAATGGTGTACAATGATTGAGAACAAGGCAGGAATGTCAACATTCACCACTTACATTCAGCCTTGTAGTAGAGGTCCTAGGCAGTGCAATAATGCAAGAAACATAAATAAAAAGCACACAAATTTGAAAGGGAGACATAGACTATGTGTGGTAGCATGATTGTGTATAGAGAAAATCTTAAAAAATTTACAAAAAAAACTACTAGAACTTGAATTAGAAGTCAGAGAATATACAAGGTATGTAATAAGGTAATATACAAAATCAATCATTTCTTACAACGGAGCATTGTGGATTGAAAATAAGAGCATTAAATCTGAAATACTGCAAAATAGATCCAATGAAATACATGTAAGACCTGTAGACTGAAACTATAAAACACTGCTAAGAGAAGTTAAAAAGATAAATAGAAAATATGCCATTTTCACAACTAGAAGAGTCAGTATTAAGTTATTCCTTTCTCCTCAAACTGATTTTTAGATCCCATGCAACCCCAGTCAAAAATGCCAGCAGGTCTGCTGGCAAAAAAAAAAAAAAAAAAAATCTTAATTTTCTTTCATCTGAGAAAGTTTTTATCTCCATTCCTGATGGATATTTTTGCTGTATATAGAATTCTGGATTAATAGTTCTTTCCTGTCAGTGTTTAATTTTTTTTTTTTTTAACGTTTATTTTTGAGACAGAGAGAGACAGAGCATGAACGGGGGAGGGTCAGAGAGAGGGAGACACAGAATCTGAAACAGGCTCCAGGCTCTGAGCTGTTAGCACAGAGCCCGACGTGGGGCTCGAACTCACGGACCGCGAGATCATGACCTGAGCCGAAGTCGGCCGCTCAACCGACTGAGCCACCCAGGTGCCCCCCTGTCAGTGTTTAAAAAATGCTGTGCCAGGGTGCCTGGGTGGCTCAGTCAGTTGAGTATCTGATTTTGGCTCAGGTCATTATCTCACAGTTCATGAGTTCTAGCCCCGAGTTGGGCTCTGTGCTGACAGCTCAGAGCCTGGAGCCTGCTTGGGATTCTGTGTCTCCCTCTCTCTCTGCCCCTCCCCCACTCATGCTCCGACTCTCTCTCTCTGTCTCTCTCTGTCTCTCTCAAAAATAAATAAACATTATAAAAAACTGTTTCTTAAATGCTGTGCCAATTCCTTTGGCTTCTTTGGCTCTAATGACAAATCTGCCATAATTTGAATTGTTCCTCTATAGGTAATGTGTTGATTTTCTGTGGCTGCTTTTAAGGCCTTTCTTTGTCTTTAGTTTTTCACAGTGTGAGTCTGATGCATTTAGGTGTGGATTTCTGTAGTTTAATCTGTTTGGGGTTCGCCAAATTTCTTTACTCTGTAGGTTTATGTCTTTTATCAAATTTGGTAAGTTTTCAGCCATTATTTCTTCAAATATATTTTTACCTCTGCATTCATTCTCCTCTACTCTGGGATTCTAATGACACAAATGTTAGATCTCTTATCATTACCCCCACAGTTCCATGGGGTTTTGTTCATTTCTTAAAATCTCTTCTTTCCTCTCAGTTTTTATGTTGGATAATTTCTATTTATCTCTCGTCAAGTTTACAGACTCTTCTGCACAATCTCAATTTTGCTACTGAGTCCAATAAATTTTTTATTGGTTATTGAATTTTTCTAAAATTTCCATTTATTCTTCTTTATGTCTTTTGTTTCTTTCCTGAGACTTTCTACCTTTTTTTAGGTTTATTTATTTTGAGAGAGAGGGAGAGAGAGAGAGTGCAACAAGCAGTGGAGGGGAATCCCAAGCAGGCTCCATGTGGTCAGCACAGAGCCCGATGCGGGGCTTGAACTCACGAACTGTGAGATCATGATTGAGCTGAGTTCATGAGCCAGACGCGTATCCAACTGAGCCACCCAGGCGCCCTAGACTTTCTGCCCTTTTATTCATTTCAAGAGTGTTTTCTCTTACTTGTTGGAGACTTTTATAACAGCTGTTTTAACATCTTTGCCAACTATGACTGTCTGTGTTGTCTCAGCATGGGCATCTATTGTCTTTCCTGATGCAAATAGAGATTTTACTGGTTTTTCTTCTACCAAGTTATTTTGTATTGTGTCGCAGACATTTTGGGTGTTATGAGTCTCTTGATCTTCTTTAAGTCTTACAGAAGAAGTTGGCCTTTTTTTTTTTTTTTTAATCAGGCAGTTGTGGTTTCAAGTTCCTTTTTCCCAGTGTCT
The DNA here is from genome assembly GCF_024362965.1 of Panthera pardus. Lineage (NCBI taxonomy): Eukaryota > Metazoa > Chordata > Mammalia > Carnivora > Felidae > Panthera > Panthera pardus. The sequence continues at coordinate 59,505,707 of NW_026527013.1, forward strand.
GTGACCCCCATCTTCACTGTGTGACTGAACTGTCCCATAATTCAGTTGTCAACATCAGTAGTGTGCTATAGGGTCATATCCATGAATACACAGTATGGGGATTGAGCCCAGTGGTTTACAAACAACTTTATGGTGTCACTTCCCCATGTTCCTCCCTCTCCATGATCTAGGCAGTACTTTTTGGTTCTCTGGGCCCCCCAGAGTTTTAGGCACCTGCCTAAACTCTCCCTCAGAGTTTTAGGCACCTGCCTTCCCTGCTATTATTGTACCATTGTTGTTGCCATGGGGCAGAGAGAACAGAGAAGAAAACATACCCTCTCAGAGCATTAGGAGACCCCCATCCCCATTCCTCAAGCCAGAAGTAGAAGGGCTTCAGCTAGCTCATTCTCTGTCCTCACCAATACGCACTTCAGCATTTCAGGCTGCACTGAGTCCAGAGTGGAAGCTACCAAATAGAAAAATAGATGGTAAACTCATGGCCAGTTTGGCGTTCCAATTCTTCTTTATTTTCTTCCCCAATTCTCCTGCTACTAGTTACTTTCCAGAGGCTTCATTGCTATTCTGAATTCAGTCCAGATGTTATACCTGCATTCATTGGGAGAGACAGGATGGAGAATGCTAGTTTTTTTCTTGCCTGGAACTAGAACTTCCCACCAGCCTTTTTAAAATTATTATTATTTTAAATAAATTGTGAAAAACAAATAATACAATTACAAAATGGGCAGAGGACCTGAATAGACACGTTTCCAAAGAAGACATACAGATGGCCAACAGACACATGAGAGGATGTTCGATATTATTCGGTATTATTTCAGGGAGATGCAAATAAGGGCCATGATGAGATATCACCTTACATATGTCGGAATGGCTGGTGTCAAAAAGACAAGACATGTAAGTGCTGGCGAGGATGTGGAGAAAATCTCATGCACGATTGGTGGGAATGTAAACTGGCGTGACCAGTGTGGAAAACTCAATGAAGATTCCTCAAAAAATTAAAAATAGAATACTACATGATCCAATAATCCCACTACTAGGTATTCATCCGAAGAAAACAGAAACACTAATTTGAAAAGATGCATGCACCCACTATGTTTATAGCAGTATTATTTATAGTAGCCAAGATATGGAAACAACCCAAGTGTCCATGGATTGAAGAATGGATAAAGATATAGTGTGTGTGTGTGTGTGTGTGTGTGTGTGTGTACACACACATTATGGAATATTACTCAGCCATAAGAAAGAATCAGATTTTTCCCTTTGCAACAATATGGATCTAGAGGCTATTATACTAAGTGAAATAAGTCAGACACAGAAAGACAAATGCCATATTATTTCACTTATATGTAGAACATAAACAACAAAACAAATGAACAAATGATCAAAAACAAAAACAAAAACAGAAACCCATAAATACAGAGGACAAACTGATGGTCGCCAGAGGAGAGGAAGGCAAAGGGGGGATGGGCAAAATGGGTGAAGAGGAGTGGGAAGTACAGGCTTCCAGTTATAGAATGAATAAATCAGGGGCTCGGTTGGGCTTCTGACTTGGGCTCAGGACATGATCTCAGGGTCTGTGGGTTTGAGCCCCATGTCGGGCTCTGTGCTCACAGCTCAGAGCCTGGAGCCTGCTTCAGACAGATTCTGTGTCTCCCTCCCTCTCTGCCCCTCCCCTGCTTGCTCTCTGTCTCTGTCTCTCTCTCAAAAATAAAGAAACATTAAAAAAATTTGTTTAAACAGAATGAATAAATCACATAGGTGAAAGGTACAGCAAAGGGGATAGAGTCAATGCTATTGTAATAGTGTTGTATGATGATGGATGGTAGCTACCTTGTGGCTGAGCAGAGCCTAACACACGGTCAAATTACCATGTTGTTTGCCTGAAACTAATGTAACATTGTGTGTTACAATGTGTGTTAAATTCATGCTAGAAGAAACCCAATATAGGCAGAGATGGATTCTAAGGGTATCAGATCAAGGAGAACACAATACAACATTGGGTTGGGGCCAAACTTAGGTAGCCCTGATATAATACACTTTCCATAGGTTTTTGGACTTAATGCTACCGTAGATTGTTTCAGCAGTAGCCCCAGGGAATCATGCCATTTTGTGTGTCAGGCCCTCGTGTAATTCCTTCCACATTGATTTTGGCTTAGCTATTTGACTTGCTTTGGCCAATGAGACGTTAGCAAGTGTGATACAGACGGAAACCTAAAAAGCACTTGCACATTGGGGTCTGCCCTCTCTTTGCTCTTTTTGGACTCGCTTCCATGTTGAAAGAGCACAGACAAATCTGCTGAAGACACACGGCCCAACCGACAGCCAGCACCAACTCCAAGTCATGTGAACGAGGTCACCTAAGACCAGCATCCTCCAAATAATCTGTCAACTGACCAGAAATGCACAAGGGAGCCCAGCTGATGCCATGGAAAGCAGAAATGAGTTGCCCCAGCCAAGCCCAGCCTAAGTTGCTAATCTACAGAATCATAAATACATAAATGATAAACATACGCCCTAAGTTTTGTTATACAGCAAAAGCGAGCAGAGACAAGTGTATTAGTTTGAGCAGCTGGAAGTGGTCTGTTTACTAAGTTGGTTGGCTGACCCCTGTGGACAACAATGATGTAAGTTGATAATGTAAGTTTTGTATTTCAGTGCAAAATGAAAGACAAAAGAGAAAAAAATAAAGTTCACGCAGATTAAACAGATTCATGTATCATTTGGAAAAGAGAAATACAAACAAAAAAATAAACTGTGAAAACTGAATTTAAAATTTATTTGGAGATGCAGTGAATCTCCAGATAGCTAAAACTACCTTCGAAAATAAAAGTTGGCGGACTTACATTACCTCATTTCTTTACATACCATAACACTGCAGTAGCCAAGACAGGGTGGTATTGTCCTAAGGATAGGTAAAGAGGTCATTGGAGCAGAGCACAGTCCAGAAGTAGACCCACATATAGTGGTCAGTTGACCTTTGACAGATGTCCCGAGGTACATCTATGACAAAATGATAATCATTTCAACAAAATGAAAGGTGTTGCTGCAACAACCGAGTGTCCGTAAGTGGAAAGTAGTGAACTTTGGCCTTCTCAAATCGCAAACAAAAATCAACTAAAATGGATCATAAGAAAAGTGAAAACCGTAAAAGTTCTAGAAGGAATCATCGGGTGAAAACCTCATGATCTCGAGGCAGACAAAGATTTCTTAGCTTTCAGAAAGTATGAACCATAGAAGAAAATAGGGATAAATTGTCCTTGATCCAAATTGAAAACCTCCATCGTTGAAGAAGTAAAACGAGAGCCCCTAGTGAGTACAAAAATGCACATATCCAACCGAGGACTTGTACTCAGAATACAGAAAGTTTCCTTACAGGTTAATAAGAAGAAAAACAACCCAATAAAAAATGGGCAAAAGATTGGAGCAGAAATTCTTCATACCTGGCCAACAAAAACACTTGACAAACAAACAAACAAAACCTAAGAACTTGCTCGGCATCAGTGTGATAGGGAAATGCAAGTGAAAATCACTGCACGCCCACGAGGATGGCTATAGTTGATACTGACAAAACCAAATGTTGGTGCAGATGCGGAGCAACAGGAACTCTCAGGCATCTTTGGTAGGGACTGTGGAATGGTTGAACTACTTTGGAAGACAGTTTGGCGGTTCCTAAGTCACATCCCCACCGTGATGTCCCGGCAATTCATCTCCGGGGTGTCACACGAAAACTCGTGTGTGAAATTCACAGCAGCTTTATTCGTAATAGCATGAAATTGTCAAAAACCTACATCTCCATCAAAAGATGGATGGATAGACAAATTGTAGGATACACAGACAACAACAAAAAAAATGAATGAACCCCTGACAAATGCAACAGCATAGATAAATCTCAAGATCATTATGTTGAGCGAAAGAAGCCAGGCTGAAAAAAATACACATTACTTGTGTGTGTTCTACTTGTGTATGAAATTCTAGAAAAGGCCAATTTACTCTACAGTAGTAAACAGCGATCCTTGGCTGCCTGGCGGTGAGAGAGTTAGATATTGGGAAGGGATACAGGGGACTTCTTGGAGTAATGGTTAAGTTCGAGATCTTGATTGTGGTGGTGGCTACAGGATCGCATGAAGTCATCAGCTCATCAATCAATCACAAGTGAAACTGAATAACTGAATACTTAAATGGGTGCACATTTGCTGCATGTAAATTATACTTCAAAATTGTTTTTTTTTTTTCAATGCTCAAATGTTTATTGACCATTTCCTAAGTGGTAGGAACTGGTTGGTTGAGAAGAATGACTGTAGCAAGAAGAATTGGGGGTGTCTCGAATGTTTCTGGCTGAAGTGGTTGAGAAAAGGATGAATTAAGAGAGGTAAGGATCCAGGTAGAGGGGCAGGTCTGATGAGTGTGTGTGTGTGTGTGTGTGTGTGTGTGTGTGTGAGAGAGAGAGAGAGAGAGAGAGAGAGAGAGAGAGAGATCCTGAGTTGACATCTGTTGGCCTCAGAATTTACCCCTTAGAAGATTGGCAATTTTATGAACTCTCCTGCTCAATAATGTTTGCTATTAGCACTGACAGACTGCCTGGTGTTTGATTATTTGCTCCCCCACGTGAACAGCCTCTGGGAAAGGCCACGTGCCATCATCAGTGCCCTGACCTAGTGGCTGTGTTACTTCTGCTATTTACACTACCAGCTTAGAGCTCCTATGGATTGAACCAGGCTACCCCTACCCCAGGTCACCCAGATTTCTCTACTCATTCCACATTTCCCCCAAATTCAAAGATGATACGTGACTGTCACAGTTTGGGGAGCAATGAACTTGGCTTCAGTTCTCTTTTGCCAAACCACCTGCCAAGTAAGTGGGGACAAAAAAAACTGAAATTTATTGTGGCTTTCCCAGGAAGACGTTTCTACCTCGGGGATGAATGCAGGATGGCAGTTTTGTACTTGTTGGCTCGGTGATGTAAATCTTCGGGTGAAATCACAGCTGGTTGTTAGCAAAGCTGTGCAGATCGAGTGGGCCGTGTAAGTAAGCGCCCTCAGTGCACCCACTCGTGGCAAACGTGCTGTGACTCTGTCGCCCCAAATTGCCTTCTTCAAACACAACTGTTCCCTCAGTATGTTTTCTCTGTGTGATATTAATGACCGTAGACTATTGAATCAGCGCTTCCCTGGAGGTTGGCTGATTATACTAGGTGGGGAATGTTCTCTGCACTGTTTATCTTGCCTTCCTCCCCTTCTAAGGCAAAAGCCCCCATCATGGAAGGCTATGATGACTTTGGAAGGTGGCATGCATATGGCGCCTTCAACTTAAAATAAAGCCAATGAGCTCATTCACTCTCACTGACAGCCATTAGCTCGTCTAATGGACTTGGCAGGTTCAGTGAGCTGGGTAACTCCTACAGTGCCATTAAATCACGCTTGCTTGTTCAGCCTGTGTGGGACACGCTGGGGTTAGACCCAGCATTGCATGGGAGTCATGTGGTCTCTTCCCTCAAAGAGTTTACAGTTGAGTGGGAACACCACACACAGAGAACTAGTCAAGTATACACATCTTTTTGGTCACCTACGGGGAAGAGAATGACTATTGAATTCTCCAGTAAGCTAGACCGATGTTTGGGTCATACATTTATTTAATTAACTTAATCATCTCAGTTATAAGCATAGACGAGGAAGCTGTGTCGACGGGGATAGTGACCTGTGGAGCCAGGTTTCATAGGTAAGCTTGCTGACTCCAAACACATTCTTTTTCCACTGCCTCAAGGCCGCAGGGAAGAATGCTAATAAGTTCATGGATCGGGGCTCTGTTGATGTTTAATGTGACTGGGACGTTTTACCTTTGGTGGGGAGGGGAATAACTTGTCTGCTATCTTCCACTCATTAAAACTGCCATAAAAAATAGCATATGCATTTAAAAGCAGGGAGCCATCCTCACATAGAATTTCTTCTACCGATGGAAATTATAGCATCTCTGGGTGATCGGGGACCATGCTGTGGTTGTCCAAGCGGTTCAGACAAAGCCCTCAGCCGTGGTCCCTCAGCCATAAATGCTGCTTATAGCCATCAACGTAAAGCCCCGGGGCTCAGGCTGTTCCCCAGCCAAAATAAATACAGCTTATTTGGGACAAGAGAAGTTTGCCTCATCTGCTCTTGAGCGATTTCACGCTGCAGGCTGCTGTTTGGTTCCATATGCCTCTCTAGGGAACTCTTGGACCTCAAATCGCTCCCCTGCTCCTCTCTGCCTAGCTCTCTGGACCGCCTGTCCACCGCCTCCTAGGCCACACACCTCCCAGATGAGGCCTTGGGACTCAACATTTACATATTTTGATTTCTAGGAAGTTAAACCATTTTATTATTTTTTTTTAAGTTTATCTATTTTGAGAGAAAGAAAGAGCATGCAGGAGCAGGGAAGGGGCAGAGAAAGAGAGGGAGAGAGAGACTCCCAAGCAGGTTCCAGGCTGTCATCGCAGAGCCCGACGCAGGGCTCGATCCCACGAACTGTGAGATCATGACCTGAGCCGAAACCAAGAGCTGGACGCCTCACCGACTGAGCCACCCAGGGGCCCCATTATCATTCGTACTGCAAAAAACCAGCTGAGTTTTATCTATCTGGAGAAATTTTCGAATTTTCACAGATCTGCCAGATTTCCCCGGCTTTTGTCTACCTGAAAATGTCTTTATCTCTATTTCATTTTTGAGGGATACTTTGCTGGATAGAGAGAAGTCTAGTTTGACAGCCTCCCAAGCCCCGCCTTCCAGCTCTTTAAGGAATTTCCACCATCTTCTTGCTTCCATTAGTACTGATGAGACATCAACCATCACCCTTACTGCTTGCCCTTGTGTACAATGTGCCGTGACCCCGCCCCCTCCTGACTGCTCTCAAGACTTTTTCTTTATCTCGAATTTTCAGCAGTTTGGCTTTTAGGTGCCTGTCTGTGTTTTCCTCTGTACTTCTCTTGCTTGGGCTTTATTGAGTAACATAGATCTGTGGGTTGATATCTTACACCAATTTTGGAAAGTTCTCAGCCATTACTTCTTCAAATATAGCTTTTATCTATTCTCTCTTTCCTCTGCTTCTAGAATTCCAGTTACAAGTGCATCAGACTTTCTCTGGTCCTAAATATCTCAAACCCCCAGTTTTGTTCCTCCTTGTGTTTCAATTGGGATCATTATCATTCAGGTTGGCGGCTCCTTGTCTTTGCATTCACTGGTTTTTGTTGCCTCCGCTGTGTCTAATCTACGGTTAAATCCGTTGAATGGCTTCTTAGTTTCTGATGCTGTATTTTTCATTTTCTTAGGTTTTTTATTTAAAACAAAATTTTTTTTACATTTATTTGTGAGAGACAGAGAGAGACAGCATGAGCAGGGGAGGGGCAGAGAGAGAGGGAGATACAGAATCAGAAGCAGGCTCCAGGCTCCGAGCTATCAGCACAGAGCCCGACACGGGTCTCAAACCCACAAGCCATGAGATCATGACCTGAGCTGAAGTCAGACAATTAACCGAATGAGCCACCCAGGCGCTCCATTCTTAGGTTTTTTATATTTGCATCTCTCTGCTCAAACTCCCCATCTGTTCACACATGACATTGACCTTTTCCTTTAGACTATTTAACACATTTACCATAGTTTTAAGGCCCCTGCCTCTTTCCAACACCTGAGCCATCTCTGTGTCGGCTTTTACTGAATTTATCTCTTGTTGATGGATTACATTTTGTTTCTTCTTGGCATGTCTTTTAGAGTTGTAGGCTGGGCATCACGTATGAAGGAACGGAGCAGCTGAACTAAGTAATACCCTCAGAGAACAGGGCTCCGTTTCTGTTGGCCTATCGGTGAGGGTGGCACCGTCAACCTTAACGTAGGGAAGCTGGGCTGGGCTTCCTTGTGGCTGTAGTTAAACTCATCTCCCACTGGCCTCACAGGTTTTGAGGGTATGATCAAGACTTACCCTGCAGTAGGGCTTAGGGTCTGAGCACTGGTGAGATGCCGGACATCTCTTTATACCTCGCAGCCTGCCCCCAATTTCTGAACACAGGAGACCTCTCAGGCTTCCGGACTGGCTTCCAGCTTCTCGGGTCGCTGAGGCGTCCTCCTGGCTCTCCTGTCCCGGCTCTCATGTTCTCATGACCCATGTCACCCTGCTGTGTGGACTCCCGCTTTCAGTGGGCCGAAGCGTGTGCTTGGTGAGGCCTGGAGTGCCTTCGAGGGGTTCCTCTCAGCCTTTGGCATGTGGTTCTCTGAGGGCTCCTGGTGGGTGGGTGCGAACTTGCCCTGTGGCCTGGGCTCCTTGGGGTTCGAATTCGTGATACGACTCTGATGTGGCTCAGAAGCCTATTGAGCGCTTGGCTGGTCCCCATTCCCCCCACCGTTTCACCTGGAGGAGTAGAGCTTTGAGTCTCCTAGCAAGGGCTTGCCGCTTTTGGGAATTTATTTTACTTCGTTGTCTTTTGCTTCTGTTTTTGGTTTTGGGTTTTTTTTGGTTTTTTTTTTTGTTTTGTTTTGTTTGTTTTTGCCTTCTCAGCTCTCTGGTGGGTTAACGACACACAAAATCCTTTTGTAACTTAAGCAGATCATTCCCCTTGTTGGGGTACGAGTGGTGGTGTCTGTTACTTTCTCCGGTCAACAAATAGCTATTTGCCAAAGGTGTCCTGTTTCTTGTAAATTGCTCCTTTCAGAGCACTGGCTGTGGGGCAGAATTTTAGCCCTTTGATTTGCTTGTTGTGTGTCCAGGGCAGTTCACCCGGCATCTCTCGGTCCTGGTCGCCCCTCCCGAAGAAGGCAGGCAGGGAGAATCCCCAACAAGCATGAGTGCCGGGCTTCAAGCTGTCCCCAAGTGACTATCCCCAGACGTCATTCTGCCAGTGGGCAGAGGTCACCTGGCCACACTCCAGGTGACCTGGACAGTGCCCCTCTGCTAGCACACCCCCTGCATTTCTTCATCATGGTAAAACAGGAATGATCACGCTCGTCGAAATATTTTAAGGTGAAACACTAAAAAAGTTCCTGCTCGAATCCCCAACAACATAGCCAATATTTATTGAGCTCGGTGCCAGGCACTTCTCTCTTTAACTTCACCACACCTGTGAGGTAGGTACTATGTCTACCATCCCCATGAGACACACAAGGAAACAGGCTCAGATTTTATTTTATTTATTTATTTAAATTTATTTATTTATTTTATTTATTTATTATTTTTAAAAATAATAAATATTTATTATTTTTAAAAATAATAAATATTTATTATTTATTTATTTATTTATTTATTTGGATGCTTAACCGACTGAGCCACCCAGGTGCCCCAACAGACTCAGATTTTTAAAACTTGCTCAAAGCTCAGAGTTAGCAGGTGGGGGAGCTGGGATTGGACCCCAGGCATCTGTCTTCTGATCCCATTTTGCTGACCTTTGATCAAGGATCCCTCCCCCTCTGCCCCCTCTTAGCTCTGGCCTCTGATTTGAGGGAGTGGGAGAAGGTGAGGACGACGAGGGCTCTGGGTGAGCCCCAGAGCCAGAGACGCCATGGGAGCAGAGCCGGGTCTGGCCTGCACGAGGGTGGACATGGGAGGGGGAGGGGCAAACAGAGCCCTTGGTGTGTGTGACTCTTGCTAAGACCACAAGGAAAAGAGCTCACAGAAAGCAATCTGGAAACAGGTCTGTGAGCACCAGGGGAGGACAGTCAGGGCGGGAGCCCTTTCTACAGCTCGTTTCCTGCCACCAGCCCCCAAGCCGGATCCTCCTGAGGGCACAGGTGCCCCAGGACCTTCCTGAGCACAGTGATGGGAGTGTCTGGGGGCTGACCTCTCTCACTCTGAGGCCCCCCAATGAGGGCAGCCTTCTCCACCACCACCTTGTGAGTGGCCAAGACAGCAGGCAGCAAGCCTGGGAATCGCTCTTGGCTGCTTTAAGCCCACAACAAGACTGCAAGGTGTTATGTGTACTCCCCTTCTCTATCTGGGGAAACAGGTTCTGGGAGAGGAAGGACTTGCCCAGGGCCATAGAGCTTGTATGTGGCAGGGCAGGGCAGGGCAGGCCCAGGGCAGGCCGAGGCCGAGTCTCACCCTCCAGATGCCCTCTCTCTGTTGGGGCACACCCATGGGAAAGCCTGGCTGGCCCTGGAGCTGGATTGTGCTGTGCTGTGCTGTGATCCAGCTGTGCTGAAGCTGTGTTATTTTATGCAGAGCCTTCGCCTCTGACCATTCCTGGTGGGGAAGGCCTGTTCCCAACGACCTCCGTATAAGATGCTGGTGTAAGCTGCCCTTAACAGAGTTAACCACTTTATTTATTTACTTTATTTTATTTTTTAATGTTTATTGATTATTGGGAGACAGAGAGAGCCTGAGTGTGAGCAGGGAAGGAGCAGAGAGAGGGGGAGACACAGAATCTGAAGCAGGCTCCAGGCTCTGAGCTGTCAGCACAGAGCCTGACGCAGGACTCGAACTCACGACCTGGGAGATCGTGACCTGAGCCAAAGTCAGACACTCAACCGACTGAGCCACCCGGGCACCCCCAGAGTGAACCACTTTATAAGGCTCATGGCTGGCTCATAGCTAAGGGATTAGGGAGTAGGGAGTGGAGGGCCACATCCCAGCACAATAACATGGGAGGGGCTAATGGGCTGTCCCTTCTGCACCGAGAGTCTGGTGGGTTCAGCCACGGTGTCAAGAAGAGAGTGGGCTGGGAGTCTGGGATTGCCGGTGGGTAGTAGGCTGGCCTCTAGGCCTAGAGCAGTTCTTCTTGCCTTGCGGGGAGGGAGGTGATTTCGCCCCCAAGGGACATCTGGCAATGGCTGGAGACATTTTGGTTGTCACAACTGGTGAACGGGGAGCTGCTACTGGCTTTTGGTTCTTAGAGGTGGGTGATGTCGGCAAACATCTTATAAGCACAGGGCATTCCCCACAGCAAGGCATCATGGCCCAAATGACAGCAGTGGTGAGGCTGGAGACCCCCAGTCTTCCTGATCTCCCCTCAGCCCTCCCTGCACCGCCTTTCCCGGACCGCCCATCCATGCCACAGCCCCCAGAGCTCACCCACCTCAGTCTCCAGAGCTGAGCCAAGAGCTCTGGCCTTCCCTGTGACAGTCATCCCCCCGGGCCCAGCGGCCCGAGCCCATCTCATTGTCCTACCTGCATCTGATTCTCTCTCAGGACCCCCATCTTGGCAAATGGCGCCCCACCCAGCCCCAAACTGGGATCATCCTTGACATTTCCTTCGCCACCCTCTCCACATGTCTCCCTCTTCCTGTCCCTAGGTCCCTTCTGGCGTGTCCTATGCTCCTCATCTGTCCTCCCCATGTCCTCAAACCTGACAGTGGCACCCTCCTGCTTAAAGTCTGTCAAAGACACCTGCCTCTTCTGGGATGCTGGGTCTTGACTGAGCCTGTCTGTGCACGTCCAGCATTCTCTGAGGCCACTGGTCGAAGTCTCTAATGTGTTTCTGGTTTTCTTCGGCTGGTAAGCTAGGGTATGTTTTAATTTCTAATATTCTGTATTGTCCAAAAATTCTGCGTTGAGGGTCGCTTTTCTAAAGTGTTGTGCTCACCCAGTTGAGTCATGCTGCCACCTGGTGTATCAATGTGCCGTCACCTGAATCTCCCACAGCCTCCCCCCCAAGCCACCTGTGCAGGAATCGTCCCTGCTCTGTTATCATCAAATGGAACCTTTCGATTTAGGCAAGGTCAAATTCATATCCAAGCTGATGTTTTTGAAGCAAACAAACATCCTAGCAACTTTATTGAGGTATAACTTACAAGCTGTAACATTCACCTTGTTTTCAGGGTACAACTCAATGGTTTTAAATAAATTTACAGAGCTGTGCAACCATCACCACAATCTAGTATTAGAACATCTCTGTCATCCCAGAAAGATGCCTCGTGCCCATTGGCAATCAATCCCTTTCCCACCCCCGCCCGGGCAACCACTAATCTGTTTCCTGTCTTGCTCTGGTCATCATGTATAAACGCAATCATACAATATGTAGTTTTTATGTATTTGGCTTCATTATTTTTTTTATTTAAAAAATTTTTTTTCATGTTTTTATTTATTTTTGAGACAGAGAATGAGCAGGGGAGGGGCAGAGAGAGGAGGAGACACAGAATCCAAAGCAGGCTCTAGGCTCTGAGCTGTCAGCACAGAGCCCGACGCGGGGCTTGAACTCACGGAGTGTGAGATCATGACCTGAGCCGAAGTCGGACGCTTAACCGACTGAGCCACCCAGACGCCCCTGGCTTCTTTCACTGAGCATAATGTCCTCAAGTTTCATCCATGTGGTAGCCTGCATCAAAACTCCATTCATTTTTACAGCTGAGCAATATTCCACTGCCTGGACTGTTTAATAGCACATTTTATTTACACATTCACCAGTGGGTGGACATTGGGTTGTTTCTACTTTTTGGCGATTATCAATAAGGCTGCTATGAACATTCATGTACAAGTCTTCATGGGGTGTGTTTTCATTTCTCCTGCAAGAAATGAGAAAAGGAATTGCTGGTCAGATAGTCAGTTGATGTTTAGCTTTTTAAGAAACTGCCAGACTGTTTTCCAACACGGCTGTACCAATTTACATTCCTACTAACATTGTATGACATTTCCGGTTTGTCCACGTCCTCGCCAATAATTATAGCCCTCTAGTGGGTGCAAAGTGGTATCTCATTGAGTTTTTAGTTTATAGTTTCCTAATGACTAACACTACTGAGAATCTTTTCATGTGCTTGGTAGCCAATCAAAAACCTTCTCTGATGAAACTTCTATTCACATCTTTAGTCCATTTTGTAACTGGGTCGATGTCCTATTATTGGGTTGTAAGAGGTCTTTATTCTGGAGACAAGTCCTTTGGCATATATGTGATTTGAAAATATTTCCTCCCAGTTTGCGGCTTGTCTTTTCCTTTTCATGAGGATGTCTTTGCAAGTGCAAACATGTGTGATTTTGATGAAATCTGTAATCTATCAATCAAAGCTCTTATGGCTTGGGATTGTGGGGTCTTATTTAAGAATTGTGCCTAACCCATAATAATGAAGATTTTCCTCCTGGTATTTTTTCTAGAATTTTTGTAGTTTTAGCTCTTATACTTAAGTGGATGATCCATTTTTAATTTTTGTGTATGATGTGAAGTATGCATCTCAATTCACCTTTTGGCCTGTGGGTATCCAGTTGTCCTAGAACCATGTGTTGAAAAGACTACCCTTTCCCCACTGAATTACATGGCACCTTTGTCAAGAATCAATTGGTCATGAATATAAGGACAGAAGGGCTCTCCTTCTTGTTCCTTGTTCTGTCTGTCTGTCCTTCTGCCAATACCACACAGTCTGGATTACTAATCTGTAGCTGCACAGGAGGCTTTGAAAGTGGGAAGGGTGAGTCCTACAACTTTGTTCTTCTTTTTCAGGAATCTTTTGGCTATTTTGTATCCTGTGCATTTCTATATAAATTTTAGGATCAGCTTATCAGTTTCTGGAAAAAAGCATTTTTAAGCCTGTTGTGGGATTTTGATAGGGATGGGACTGAGTATATGAATCACTTGGGAGAGTATTTCCATCTTAAAAGTAGAGTGTTAGTATCCATGAACATGGGATTTATATAGATCTTGCTTAATGTCTCTCAGCAGTGTTTTCTAGTTTTCAGGGTACTTGTACTTCTTGGGTTAAGTTTAGTCCCAAATTTTTATTCTTCTTGCTGTTACTGTGAATGGCACTGTTTTCTTAATTTCATTTCTGGATTGTTCATTGCTAATAAATAGAAGTACAATTGATTTTTTTTTAATGTATTGATCTTGTATTCTGAGACCTTGCTGAACTAGTTTATAGTCACTAGAAGTTTTTCTGATGGGTTCTTTAGCACTTTCTGCATACAGGATCATGTTGTCTACAGATAAATATGGTTTTACATCTTTTCCAATCTGGATTTCTTTTTTACCTCCTCGTCACACTGGCTAGAACCTCTAGTATAATGATGAATGAATAAGAGTGGTGAGAATAGACATCCTTCCTGGTCTTAGGGGGAGATCATGCAGTCTCTCGCTATTAAGTGTTAATGTCACCTGTAGATTTCTCATACATGCCCTTTACTGGGTTGAGGAAATTTCCTTCTATCCCTAGTTGACTGAAAGATTTTATCATTAAAGTGTGTTAGATTTTGTCAAATGCTTTTCTTTGTCTATTAAAATGATCATGTGGGTTTTTTCAAAGGAAACAAATTTGAAGATTCAGTTAGGTATGCTTTTTACTCTCCTAATGATTAAAGAAATCATTGAATTTCAGAAATGTAACAGGGGCGCCTGGGTGGCTCAGTTGGTTGAGCGTCTGACTCTTGATTTTGGCTCAGGTCATGACATCACGGTTTGTGGGATGCAGCCCTGAATCGGGCACTGTGCTGAGAGCACGGAGCCTGCTTGGGATTCTGTCTCCCTTGCCCCTTTCCCCTCCCCTATTCTCACTCACACACACACACACACACACACACACACCTCTCTCTCTCTCAAAATGAATAAATAAACTTCAAAAAAATTGGATTAAAAAAAAGGAATATGAGAAACTTTGAAATCCATTGAGCTCTGTTTCCCAAACTTCTATCACTCATGATATTTGTCACAATCTCTTTTCACTTATACTATTTACCCGATAATATCTTTGTAAATCAACTCACATTTTATAAATATGTACTTAAGTATATGTCTTTTAAAAAGAAACTTCATAGTACTGCCACAAAGGCAAACCGGCCTTATTTGCCTTACACGGAGAGTAATTATAATAGTAAAAACACTAAAGAAAAAATATTACAGCATAAAAATAAAATGGCCTCTGGGTTAAGATGGTGGGTTGAAAGCAAATGTAATAACATTCCCTGTTCAAAGCCCTCTCAAGTTGCAGTAAAGGGATGTTTCTTTCAAGCACAGACTCACCAGGGTGTGGGGGGCGCAGCAGAGGGCAAGGCGTGACTAACTCAGGGACGTGAGTTAGAGGAGAGAGGCCTCCAGGGCTGAGAGCTGAGTGACAGAAGCCATGGGCACCTCAGAAGCCGGGACCCTGCCATCCCGGGACAGGGCCTGGGTGAGGAGGGGGCTTGGGAGGACAGAAAAAAGCAGTCACACCCTGAGCTGGCCCTGCTCGCCCCCCATCACCAGGAGGTTAAGCACCGGTCCCCATCAGTGCAGAGTTGTGTTCTCTGGAGAATGTGGAAAAAAGGGTTCAACTGGGGGCTCAGCACCTGGGAGGGATTGAGAGACTAATCCAGATGTCAGTGGCCGAGGCTGATGTTGGGCCCTCTTGAGCTGCTCAGCTCCTGGCCTCTATCTTCCAGCCAAGAGACTGGAAAAGGCTTTCCTGGGGGTCTGAGCAGCTGGGCAGAAGGCCTGGAGAAGTGATTCTGGCCCTGGGGTAAAGGAAAGGATCAGAAAAAAGATAATACGTACTCGGGCTTGGAGATGTAGGCAATGGACATTGATTTAACCAAAAGTTCTCATGGAACTACTTTGGGGAGGTGAGAGGGGCACGGAGGGGAAGTGGAATGGAAGAATCCAGAGACAGCACTGCTTCTGCATGGGTTACGATGCGCTGGGATAGAAATGCTGGAAGAAACCGCTACAGGGGGCAATCACGGCCTGGGGTGGGGGTCGGCGAAGGGGGCTGCAGTTGCCGGACAGGATGGACGATGACACCTGCTGAGAGAGGGCTGGATTTCAGCTGTGAAGGCAGCCAGCGGGCAGACCCCTGCCTCCCTTGTGTAGGGGAGCAAAGCGTGGGATGTAGCGGTTTCTCTGCTGCTCTGGCTGCTGGTCCCGTCCAGCAGAGCAAGTCCTGCAACGAAGTGATTGTGCTGTGTGCTCCGCTGGCCCCTCCAGACCCATCCCCGCCTGCCCTGGGCCCCAGGAGATGCTGGAGGCATCATCATCCAGCCTCGCTTCTAGCTGGGTCCAGCCAGTGGGAGGCCCGCATGGGAGACCAGAGACCGGGGCCCCCTAGGTTGGCTCTTCCACAGGTTCTGCCAGCCCTCCCTTCCCAGCGTGGGTGACAATAGCTCCCCACTGTGACCCTCGGTCCCCATCGCCCTGCCCCATCTTCTGGCATACTCCCCCACCTCTGGGACTCTCCCAGCCCCCTGGAGCGGACCACCCAGTGTTTCCTGCCCGAACCTGGCTGATGGGGGTGGAGAGCCCTGGTGCCGTGGTGGTTTATCTCCAGGAGCCTTCTAGGGCCAGCTCTGGCATCTGCTCTTCCACACACATCAGGCTCTTCTGTGCTGTTTGCAAAATGAGGGAGAGGGACTCCTTGTCCACTTGCCACTGTCGTCCAGGCCAGGAAGAGACTGAGGAAGACCCGCCGGCAAGCCTTCCGGCTCCCCACATGGTGCAGGCCTTGCCTGGGAAGTCTGACTAAGTCCTGGAGCTGTTGGCAGGTCGTGGGAGGTCTTTGATGATGAACTGCGTGACTACAAACTACCTGTGTGTGTGTGTGTGTGTGTGTGTGTGTGTGTGTGTGTGTGTTCTTGCAGGAAACCCTGCACTGCCAACACTGGAGCATTGCATCGGGGAGACCTGTGAGCCCCGAAGGGAAGAAAGGATGGGGTGCGCCATCAGACAGAGCGGCACACTACGCGTCCTCCCCGCAGACATCCCGGCAAGCGGGTCCCCTGGTGTCCCCGCTTCCCAGCTGAAGACAGGACCACAGCGAGGCCTGGGAGCTGCTTAAGGGGCTGGAGCATGTTTGGGGCAAGGCGCTGAGGGCTTCCTCCTTCATCCTGACGGCTTTCGTCACCGTGGCTTCGGGCTCGTGCGCTCTGCCACCAGCACCTCTCTGCACCCGCCCCTGCTGGCCGAGCTTTCTGGAACACCACCGGGCAGCGTGCACAGAGGACCCAGCAGTCCCCGCAAGCCCAGAAAACGCATGGGGGTATATTCCTCCCGGTTCAAGGGCCACCTGACTGTGGTGTTTGGGGCAAGAGGTGGGACTCCTGGCTTCTCACACAGCTGGTGGTGGCACCGGAGTCCCCAGCTCTCATCACTGCTGTCCTGAGGAGACAGGGTCTCTGGACCACCTTTCTCCCTGGGCAGTGGATGGTGCAGGGAGGGGTTGGGTGCAGGGAGGGGTTGGGTGCGTGGGCAGTGGAGGGTGCAGGGAGGGGGTGGGTGCGTGGGCAGCTCCCAACACAGGCCCAGGCCACACCGGGCACCCAGAATGACCCACGTTCTGAGGCCACACAGTTTTGAGGGTTTCACACAAATAAAATGTCGACAATATGAAATGGCCTTGCTCTTGCAGTCATAAGCCAGACCCCAGTTTGGGAAGGGTTCTCTCACAGGCCCCGCCTGCTGCCCGTGGGGCCCCCTGCAGCCCCCCCCTCCCCTGCAAACACAGCACTCTACCCCCAAAGTTGAATTTGGGTCCCTGTGTTTAACAATATAAGGTTTGAGTTTTCTCTTTAATGGACTCTCAGGCCTCCTCGATTACAATTTTCATCAGGATTCAAGGTCCCAAGTTCTAGGTGTGTCTGAGGTGGGGGTGGGGGGGATGGTCGCATTATCCCATAAGAAACCTCACTGCCCAGGCAAAGTCCTGGGTCACAATCCTAATGTCAGAAAAAAATAATTGAAAGGAAGAGATGTTGAACAGGACAAAGAGGGTTTTGTCCATACTGGAGGTGTAAACATGCAGACCTCTTTGCTGGGTGTGAATGTTCCAGAAACTCTGAGGGCAAATGTGGCTTCTGCTCCTGCATACGCAGCTCATCCCTCCAGCCCAGACACGGCTTGTCAGGGGGCACAGGCTTGCTGGGCCGCTGGGGCTGCCTCATCCCCTTCCTCCCTAACCCGAGAATAGTGGACATATGTCATATAACATTGTATGAGTTTCAGGTGCACACCATAGTGATTTAACAATTATACAATTGACTCTCGAACAACACGGGGGTTGGGGTGGGGGCACAGTTAAAAAGCCACAGACATGCACTTTTGACTCTCCCAGCACTTAACTGGTAGCCTACTGTTGACCGGAAGCCTTACTGATAACATAAATGGTTGATTAACATGTATTTTGTGTGTTGTATGTATTCTATATTGTATTCTTACAGTAAATTAGGCTAGAGGAAAGGAAATGTTATTAAGAAAATCATAAAGGGGCACCTGGGTGGCTCAGTCGGCTGAGCGTCCCACTTCGGCTCAGGTCACGATCTCACGATTCATGGGTTCGAGCCCTGCGTCGGACTCTGTGC
Source organism: Panthera pardus (assembly GCF_024362965.1). NCBI lineage: Eukaryota > Metazoa > Chordata > Mammalia > Carnivora > Felidae > Panthera > Panthera pardus. The sequence continues at coordinate 59,523,896 of NW_026527013.1, forward strand.
TGACAGCTGGGAGCCTGGAGCCTACTTCGGATTCTGTGTCTCCCTCTCTCTCTGCTCCTCCCCTGCTCACACCCTGTCTCTCTCTCAAAAGTAAATATAGATTTAAAAGAAAAAAAATTTTTTAAAGAAAATCATAAGGAAGAGAAAATGCAGTTATAGTACTGTACAGGAAAAAAAAATCCACATATAAATGGACCCATGCAGTTCAAACCTGTGTTGTCCAAGGGTCAACTGTACATTACCTTGTACAGTTGTGTTGGCCATCTGTAATTGCACTGCCGGGCACTTACCCAAAGACAATGAAAACAATAATTCAGAAAGATACATGTGCACCCCTGTGTTTATCGCCCTCTCTCCATGCTCAAAATCTCTAGGGGCTGCAAAGTCCCAAAGGGAGATAGATGTTTAAAGTCTCCAAGGAGACACTGGTGCTCTTCCCCCTTGTGTCCACACGATGGCACCAGGGAGGCAGCTTCCTGGCTGCCGGAGAAGGGTTGAGCAAGGTTTGTGCAGGGGTAAGGGTGGGAGTGGGGGTTCTAGGTCAGGAGTGGGCTCTTCCCACAGACTCACACCAGCTGCACAGGCCTTGGGCTCCCCAGACACAGCTGTCAGTCCCAGCATTGCTTCCATCCTGTTCTGTCCTGTAATCCACTTAGGAGCCTTGAGTTTCTTCAGGGCCAGGCACTAACAGCCAGGAAAGCACACACCTGTGCAGAGGGTGCCAAGGCACAGCGGGCAGGCTCCAGTCCCCCCCCTTCCCACTGTGTCCCCTGGTAATGTGGACCTGTGGGGAAATGGCCTCCCAAAGAGTTAAGAGAAACAAATTCGTGTTTCTTTACGAATCTCTCTCAAATACAGGCAACTGACTCCTTTACCATCAGGTTAATTGAGGCAGCCACCACCGTGATCATTACACAGAACAATTCCACAGTTCTAAAAAAGTTCCCTTGTGCCCATTTGAAGCCAATCCATTCCTTCCCAGTGCTGACCCCTGGCAGGAACCAGTCTGTTTCTGTCATGATAGTTTTGCAAATGGAATCTGATGGTACCTAGTCTTCAGTGGCTCGTTTTATCATTCAGCTTGATGCATGTGCTACTCTTCCTATTGTGGCTGTCGGCTGTCCAACCTTTTCTATGGCTGAGTAATATCCCATTGCACCAATAAAACCCACTTGTCTTAATTTGACCAGTTCGAGCTAGTTCTCTGTCATTTTGCTATGTCCTCATCATTCTCTGATTACTTCCTGTCTTTCTGGCGAACAAGATGTTCTAGACTCGTGTGTGTATTTTTTAAAAAACCTTTGAATGTTATTTATTTTTGAGAGTGTGCACAAGGAGGGGAGGGGCAGAGAGAGAGAGAGGGAGAGAGAGAATCCCAAGCAGGTTCCAAGCTGTCAGTGCAAAGCCCGACGCGGGGTTCAAACTCACAAACCATGAGATTATGACCAGAGCCAAAATCAAAAGTCAGACGCTTAACTGACTGAGCCACCTGGACGTCCCTGTGTGTTTGTGTGTGTGTACACATGTGTGTGTGTTTTAATAACAAGGTAAATTCACATAACATGAATTAACCATTTTAAAGCTTATAGTTCAGGGGTGCCTGGGTGGCTCAGTCAGTTGAGCATCTGGCTTCAGCTCAGGTCGTGATCTCTCAGCTTGAAAATTCAAGCCCCACATCAGGCTCATGTCTGCCAGCGTGGAGCCCACTTCAGGTCCCCTGTCCCCCCCTCCTTCCGCCCCTCCCCTTCTAGTGCTCTCTCTCTCTCAAAAATAAATAAACATTGGGCCGCCTGGGTGGCTCCATCAGTTGAGTATCCAACTTCGGCTCAGGGCATGATCTCACGGTTTGTGAGTTCGAGCCCCACATCGGGCTCTGTGCTGACAGCCTGGAGCCTGCTTCAGATTCTGTGTCTCCCTCTCTCTCTGCCCCTCCCCTGCTCGCTATCTGTCTCTCTCTCAAAATAAATAAACATTAAAAAGTTTTTTAAAAATTTAAATAAAATAAATAAACATAAAAAGAGGGTACAGTTCAGGGGCACTTGGCCCATTAAACAGTAACACCCAATTCCCCACTCCACCCCAGTGCCTGGCACTCTCCATTCTACCTTCTGCCTTTATGAATTTGTCTATTCTAGATATTCCATACAAGTGGAATCACAATATTTGTCCTTTTGCGTCTGGCTTATACCACTCAGCCTGGTGTTTTCAAAGTTCCTGTGGTATCACGGATCAGAACTTTTTAAGGCTGACTCAGATTCCACTGTATGGACAGGCCACATTTTATTCATCCGTTCGTCCCTTGACAGCCACAGATTGTTTCCATTTTTTTGGCTGTCACGAGTAACGGATGCTTCAGTGAACCTTCCTGTGCAAGTATCATTCCGGGTTCGTCTTCAGATCTCTGGGGTGTATTTTCAGAGTGGAGTTGCTGGATCATATGGTAATTCTACATTTAAGTTTTTGAAGAACTGCCCTGCTGTTTTTCCACAGAGGCTGCACTATTTTACATTCCCACTAGCAATGCACAAGGGTTCTGATTTTTCCTCCTCCTCACTAACGCTTGTTTTTTTCTTTCTTTCTTTCTTTCTTTCTTTCTTTCTTTCTTTCTTTCTTTCTTTCTTTCTTTTCTTTCTTTCTTTCTATAATAACCCTCCGGATGGGCAGGAAATGGTGTCTCCTGTGGTTTTGATTTGCATTTCCCTGAGGTCTGATGATATTGAGCATCTCTTCATAGGCTAGTTGCCTCCTTGTCCTTCTGCTTTGGCGAAACACCTATTCAAGTCCTTTGCCCATTTTTAAGGTAATGTTTTGTCTTTTTGTTGTTGAGTTGTAAGAGTGCCACAGAGTCTGGATGTTGAGCCATCATCAGATTTGTGTTTTCCAGTTATTTTCTCCCCTCACATGGGTTATTTTTTAATTTTCTTGTCCTTTGAAGAAACAAGGTTTTAATTTTGATGGGGTCCAATTTATCTGCTTATTCTTTGGTTGCTTATGCTGTTGGTGTTATATTTAAGAAGCTCTTGCCTTACCTATGGTGGCAAAGATCTACACCTATGTTTCTTTCTCGGAGTTTTAGAGTTTAGAAGATTCTTTCTGAGAGTTATGTATATATAAATTTATATATATAAATTTATATATAAATATATATATATAAATTTATATATATATCATAGAATATCTTTTATTTTTTAATTTTATTTTAAATTTAAATTTAAGTCAGATAACATACAGTATAGTCTTGGCTTCAGGAGTAGAACCCAGTGATTCATCTCTAACATATGACACCAGTGCTCATCCCAACAAGTGCCCTCCTCAATGCCCATCACCCATTTAACCCATCCCCCACATAACCCCCACAGCAACCCTCAGTCTGTTCTCTGTATTTAAGAGTTTCTTATGATTTGCCTCCCTCTCTGTTTTTATCTTATTTTTCCTTCCCTTCCCCTCTGTTCATCTGTTGAGTTTCTCAGATTCCACATATGAGTGAAGTCATGTGATATCTTTCTCTGACTTCTGTCGCTTAGCATAATACCCTCTGGTTCCATCCACATAGTTGCAAATGGCAAGATTTCATTCTTTTTCATCGCTAAGCAGTATTCCATTGTATCTATGTACCACATCTTCTTTATCCATTCATTAGTCAATGGACATTTGGGCTCTTTTCCATACTTTGGCTATTGTTGATAGCGCTGCTATAAACATTGGGGTGCATGTGCCCCTTTGAATCAGCATTTTTGTATCCTTTGGATAAATTCCTAGTAGTGCAATTGCTGGGTCATAGGGTAGTTCTATTTTTAATTTCTTGAGGAAACTCCACATTGTTTTCCAGAGCGGCTGCACCAGTTTGCATTCCCACCAACCATGCAAAAGAGATCCTCTCTCTCCACATCCTCGCCAACATCTGTTGCCTGAGTTGTTAATCTTAGCAAGACTCTTATATATTTAGGTTTTGGATGTATTTTGAGTTAATTTTTGTATATCGTATGAGAAAAGGGCCCAATTTCATTCCTTTGCACGTGGAACTGTCCAGCTGTCTCAGCACCATTTGTTAAAAAGACTATTCTGTGGTCTCCAAGTGGTCCTGGCATCCTTGTCAAAATCAATTAACCTGTAATTGTGGGTTTATTTCTGGACTTTTGTTTCTATTCCGTTGATCTGTGTCTCTCCCAGTGCTGGTACCACACTGTTGATTATTGTAGCTTTGTAGCAATTTTAAAATCAAGAAGTGTGAGTCTTTCAAATGGGTTTTACTTTTTCAAGATTATTTTGGCTAATTGGGGCCCCTTGAAATTCGATGTGAATTTTAGACTCAGCTTTTTGATTTCTGCATAAATCTGATACGGTTTTGACAGGGGCCACCTTGAACCTGTAGAACATTTTAGGTAGCATTGCCATATTAGCAATATTAAATCTTCCAATCCAGAAACAGGGTTGTCTCCTTATTTACTTAGGTATTATTTAATTTCCCTCAGAATCGCAGCAGAGGCAAACAACAGTGAAATTCTTCTTTAGAAAAGAAGATAGATAGGTTTTAAAAATTTATAAGCAGGTGTGGGGAAAGTCAAGAAACCAGCTTGGTTTCACATCCAGTCATCAAAGTCTCACAAATTAGGGATGCCATGTACTTCTGGAGAGGATGTGGGGGGGCCAGCTGACATCAAGATAACTGAAAGCCCATTTAAGAAAGAGTGAGGCTCTCACCTCCCTGACACTCTACAGAGCATTTTCCACACACTGGCAAAACCTGGAAAGTTATTTTCTGGAAATGGTTAAAACCAAATCCTCTTGACTAGGGGCACTGGGATCAAATGAAGGCATCGGTGCTATCCCAGCACAGTCCTGAAGTGAGCAAATACATACTGAATCCCAAGACAGTTCCTCCCACTGAGCTCCCGGAACTCTGGCAACCAGCGGTCACCCTGCTCTGGCCAGAGCTTGGTAGAGTCTGATTTCTCGGGGGACTCTGACAAGCCCATTGAGAATGACCTAAAGATACTGAATAAGGGTCTCCAAATAAACTTCCCTGTTAGATAATTGGACAGTGAAATCCAAATTCAGTAAGCCCTAAACACAAGCTCAGAGCTTTCAAATTTGAAAAAAGAATTTTTTAATGGAGACACAATTGACTTACAAAAAAATGACAATTTCTTTGGTTCAAACACAGTTGTAAAACCACCATTAGAATCAGGGTAAAGGGCGCACGTGGGTGGCTCAGTCAGTTTAGCGTCCAAATTTAGCGCAGATCATGATCTCATGGTTCATGGGTTCAAGCCCTGCATTAGGCTCTGTGCTGACAGCTCAGAGCCTGGAGTCTGCTTTGGATTCTATGTCTCCCTCTTTCTCTGTCCCTCCCCTGCTCATGCTCTGACTCTCTCTGTCAAAAATAAATAAACATTAAAAAATTTTTTAAAGAAGATATAAATATTATAACATATATACACTTAACAACAGAGCACCAAAATATATTAAAAATTAGCAAATGGAAAGAGAAATAGACAGTTCTACAATAATAGAGAATTCAATACTCTACCTTTAAGAATAGATAGAACCAGACAGAAGATCAATAAAGATATGGAGCACTTGAACAACATTTTAAGCCAAAATTAGACCCAATAGACATTTGGGAAACTCCACTGAACAATAGAATATACATTCTTCTCAAGTGTACTTGGAATGTTCTCCAAGATATTTTAGACCATAGAACCAGTCTTACTAAATTTAATAAGTTTTAAAATTTTCAAGTCATACACATGTATTTTCTGATCACAATGGAATGAAATTAGAAATCAATGACAGAAAACTGGAAAAAGCACAAATAAGTGGAGAGTAAACATTTCTTTTTTTTTAATTTCTTTTAATGTTTATTTTTGAGAGAGTGAAAGAAACAGAGCGTGAGTGGGGGAGGAGAAGGAGGGGTGGGACACAGAATCTGAAGCAGGCTCCAGGGCTCTGAACTGTCACCACAGAGCCCGATGCAGGGTTCAGCCCCAACTGACTGTGCCCCTAAACAACATTTCTTAAACAATCACGCAACTAGGGGCACCTGGGTGGCTCAGTCGGTTAAGTGTCCAACTTCAGCTCAGGTCATGATCTCACAGTCTGTGGGTTTGAGCCCTGCATCGGGCTTTGCTCTGATAGCTCAGAGCCTGGAGACTGCTTCGGATTCTGTGTCTCCCTCTCTCTGCCCCTCTCCTGCTCATGCTCTGTCTCTCTCTGTCTCAAAATAAATAAAAAGCATTAAAAAATAATAATAATCATGCAACTAAAGAAGAAATCACAAGGGAATTTAGGAAATGCCTTCAGATGAATGAGAACAAAAAAACCCAAAACATACCAAACTTACAGGATGCAGTGAAAGCAGTGTGAAGAGGGAAATTTATAGCAGTAAATGCTCTCTTCAAAAAGAAGAAAGATCGCAAATTGATCATCTAATTATATAACTTAAGGAACTAGAAGATGCAGAGCAAGCTAAATCCAAGGCTAGGAGAAGAAAGCTGATAGTAAAGATTACAATAAAAGTAAAACACAGAATAGAAAGTTATGTAGAAAATCAACAGAACCAGAGTTGATTTTTGAAATTATCAACAAGATCGGCAAAACTTTAGTTAGATTGACTAAGACAAAAAAAAAAAAAAAAATGAAGATTCAAATTTCTAAAATCTTTTTTTTTTTTTTTTAATTTTTTTTTTTTAACGTTTATTTATTTTTGAGACAGAGAGAGACAGAGCATGAGTGGGGGAGGGGCAGAGAGAGAGGGAGACACAGAATCAGAAACAGGCTCCAGGCTCTGAGCTGTCAGCACAGAGCCTGACGCGGGGCTCGAACTCACTGACCGCGAGATCATGACCTGAGCTGAAGTCGGCCGCTCAACCGACTGAGCCACCCAGGTGCCCCCCAAATTTCTAAAATCTTAAATGAAAATGGGAACATTACTACCGATTGTATAGAATTAAAAGGATTATAAGAGAGTACTATGAACAGTTGAATGCTAACAAATTGGATAACCCGGATGAAATGGGCAGATTGCCAGAAACACACAACCTACCAACACTGAATCATGAATAAATAGAAAATCTGAATAGGTTGATAAATAGTATGTAGACTAATTCAGTAATCAAAAACCACCCAACAAATAAAAACCCTGGGATAGATGGTTTCGCTACTGAATTCTATCAAACATTTAAAGAACTAATATTAATCCCCTCCGAACTTTTCCAAAAACCTGAAGAGGGGCGAAACACTTCCTAACTTACTTTAAGAGGCCAGCATTGCCCTGATACCAAAGCCAGAAGAAGACACTTCAAGAAAAGAAACTAAGACCAATATGCTTTATGAATATTGATGCAAAAATCTTCAGCGAAATACCAACAAACTGAATTCAGTTTAGAAATATTAAGAGGATTATACACCATATAATTATACACCATAACCATGTGAGATTTACATCAGGAATGAAAGGATGGTTCAACTTATGAAAAGCAATCAAATATACCACATTAACAGAAAAATGGAAAAAAAAAACACACCCACATGACTATCTCAATCGATGTCAAAATTTTTGATAAAATTCAACACACTTTCTGATTAAAAAAAACATTCAACAAATTAGTAATAGAAGAAAAACTTTGTTAACAAAGTAAAAACTATATATGAAAACCCTACACTTAATGTCCAACTCAATGGTAAAAAGACTGAAAGTTGGGGTGCCTGGGTGGCTTAGGCCGTTAAGCACTTGACTTCAGCTCAGGTCATGATCTCACAGTTTTTGAGTTGAGCCCCATTTGGGGTGAGCATAAGCCCTGTATCAGGTAAGCCCCATTTATCTCTTTCTCCCTCTCTCCCTCATCTCTCTCTCTGCCCCTCAGGGGATTCTCTCTCTCTTCCTCTCTGCCCCTTACTCACTTGAGTGCTTTCTTAAAAAAAAAAAAAAAAGACTGAAAGCTTTCCCACTAGGATCAGGAAGAAGGCCAGGATGCCTGGTTTGGCCATTTGTATTCAACATAGTACTGGAAGTTCTAGCCAGAACAATTACAAAACCCAAAGGATTATACTTACACACACACACACACACACACAGAAAAGGCTGGGACCAGATGGCTTCCCTGGTGAATTCTACCAAACATTTACAAAGAATTAACACCAATCCTTATCAAAGTTTCCCAAAAACTGAAAAGGAGGGAACACTTCCAAGCTCATTTTATGAGATCAGGATTATATTGCTACCAAAGCCAGAAAAAGACACTACAGGAAAAGAAAAGTCCAGGTCAATGCCCCTTAGGAATACAGATTCAAAAATCCTCAACAACATACTATCAAAGTAAATTCAGCAGCATATTAAAAGGATTATGTATCATGACCAAGTGGGATTTATCCCCAGAATGCAAGTGTACTTCATAATAAGAAACTCAATCAATGTAATACATCACATTAATAGAATAAAGAATGGAGAGTGGCTGGGGGACATGTAGCACAGGCAAAATGGCCACACCACCCGGGTTCAACTCCTTCACCTCATTCTTCAACTCCTCGTAATCTGGCATCCGTGCCTCCACAAAAACAGCTTTGCATAAAACTAAACAGCCCTAAAACCCGCAGTTACTTGTTCCTTCTCACCTTGTTGCGTCCTTGTTGCACCGACACCGCTGACCAGTCTATGCCTCTTGAGCTGTGACCATCCCCCGGCTTCCATGACACTATTTACTTTGTCTTCTTTGTGCCTCTGGCTGGGTCGCAGGCACTAAATACTCACTTGATCGTTAAATATTGGAGTATCTTAACTCAGCTCACTGCTCTCTTCTCCTTCCACACTGTCTCCCATTTGGATGATGATCTTCGATTAGCACTGATACGTCAACAACACCCAAACTCACTTTAGGTCCAGACCTCACCCCTCTGGACCTCAGACCCAGATCTATGACGTGCCTGAGTGGAGGGATGCCTCAAAGACATCTCAAACTCAACCAGACCGAGGCCAAACCCACAGTCTCCCTCCAAGGCTTAGTCCAGTCCTGTCTAGTGATAGTAAAAGAAACCCAGAATCCTCATTGACCCTCCCACAGGCTCTACCACCGCTCTGTGTTAACTCTGTCTCCTGGACATCTCTCAAACCCACCCCCTTCCCTCCATCTCCATCACCACCTCATCCCAAGGCACCGCCTCCTCTCATCTGCATTACTGCCTTTGCTGGTCACCTGGTCTACCCACACTCACTCCTGGTCCCATTCACTTTGTTCTCCACACTCCTGCCAGAGAGATTTTTTTCCAAACACAGATGTAGTCTGGGACACTGAGGCACAGAGAGACTGACATGCTTGCCTGAGGCCACATAGAAGCCAGTGGCCCAGACTGGGAGACAGAGAATTGACCTTCAGGGCCCATGCCCTAAACTCTCACACTGCCCTGGGCTCAAACCCTCATCCCTGTGATTCCTAGGCTGTGGGTAGGGCTCAGGTCAGAGTTGGCCAGGAAAGAGATTTGTAATGGAAGTGAGGTTTCAGCTATTTCTGGGGTATCTCTTCTGTTCCCAGAACCTGCATGGAAGAGATCCCTGCTGTAGGATATGTTCACGTGCATGCTCCACCCAGGGTGCTGGGAGCAGGAAGGCCAGCAGGCCATCACTGCTGTCTCTACAGCCATTCTCTGGGCCTGAGGGGCTTCAGGCCAGATTGTGAACCACATAGTTCAGCAGCTGGGGGTGTCACTGATTGTGACTTCAAGGGCTTCTGATGTCACAATGAGCCTGTGGGCCTGGCCTATTGGGGCACTAGGGCCAGTGCTCCTGGGGTAGCATGGAAGCCAGGACCATGGCCAGCTTCCGCCCTTCTGGCACCACGTAAGCCAGCCCGTGAGTAGCCTGTAGCTTGAACAGTTCAATGGCCCACTCGTTTCCAGCTGGAGGCTCCGTGCACCAAGGCCTGTGTTTCTTTACGTTGCTGAACCAAGAGAGTGCTGTTGCCAGGGCCCTGCCTCCATGCTCTGGGACCAGTCTTGGGGGTTGAAGGGGCACAGCATCTCTCTCACACCTGGGTAGGGGCAATGCCAGGGAGCCCTGATCTAAGCCCTGACCATCACTGCCAGGACTTGGGGAGGCAGTCTGGGCAGCTGGGAAGGACAGTCCGGGTCAGCTTGGGAAGCCGCAGTGAGACGGTGCCTGTGACAGAAGGCCATGATGTCAGAGTCCCACCCTGGGCTCTGCAGGGGCCACCCTGCCCCCGAGGGAGGTAGATTCAACCCCGTCAGTTTGCAGGGTCACACGCATGGCTTAGGGGGTCTGCAGGTAGGTACGGGGCGGGTGTGAGGGGTGTCCCTTCCCCCGCCTCCTCCAGACTCCTAGGTTCCTGTGGTAGGGCTTCTTCCTTGGGTCCGTCGTTGGTGCGGTCACCTCTTCTAGCCCCATTCAGGACTGTCTGAGGCTGTGAAGTCCCAATGGGCTTCTGGACCCCACCTCTTCCCCTGCTCACCCGGTGGGGGGCAACATAGGCAAACACTTAACCTTTCAGGGCTTTGGTGTCTTTACCTGAAAAACAGGGGTGATCGTATTCTGTTCTCCATCAGGTCAAGCATAGAGTTTAGCAGACACTTCGCTGAGCCCAGAGCCTGGGCTTCCCACCATGACACAGGCACCATCCTGGGCAGGGTCCCTCATCTGGCTTCTCAGGAGGAGGAGGGCCAAAAGCCATAGCCAGGAGTTAGCCACCTGCCCAAGTATGGCTGACAGTAAAGGGCTGTAGGGCCAGGACTATGAAAGGGACCCCACCTCAAGCAAAGCTCTTTGCCAGGTGGGCAAGTCAGTGGAAAAGACCCCCTGCTCAGGGTCAGGAAGACTTTTGGGTAGGATTGAGGGGACAGGTCGCAAGCAGGGCTGCTGCTGACATTTCTGGGCCAGGCAAAGGCCCTCTGGGAACGCTGAGCTTCCAGAATCAGAGACCGGGCCAGCCGGGGAGGTGAGTGGGGTGTGCTGGGCTCACAGATAGGTGGGCTTGGCCTTGGACTAGGAGCGTCTGTGTCCAGTGAGGCCATTCAGCTCCTGTCGAGGACCCCGGGGTCAGTGTGCCATAACACTGGAGCAGACAGCACCACAGCCAACTCCCACCCCCTGCCCAAGGCAAGGACACCCTCTGCCCACAGTGAGGGTTTCCAGAAGCCCTCATAGCCCCAGAGGCGAGGGGAGCAGTATGGACAGTGTGGCCCATTTCACCGAGTCCCCACTGGAACAGCCTTGCCCGAGGTCCACTGGCCTCCTGGGGACCCCAGAACCCCAGACTTGGGAAAAGCACTGTGTTCTCCCTTGGCCTCCCTCCAGATTTCACTACGTCTTTTACCACGGGTGGGGTGTAGCTGCGGTGAATAGAAAGGGAAGAGAGCCCACAGGTCAGCCTGGGGCATGGGGAGGACGAGGGAGCAGAGTGGTGTGAGGGAGGGAAGCCACACGGTGGCCACACGGGCCCTGCGTTCACGCATGTGTGCCTGTGCATGTGTGTGCGTGGAGACACGAAGCTACGTGGATGGCTAGTTACTTTTCACCTTCCCAACATGGGTTGGTGAGTGCAGACATTTCCAGAGTTTGCGGGGAAGAGGCCTGTTGCTTTGAGTTCTCCAGCGCAGACCCTGGGACAGGCCCGCGAGTGCGGGTACTTTGGGAGCGGCTCACAGGAGGTACAAGCAGGGGGCCGGAAGTGAGGAGGGGCCAGAAGGAGACATAGTGTGTGGTCACCACGGTGGGCAACCCAGCCCAGTCCCACTGGGTCCTTTGGCCGGCAGAGATGTCCCCACCGAGGGGCGAGGCAGCTGGGACATTTATCTGCAACTCCCCCTATGTCGCTGTCCCCCTCCACCCCCCACCCCCCACCAAGGCTGCTTTTGAAGGCAGAAGCCTCCTGGGGCTCATGTGACTTGTGTGTGAGCCTGGCACACGTGTGCAGCCAGAGAACCGCTCTCAGAGTGGCAGACATGACCTCCCTGCAGAGGTGGGAGCAGGGCGGGTTTGGGGGGCTGCTGAGGGTGCCCTGCTCCAAGTCCTGGCCTGACACTAGCTCACCAGCCAGCCCTGCTTCTGGGCGTCTTTCCACACCAGGAGCCAGCCCCCCGCCGCGGCTTCACCCGTCCGCTCGAGGGACCAAATCTGGAGCCAAGGATGGCAGGGGGCTGGCTCTATCACAAGCTCTAAGCTCATGTTCACGACCTGATGGCTGTTCTGGCCACGGTGAAGATACATTAGCACAGACAGTGGTGGGCAAGGGTCGGGCGATTCGAAGGCAAAGGAAACAGTAGTGGTCAGGCCTTAACCCCTGCTGTTCTCAGCCCTGACCTACCTGCATGTGCACCGGGTGCCTTAAAAGGACAGTCCCTCGTACATGGCTGGTGAGTACCAGAAACGGTGCAGCCATTCTGGAAGGCTGTTTGGAAGCTCCTGTTACAACTGATACCCCTGGGGCGCCTGGGCGGCTCAGTCGGTTGAGCATCTGACTCTTGATTTCGGCTGAGGTCATGATCTCACAGTTTGTGCGTTTCAGCCCGTGTTGGGCTCTGCGCTGACAACATGGAGCCTGCTTGGGATTCTCTCTCTTTCTCTCTCTCTGCCTGTCCCCTGTTCACTCTCTATCTCTCCCTCCCACAAAAAAATAAATAAACCGAAACAAATTTTAAAAAATAAATGAATAAAATAAATAAAACCAATACTGCTCAGCACTGAAAAAAAGAACCACCCACTGATTCTCCCACCCACTGGGAGAATTCCCAAGGGAGTGATGCTGCGAGAAAGAAGCCAGGCTCCCAAAGATGCCTACTGGGTAATTCCATTGGTACAACGTTTGTGAAATCCCATCAGTATAGACATGAGAACAGATTCGTGGTTGCTGGGGCTCGGGATGGGCTGTTTGGTTGAGAACCATCCCAGGCGCAGGTACACAAAGCTGCGTGCACACACACACACGCACACGTGAGAGTGTATAACAGGTGCAGTGTGGTGATGCTGGGCATCAGTGACAGGCCAGCATGATCCGGCCCTCATTCAACCCCACGAGGCTGGCAAGGCCCCCAACTTCTGTCCCCTCTGGGGCCCTCAGGGGATACCGTGTTCCTGGTCCTGGTCCAGAATGGCTCCTCCCACCGCCTCTCTGGCTCTGAGATGCCTCCTCTTGCCTTCCAGCCATGGCTGAAGGGTGTGCCAGAATTTAATCCCCTTCCATGATGAGCTTGAAGGACCCCAAGAAGTACCCCCAATATAAGAAGAGGAGCACCAAGACCCAGGAAAATTTTGCCAGAAAGTTTCCGTACAGGTACAAGACCTCCCCACCACTAGGGCAAAGTCCCGCCTCCCCTCAGCTCACCCCCTAGCACATTCCATGGCCTGGGCCTGGGGTGGGGTTTTTCATCCCCAGGGAGCTCCCTGTGCAGCTCTGTGACAGTCTGGGTTTCACCTTCTCCACCCCCATCCCAATCTGAGCTGACGGCTCTAGGTGGGTGCCCAGGACCCCCGGGGCCATCCCAGAGCCATAGCCAGCTGCTTGCCTCTGGGCCAGTGGCCTCACAGGAACCACCTGAGGAGCATGTTCGTGAACAGGTGTTCACCTGTTCACCCTACCAAACATGTGATGGGATCAGATTGGGGTGGGGACTGGTTTGTAAAGCCCCCAGGGCACTCAGAAAGCAGCAGAGACCCCCAGACTGGGCAGCTCTGGGGCCTCAGCCAGCAACAGTTACTAAATGTTTTGTGTAGGGTCCTGGGGGAAAAAATGCAGCAACTCTGGAGGGCTTCCTGGCTGTGTGACCTTGGGCAAGTCACTTGACCTCTCCCTGCCTCATTTCCTCATTTACAAAGTGTTGGCAACCAGACTTACCTCATAGCACGGTTGTGAATTGACATGTGGGTTAATGTTGATAAAGCACTTAGAACGCCACCTGGCAAGCAGAAAGGTCCAGATGACCAAGAGCTATTCGTGTGGCTGATGGCTGCCGGTAACCTAAAGATGCCAGGTGCCCCACTGCAGGTTCTCTTGGCTGACAGCCCCCAACGCAGAGTTCCCGAAGCCCTGGGAGGCCACGAAGAGAAATGACTCACTGCGGGATCAGCTGCCCCTGCAGAAGATGCTGGTGCCAACAAGATCCATTCCAGTCAGAGGGTAAGTGTCAGGCCCAGGATGTGGACAGCCACCGCTGCCCATTGACCACACACAAGTCTCCCACCCCAGGTCTGTACACAGACGTTCATGACCCAGCATGCTCCACATCTAAGCTGAGGAAACCGAGGTCCAGAAAGGAGGCGCTAATGTCGTGTGGTTCCTCCCACAGCAAGGCAGTTTGTGGGAGAGGCTGCAGGGGACCCTCGGGCGGGCGGGCCCCGTCCGCAGGTGGTGAAGCAGGCCTGAGGGGGTGGGGCTTTGCCGCCATCCTTCCACACGGCACAGGCAAAGCAGAGGAAGGGCCGGCAAGCTTCAGGTCTCCGTGCAGCCTGCTCTGAGGGTGGAGGCACTTGCAAGGGACTCTTGGACTGGCCACCTCTAAATTGACCGCACAGACGTGAATGCACCTCCCACCCACGGGCACACACGGTGAAGCACCCGGAAACCCTTGGGAAGACCCCACCACACAACATTTCACGTACTCGCCCTGTCAGTGGGCTGGCTGGCACCCACCAGCTGTTACACAATGAAGGGCTTCCCTGACCCTTGGGGGCGGGCATCACCCCACCTCCCAAAGACCCTAGCTCTGCCCTGATTGCCTCTGCGCCTCCCTCCAACTCCAAGCCCTGTGTCTGTTCTGACTGGCCAAGCCCCTGGCTCCACACACTGTATATCACCTCTGGCAGGTCACAGAGACACCTGCACAGTCCCCTAACCAGATATCCGGAGAAGCAATTAAAACACTCAGGCTTGCCCGCAGGCACACACACACACACACACACACGCACACAGTTGCGTGCCTATTCCCTGCCCCTACTGGCCCTGACTTTTGTCCTGGGTGTCACATTCCCTCCCTCATCTGGCTGTGGGCTCTTGCTCCAACTGTCTGGACCGATCCAGTGGGCACTGAACTGCAGAGGCTGGAGTCTGAGAGCACAGGGGGTCCTGAGTCTCAGCTTCTACTGCTGCAGAATGGGATCAGCTTCCAGCCAGGCGTCCTGTGGGGACCAGTCAGGCTGTGCACAAGGGCCCAGACTCTTGGTGCTGGGGCCTGCCCCAAGGGTCTGCTATGGGAAGAGGTCTCCCAGCGGATGACACAGAGCAGAGATCTGGAGGACAAACCGAAGTGGTCAGCGGATGTGTCAGGGAGCTCTGGAGGCCGTGGGCTTCTCAACCCACCAGGGCCCAGCACCAGTGGGGAACCAGTCCCTCCCCTGGGGTGGAGGAGTGGGCAGGGGCCGTGAGCTCCAGGGCAGGCAGGGGGCTGTGGCTGTGGGGCCTCTGCCAAAGGCTTGAAGTAATGGGGAGCAGGCGGCAGAGATCCCCCACCTCGTCCTCCGCCCTCTGAACCCCCACCAGCCCTCTGTTGGGGAATTGACCAGAGTGGGATTGTTGGGGGCCAAACGGCCATGGCCAGCAGGTGCCAAAGTAGGGCAGAGAGTGGATGGGGAGAGAGGGTAAGAGAGGGCATGGGGGCCCGGGTGAGAAGCAGAACCTTATACGAAGAACCTTATACAAAGAGATGCTCCAGGCAGCAGAAGTCAAGTGCAAACGTCCTGAGGTGGGACAGATTAATGTCCCACTTAAGGAATTTGAAGTGCCATTTTTCGGGATGGTTAGGAGACAGGTAGGGGAGAACGTTAAATGCCAACATTTGTCTGAGGGGGAGTGGGGAGCCACTGAAGTCTGGGGAGCAGGAGGGTAGCATGTCCAGACCTGATGTAGCTGTTAGAGAACGCTGCCTAGGGGAGGATCGGTGGCCTCACACAACGCTGGTGCACCTTCTGGCAGGCACGAAGATGACACTCACTCAGTGTCTGGGCAGGCCTGGGGGACCAAGTCCTGGCCACGTAGGAGTTCTGACTTGGACATCTGGGGTGGGGGGCTGGCTAGGAGGGCAGCAGAGGCTGGTGTGGGGTCCCAGGGCAGGTCTGGGCTGGGAGCAGAGACTTGGCTGTGGCCCTGGCCGACGTCTCTGGACCAGCGGGGTTCCACGTGGCTTCCCTAGGCTTGGGGCACCAGATTTTACATCACTGTCCAGCCTCAGCCCCCCGCCGCTGCCGCCTCCACAGAACTACCTTTGGGAATTCAAGCTACTGAGCCACCGTTTCCCTGGGTCAGGAGTCCCTGCTGCCCTCACTTGTGCCCATGCTGCCCACCCCTCCAGAGGCCTCTCCTAGAGCCCGGCTCTGTGCGGCCTCCCTCTCGGCCACCTTGCAGCAGCCCCAGTGCCCTCCCTTCCGGACAGAGGTGAACTTGAGTGGGGGGCACCGCCTTGAAGGGGCTATTCATCTCCTCAGAACCCACACCATGTAAATAAACATCACAGGTTCACATCCTGTATCCACTTGCATGGAGCACTTTGCTTCCTGAGCCTCCATGTTCTCATCTATGTTTAATCTTGAGGGGTTGGCGTGAGAGTTAGTGGGAGGACGGACGTCATTTCCAAGAACTGATTCCAAAGATGTACTCACACATGTGAGGGAACGTATGTGGACAAAACATTCATGACAGCTCCCTAAGAAACAGCGAAGCATCGGAGGCCACCTAATATCCACTAATAGGGGGCTGTTCGGTGACATCAGGGCTGTACCCTGAAACAGTAGGCGGCTACGGAAATGAAGAAACAGCTCTTGATATAATGCTCTCGAGCAATCCACAAAGCATATTAAGAATTTTTTAAAGGCACAGCAGAAGTGTGGCTGATATGCTCCTGCATGTGTGTGTGTGTGTGTGTGTGTGTGTGTAGTAGGTAACAATCTACCTCTGGGTAGAACTGGGGAACTTGGCGACAGGGCTACTAATTTCTGCAATTTTCATACATGAACCTAACAGCACGCCGTCAGTGCATTACAAAGTCTTCAAAGGAAGTATACGTAATACCAACTGCTTTGGAGTTTGTAATGGTAGCACTAGGTAGGAGGGTGCCTGCTGAGGATGTGAGGGTTTCCTCTGCTCTGTTCTACAAAGAGAGGGACTAGGATGTCACCTTGGAGTCCTTGGGTGAATAAAATTGGGGACACTAACGATAGCCCTCTCCCTAGGAGAGAGGGTGTGGGGACCCTGAAAATGGCTATGGGGGCTGCACTGAGTAAGGTGGACAAGGGCCCTATTCCAGAAAGAAGGGGGAATGAGGTCCCCAGTGGAGTGAGAATTGCAAAGGGGCCCTCCCCAGGCCCTGGGGACAGGTGGGTGCTGGTTCTCAGCCTGCAGGAGGCAGAAGTCAGTTCTGCTGCCTGCTCCTGGGGTGTCTGGGGTGCAGAGGACTGCCATAGGGTGGACACCCCAGCAAAGGACTCTGGGCCTCCCTCCCTCCAGGCCCAGGTGGGAAGCAGGCCTGGTGTACCATGCAGCATCTGGTGGTAGAAGGAAGCAGGGACCCCCAGGGTCCCCTCCTGCTGGGGTCGGAGCCAGGCTGACCTCCACTTGGACTGTGTGTGTCTCAGGAGTTTTCCTGCAACGTGCACAGCTGTGTCCTACTTGATATATACATAATACGGTGCTGCACACCTGTGATGCAGCAGAAGGATCAAGTGACACGTGACCGATGCTTACACCTGCCTGGGAGCTTCTTCTCCAGTGGCCCCCTGCCGCTCCCTCTGCCGAAGGTAACCACATCTCCCTCCTAACCTTTTAAAATGAGTATCTCGAGGGGCGCCTGGGTGGCTCAGTCGGTTGGGCATCCGACTTCGGCTCAGGTCATGATCTCATGGTTCATAGGTTCGAGTCCCACGTCGGGCTCTGTGCTGACAGCTCAGAGCCTGGAGCCTGTTTCAGACTCTGTGTCTCCCTCTCTTTCTGCCTCTCCCCCCACTCACACTCTGTGTCTCTCTCTCTCTCAAAAATACATAAACATTAAAAGAATATTTAGGGAAGAAGGAGCTATCTGGATGCAAACTAGTGCAGCCACTCTGGAAAACAGCATAGAGGTTTCTCAAAAAATTAAAAATAGAACTACCCTATGACCCAGCAATGGCACTACTAGGTATTTATCCAAGGGATACAGATGTGCTGTTTCGAAGGAGCACATGCACCCCAATGTTTATAGCAGCACTATCAACAATAGTCAAAGTATGGAAAGAGCCCAAGTGTCCATCAATGGATGAATGGATAAAGAAGATGTGGTATATAGATACAATAGAGTATTACTTGGAATCAAAAAGAATGAAATCTTGCCATCTGCAACTACGTGGATGGAACTGGAGGGTATTATGTTAAGCGAAATTAGTCAGAGAAAGACAAATATATGACTTCACTCATATGAGGACTTTGAGAGACAAAACAGATGAACATAAGGGAAAGGAAGCAAAAATAATATAAAAACAGGGAAGGGGACAAAACCTAAGAGACTCTTAAATACGGAGAACAGACTGGGGGTTACTGGAGGGCTTGTGGGTGGGGGATGGGCTAAATGGGTAAGGGGCATCAAGGAAGACACTTGTTGGGGACACACAGGGGATGAATCACTGGATTCTACTCCTGAAATCATTATGGCACTCTATGCTAACTAACTTGGATGTAACTTAAAAACAAATAAGTAAAATAGAAAAAAACAAAGGAGCTGTCTGTCGGTCCTGCTGTGTGCCGAGTGTTTCTCCGTCCATGATGTCCTCAAAGAAGAAAACAGACCCTTCAGGAAGCATGCACGGCAGAAGTCCTCACAGGGAAATGGACAACACCTAAATGTTTGAGTGCAGAGGGATGAGGTAAGCATATCACGGCGGCCCATAGAGCAACCCGGGGCATGCCACCAGCATTTAAGTGCGAACATCCAGATCCCGGATTGTCCTGGTGCCGTGAACACAGCCACAGTAAAACATACATCGGCAGAGGAACAGGCACAGTCAACAGCGTGCCCAGCGGTGTGGATCTGTCTTCTAAGAATTTATCCTGCGATCGTACCCACACACGCAGGACGAGAACTATGCAGGGACATTCACCGCGGCACAGTAACGCTAACGGACACAAATTAACCCAATTGCCGATCATTTAGGGACCAATGAAATAAAAGCAAGTCTGCAATGGAGTCCTGACTGGTCCCCTATCCCAAGCTGGGTTCCCCCTGGAGCAGATCTGGAGATAAGGATATGGATGCAAGTAGTGTCATTGGGAAGAGATTCCAGGAAGCCCCAGAGACATGGGGACGAGGAAGGAGGCAGGGGGTGTGCCCTTGAGCTGGCGCCACTGAATCCCAGGGGAGAACTCTGCAGGTCATGCCTCAGTGGTATCCCACTGGAGGGGCAAAGGCTGCAGTATTTGTCCCCCAACTTCCAGCAGACGTGGGTTGAGGGCTGCCCGGGGACACCGACTCCCTCACACCCAATATCCCTGTGTTCAGGCCAAGCAGGTCAGAGGGAACCCACAGGAGGGCTGCGGGTGCGGTGGCTGGGAGCCACTGGGGCACAGTACCTGGAAGTGGTTAGCGGGATGTGGGCCGGGGGTGGGGTGGGTACTGTCCCCAGCCTCCACTGAAGCAGGGGCATAGTGGTAGGTAGGCTGCTATGGTAGGCTCTGGCCGATGGCACGCGAGTGGAGGAAGAATGTGGAATCCATCCACAGTCTGCGTCTTCAACATTCTGATGCTTGGGAAGAGGACGATCTGGTCTTGCGGACCACGTGGAGGAGGGCTACAGCCTAGGGACGGGGGAGCAACAGGAGAGAAGGCGTCTGTGTCCCCAGTGGCTCCATGGAGCAGTTGTTCTGACTCCCTTCTGCTGAACAAGAGGAGTCACCGTTGTTGAACTTGTGTCGCAGGCAGCCGCGCCTTCACCCCAGGAAGAGGGCTGCAGGCCCGTGGGGAAGGGCAGCACCCCGAGGCATGGCCCACCAACCTGGCAGGGTGCCGTAACGACCCAGCAACCTGAGCAGCTGTGAGCCTTGCCTTCGCCCGGAGGCCACCCAGCCAGTCGCCAAGGCCAGCAGTTGCCACTGGCTGCGATTCCGAAACTGAATAATGCATGAAGTGCTGTTGTTACAAAGAACCGGGGATTTATTTTAGCACAACTTTAAATGATGGAAATAAGCCTCCCAGGAAGCCGCCTGGATGACAAAGCCACAAAATAAAATTGAAAAAACAAAACACAACACAACAAAAACAAACCAATACCATAACTACAAAAAATCCGGGAAATGTTTTCCTGACAAAGCCAGAAACAGCAGAACGCTAAAACATTCTAAACAAGTCTTTGCAACCCAACCCACCGGTGTCACCTCCACGCTGGGGAGGGTGGTGACCAGCACCATTCAGTTCTGAGAGATGGAAAACCAGGAAATAAAAGACAGTTCCCAGTACATTAAAATGCCCAGTTTGTGCTTTGAATCCCTTTAGGAACTGGTGCAGCGTTTTAACAGAAAATCTGGGCGCCCTCTTGTCTTGTCCAGCTATTCACGTGAGACCCCGTCTTCCTCGGGCCATCGGAGGACCCAGCTGGGACCTTGCCATTGAGGGGTGGGCAGTCAGCCTGTGATCAGTGAGGACAGACACGTTCTGGCGCCAGCCAGAGAGGAAGCAGGTCAGAGGACACCGGAGCACGATGAATCCCCCAGGGCCAGCAGGACAGGAGGAAGGGGTGCCTCTAACCCTAGAAGGCCTGGGGTGTGGGCCTTGGGGTCACAGCAGAGAGTACATCAGGTGCCATCAGCTGGGGGCGGGCAGTGGAGTGCCTCTCCCGCATGACGGAGTGTGCATGTGATAAGCTACAGGATGCAGCAGGCTCCGAGGAGATGGCAACAGGTCGTGTGATGACCGAACAGGAGGGTGACTTCTAAAGGTGACCACCTGGTTCTGGGTGACACCTGAGTGGGTGATAACTTCAGCAAACAGGTCACATCACAGGTTGTGTGGGCACCGAGGAAGCTCGGAACAAAGGTGTGTGCCATCGAAGTGGGTGTGGGACAGCTGACCAGGATGTGGTGTGGGACACGGTTGTGTGTATAGCATACGGGGGAGCATGTGGGCAACAGGGGCCAGGAACAAGGACACAGGGCCTCCGGGCATGTCACAGGCCCGGCCCCTCCCTCTGGTAACGGTTCAGGATCCTGGGCTTTCCACAGCCCTCCAGTGAGTGGGGTGAGACTTCATAGGGAGCCCAGAGGCGGCCCCTCCCCAAGTTCACAGGGCTGGCTGCCACTGAGCCCCACTGGCAGGGCCCAGGACACAGTGGCCGTGAAGGCCTCAGCAGGCTCCTGAGAAGAGGGAACCCTAGGACTGGCCTGGAGGGAAGAGCATCCACTGCAGACGCAGGGAACAACATCAACAAAACCCGAGGCATGAGTGTGACTGAGTTGCCGGTCCCGGCCAGCCTGGCCCTGTGACCGGGCTCACAGGCCCTCACTGCAGGGTGTGGGGGCACCACCAGAGAAGTTTGGCCTCATCCCTGCCAAGCTTTCCTACCTCAGCTGTGTTCTGATGTCTGTTTCTCAAACCTCAAGCGTACCCTGCCCTGTTCTTCCCAAAGTACTGGCATTTTACTTTATCATCCAAGGAAACTGAAAAAGGACACCATATATTCAACCAGTCACTAAGGGGACTTTCAGTCCTTCCTAAGGGAGCACTCCCACAGCTGGCTGTCTTCCCAAAGCCAGAAGGGTGGATACTCATTGCCAAGTGGCCTGACACACGCTGCAAATACACACACACACACACACACACACACGCACGCACACACTGAGCTGGTTTCAGCTTTGATCTTCAGCCTAAGCAGATCGAAAGGTTAGACTCCCCCCCAAGTTCTCCCAGTTGCCCCTCCAGGCAGAATTTAGCACGCCCCGTCCACAGTGCACAGACTCCTTACCCCGCTGCCCATATAGCCCTTCACACCGGTGCACTGCTGTGAAGGTAACCCAGGCTCTCCGTCTCTCTCTCGTCTGATCTTCCTGACCACCTGGCATTTTTGTGCCATTTAGCAGCAAAGGAAAACTGAGGCTCAGAGGTTTGTTGAGATCCCCGAGATCGGACAACCCCATGGAGCAGAGCAAATGGCAAAGTGAAGCAGAGAAACTCCAAACGTCAGAAAATAACAAAACGTTTATTTCAAAAACATGAGCTCCCCAGCTCACCAAGGTCCTATAAAACCGGGCACCATTCTGAGCTCTGTGAGCACACACGGAAGACTTGGGATCTGGCCAGACTGAGGTCAAAGGTGGGGCCAGACACAGTGCTGCTCTGTGACAGGCAGAGTGGAAGGCAACTCAGGATGGGCTCCAGAGCCATGCCCACTGGCACAGATGGCTCTAGCCTGAGCCCATCGAGAGACAGGGATGTGACCACCAAAGCAGGTGAGGTGAAGAGGTCACACTGAACCATCATTTCTGCTCTGTTGCACCACAGACAGGTTTGGGGGCAAAGCCGACCCCCAAAATGGCCTCAAACGAAAACAGACTAGTTATTCAATGCTCTCCCATCCAGGGGTCTGGAGAAAGGCCGTCCAGCTGGAGCAGTCAGAGGAAGCAAGCGTCAAGTGACAGGCAGTCACACAAGGTGGACTGCACCTAAACCTGGCCAGGCGTGCTGGCCAATCAGGGAATCGCGGGGGCAGTGGTACTTAGAGTGGAGTCCCGGGCGGGTGGCACCAGCATGGAGGTGCAGGGGACGGTGGGGGTGGGGACCACCAGAAATGCACACTCTCCGGTCCACCCGAGACCCCGGGGCATCCACATGCCAGGCTCCGCCGGGACTCCGCGGCCTAGTGCAGCCGCAGGTAGGAGGGAGCAGAGTAGTTGAAGAGCAGAAAATCCATCCTGTAGAGGTCGTAGAGACGCCGCTGGTAGAAGGGGCTGATGTCCCGGAAGAGGCGCTCGGCGAGGTCGCGCGTGGCGGCCGCCTTGGCCCGGGGCGGCGGCGCGGGGAAGCGCAGGCCCGGTGCGCCCACCAGGTCGAGCACGAAGGCCGCGTCCTCCGCCAGCGTCTCGAACTTGCCCACCACGTCGTAGCGCAGGCGGCACGGGTGGCAGAGCGCGTGCGCGCGCTCCCAGTGCTCGTTGAAGGGCTCCTCGCGGCGCGTGCGCGGGTCCAGCAGGTAGGCCAGGAACTCGGCGAAGCGCACGTCGTGGCCGCGGGCCAGCGCGTCCGGGTGAGCGCGCGGCCGCAGGCGCCGCACGATGCGCGTGCCGTAGCGCCGCTGGAAGGCGGCGCTGTAGGGCCGCGCCAGCTTGTTGCGGTAGGCCGACGCCAGGCGCTCGAAGGGCTCGCGCACGAAGAGGAAGGCCAGGTAGGCGCGCAGGCGCCGGTTGATCTCGGCCGGGCTGAAGTCAGCCAGCGAGGGCAGGCGGCCCGGCGCGTGCGCCTCCTGCGCGGGGATGGCGCGCGGGTCGCCGCGGGCGCGGCCGCTCAGCGCCAGCAGCACGCGCTTCCAGTTGGTGCAGGCCACCTTGGGCACGTAGCAGTAGAGCAGGCCGTGCGCGTCGTCCACCAGCACGTGCCGCAGGTCCTCGGGCCCCAGCAGGCGCTGCCGCCGTGTGTGGCGGCTGCAGGCGCGCCGCAGCAGGTCGCGCCGCTGCCGGTGCACCTCGGCCATGGCCGAGCGCGGGCCCTGCGGGCGACAGGTCGGGGGACGGACGGGTCAGCGCTGCGGGCCCTTCGCCCACCCGGCCGCGGCGAAGGAATGGGGGACTGAAACCCCAGCAACTGCCACTGATCGCTCTGTGATTTGGGACCCAGGGATCTGTCCTGGACCTGAACTTGGGGAGAAATGGCTCTGACCTCGCTGAGGCACGTGGAAGGATGTGACAAACAAGTGTTGGGCGCTCAGGACCGAGGAAGGCCTCAGAATGAGTATGACCACATCAGAGTAAGCCTGATAAAGAAGTTATATCATCAGAGTGGTAAGGGTGGGCGCAGATTGAATATCCGCTCCCTTTTTACTGAAAGCATAGTGTATACGAACGGTATACTTTAAATCCATATAGAGTTGAAAAATGCAGCCACTTGCAGGCTACCGAGATATTTTTTGTTATATTTTTTGATTGATATATTTTTCAATGATAAAATTAGCTACTTCTGTATGTTCCTGCTGGTCTTGATTTCTTTTTATTACCGCCAACCATCTCTAATCTCAGTGCCTGGGCAGGAAGCTTGCCCTCTCTGAAGCCTGTCTCTCTTCTGTGAGATATTAACATCGAGCATTTATCTAGCACCCACTGTGTGCCAGAAAGTCTTCTGTGCACTTTACGACTCTATTAGGTAGTATTAGGACACTCAGGCCAGCCCCTCCTAGCCTGCCTCGGCCATGCTAAGACCCAAGCCACCACCTCCCACCCATCCCTCCTCCTTTCCTCAAGTCCCTTCTGCACTAAACAGGTTCTCTACTTCCAAGACTAACCCTCCAACCCCCCTCCCACCCCTCCTCTTCCTGGTTCAGGAGTTTCTAGGAGAGTGTTTTTAATTCCTCAGAATTGCCTTAAAAACCTTCAAGACATAATAAAAAAAAAGACAACAACAAACATTGTTGATGATGTGGGAAAATGGAACCTTCATTCATTGCTGTTGAGGGTGTAAAATGATATAGCTGTTGTGGAAAGCTTGGCAGCTTCTCAAAAAATAATAAATAAACATATGATCCAGCCCTCCACATCTAGGTATATACCAAGATAACTAGAAACATATGTCACACCAAAACTTGTAAATGATGTTGACAGCAACGTTATTCATAATAGCCAAAAGGTTTGGAAACAACCCAAATGTCCATCAACAAAGAATGGATAAATAGTATGTAGCATATCCATACAATAGAATATTATTCAGCCAATAAAAGAAAGAAAATTCTTTTTTTCAGTGTTTATTTTGAGAGAGAGAGACAGAGCAAGCATGGGGGAGAGGTAGAGAGAGAGGGAGAGAGAGAATCCCAAGCAGTCTCCATGCTGACAGTACATGGGGCTCAAACTCACAAACCATGAGATCACGACCTGAGCCAAAATGAAGAGTCGGGTGCTCAACAGACTGAGCCACCCAGGCGCCCCCAAAGGAAATTCTGATACACCCTAAAACATGGATGAAACTTGAAAAGATTGCCCATGTTAAGTGAAGGAAGCCAGGCACAAAAGGCCATATGTTGTCGGATAGATTCCATTTATAAGAAATGTCCAGAATAGATCCACAGAGACAGAAAGCATATTGCTAGTTGTCAAGGGCGGGTGGGAGGGGACAAGGGGGAGTGACTGCTAACTGGTGCTGGGTTTCTTTTCTGGAGTCACGAAAGCTTTCTGCAATTAGAGTGGCAACAGCTATGCAGCCTTGTAAATAGACTAAAACCCATTGAATTGTACACTTTAAAAGTGAGTTTTATGGTATTTGAGTTATATCTCAGTTAAGAAAAAAGCCTTCTGAGTGCTTCCATTGCAAGGGGACAAAGCAGCCTCTGAAATGGGGGCACACTGTACCCCGTGCCTTCATGAGAGTATCTGACGCTGGGGGGAGGGGGCAGGGATGTGTGTGTGTGTGTGTGCGTGCGCGCACACATGCGTGTATGCTCAGTTGTGCTTCTGGTGCCTTTAAAAGCATCCTGCAGAAATCCAAGATACTGGGGCACCTGGGTGGCTCAGTCGGTTGAGTGTCCGACTTCAGCTCAGGTCATGATCTCAGGTCCATGAGTTCAAGCCCTACATCGGGCTCTGTGCCAACAGCTCAGAGCCTGGAGCCTGCTTCGGATTCTGTGTCTCCCTCTCTCTGCACCTCCCCCGCTTGCACTTTGTCTCTGTCTGTCTCTCAAAAATAAACATTAAAAAAAATAATAAATCCACGATACTTTCAGTGAAAAAGCTGAAATACAGAACAAGAGTCAACACCCCACACTTTGGGCTTAAAAAGGGTTGGGGAAGGAAATAAATGTTTCAGAAAAGGATAGGTTGTGGGGAGCCTCTCTTTTAGATATATATTGACATTGTCACAGAGTAAACAAGGATGTGATTTGCTTCCAGATAATCCCAGGTAGGAATGGAGGGGAGAAGGGTCTGGATGAAATAGGACTGGATAAGAGTTGATGACTGTTCAAACTGGGTGATGGGAACATGGGGGTTTAATGTACTTTGTACTTCTGTATATGTTCGAATTTTTCACAATTAAAACATAAAGCAGAGAGAAAGGACATATATGCCCTGTAGGTGTGATTTTGGCAAAGTGACCTGAGCACATGACTGAGCACTGGACACTACACACATACCCAGAACGTGCCTGGGAGGACACACAGGAGACTAACTGGTCACCTCCAGGGGTCAGCAGGAACAGGGTGGGAAGGAGAGGTACTCTTCACTGTATGTACTTTTTGGGAGGTTGAATGCCCTATCGTGCTTATGTTACCTTTTCAAAATCGCACTGAAAGGTGGCTGCGAAGTTCAGCCACGGCTGTGGGGGGCCTGGGAGGATCCCCTACTCTCTAAGGCAGACTCATAGGGTTGCCCTCAGAAGCCTGGCTGCACACGAGTGCCAGGAGAGGCTGCATCCAGGTGCCCCACAGCCCAGGTCTGCTTTCAGCTTCCAGACAACCCAACATATTTCCTATGGCACGGAATACTGGCCATCCCCCCACCTGTTGGGCCACCTTTCCTGACAGCAGACCTCAATTGTGGTAGGTCGTGTGCCTAGCCTTGGGGAAGAGCCAGTCACAGCAACCTCACACAACTTCACGAAAGCTCTGGGGCCAGCAGTGCACACGTAGCTTGGCTTTGAGCAAAGAGATTACAGGAAAGTCTGCTTTTATTTCTCAGCTGCAAGGTGCTAAGCTCCCAGGGCCTTAACACCCAACAGTCAGTGCGACCTCAGGCCATTAGGGGGCTGAGCCAACTCCATCTGACCCTCAGGGGCCTGTGGAACTAGTGGGGCCTAGGATCCTACAGAGAGCTTGGCCTGCCCTCAGCTTGCTGTGTGGTCCAGAGCAAGCCAGTCACCCTCTCTGAACCAAGGCCTCTACACCTGCAACCCAAGGTCAGATAAGCTCCACAGGCCCCTTTGGCTCAGCACTTAGGGATTCAGTGAACAGCTACCTACCCAACCTGTCTGATCATTCTCCCCAGCTTAAAACCCTCTATGGCTCCCTCTTACCCTTTCCCCACCTGCCAGGCACCACCAAGCTGCTGCCTACTCTTGGCTCACCTCACACCCCCTCTTCCGTTGCCCCCTCACCTCCAGGCACTCAGCCCCCTACTGTTTGTTTCTCAACATTTTTTCAGCAGTTCTCAGCTCCGATGTCCTTTTCTCAGAGAGGCTCCCCTCCCCCCCACAGCCCCCGATCTAAACGAGAACCCTCCTGGTCCATCTCTTATTGCACCTAGGGCTGCCCTGATGCAAACGAGTCACAGGTTAATGCAGGTGGCAATGGGATGATGTCTTCCCCCCCCCCCCCCCCCCCCCCGCCCCATGGGAATGTCAGCTGCACCAGGTCAGGGACCCAGCTGACCTGCTTGCCGTTGGATCAGCAGCATCCTGAGCACAGACTGCACACAGTAGGTGGTCCACACATGCTGTCTGAATGGGTACCTCTCCTTGTACGTGCTGGGGTATGTGTGAGCCAGGGGCCTGTGGCTCTCAGTGGGGTATAACCATGGCGGGGAGGGGGGCTGGGGTTTGTGGGTGCTCCCGGCAGGCCCAGAGCAGAAGTGGAGTGCACGGACCAGCAAGCCTCCCGGTCCGTGTGCCTGAGAACACTGCGAGGGCAGGTAGGCTACCCCCTACCACAGCGGCTACTAAAATCTGGGGGTTCACTTAATTACCGTCTCCCCACTAGACCTCCTAAGGGTCTGCTTCAGTCTTTTATACCCACAATGCACAAAAGAGTGTCTGGCACAGTGTGGCCTCAGTCTGTTGTTGGGTCAATGGTGGAGGGTGGGTGGGCGGATCTCCCAGCTTGCCCCAAGATTTGCCCTTGTCACAGGCATTCTCCTCTCTGCACAGAGCCTTGACTACCGAGGAAGCTTCGTCATGCCCTCCTGCGGGCTCCAGTCCCATGACAGCGGGTCTACACGTGGGCTTTCAGGTTCCCAGGGCTGGAGGTAGAGGGAGGCATCACTGGGTGGGTGTCTGTCCACCTACCTGGTCCACATCATACAGCGTCTGCAGGGGACTCCTCCTCTTCCCACTGAGCCAGCCAGAGCCCAGGCTGTTTTCAAATGCTGTGGGGCACAAGGAAAGAGGCATCAAATGGACTGGTTGTGGCTCTCAGGGGGCTTGGACACATCTGATCTACCTCTGGGAATCAGTTTCCCTGTTGTGTCTCACCTGCCTCCAGGGGGCTTGGTGGAGTGTGCGGCACTGATAGGTCCCCTGACCCACCAGGGCAGAGTACTTGGTATCACTCCTGCCCCATGTCCTGCCCTTCAGAGTTGGAGGATGCCAGGCAGGCAGGGATGAGAGGAAAGGTGTTATCCAGCCCTCTGGTGAAGGCCTGACCACCCACTGTCTCCATCTGCCTTCATCTCATGCCCCACCCCCGCCAGCCCCATGACCACGGAGCCCGAAGGGAATCACCAAGCTAGCTGCTGTCCAGGCAGCCAGTAAGGGCTGGGTAGCAGGAGAGGTGGCACAGCCAAACTCAGCTTCTCCAATGACAGCCCACCAGGTCACATGACTGCCGTGGGCTCCTACAGGAGCCTGAACTTCCCTGGCCAGTGTGTATGCCACTTCCTGGTAAATGCAGGTTTTACGGTCTCCCAGACTGGAAGACAGTGGGCAGGGATACTGTCTATCTGTCTCAGTACTGCACTCTTCAATCTTAAAACTACCACAAACTCTGCTTACTAAATTTATTCTTTTACTTTAAATGTGTCTTAAGGAATATCTTCCTACATATTCAATTAATATGAATATATTCTTAGTATATAGTTGACATAGGTAAGCATAGGTTTATGATCTTATGCTTCTTGATCATATTTTTCTTAAATATGATTAAATATGATTATACTTGTTAATAAATGAATAAAGTATATGCAGTCTTCAAAAAAGATCACCAAAATCGGCAAAACTTTAGCTAGACTGACCAAGAAGAAAAGAATGACGTCTCTGGTGCAGCCACTCTGGAAAACAGTATGGAGGTTCCTCAAAAAATTAATAAACTACCCCACAACCCAGCAATTGCACGACTAGGTATTTATCCAAGGGATACAGGTGTGCTGTTTCAAAGGGGCACATGCACCCCAATGTCTATAGCAGTACTATCAACAATAGCCAAAGTATGTCCATCGACAGATGAATGAATAAAGAAGATACACACACACACACACACACACACACACACACACAATGGAGTATTACTCGGCAATCAAAAAGAGTGAAATCTTGCCATTTGCAACTACGTGGATGAAACTAGAGGGTATTATGCTAAGTGAAACTAGCCAGTCAGAGAAAGACAAATATCATGGGACTTCACTCATACGAGGACCTTAAGATACAAAACAGACGAACATAAGGGAAGGGAAGCAAAAATGATATAAAAGTAGGGAGGGGGACATAACATAAGAGACTCTTAATTACAGAGAACAAACTGAGGGTTGCTAGAGGGGTGGTGGGAGGGAGGATGGGCTAAATGGGTAAGGGGCATTAAGGAAGACACTTGTTGAGATGAGCACTGGGTGTTATACATAGGGGATGAATCAGTGGAATCTACTGAAATCATTGTTGCACTATAGGCTAACTAACTTCGATATAGATTAAAAAATGAGCACTGATGGGGCGCCTGGGTGGCTCAGTCGGTTAAGCGTCTGACTTCGGCTCAGGTCATGATCTCGCGGTCCGTGAGTTCGAGCCCCGTGTCGGGCTCTGGGCTGATGGCTCAGAGCCTGGAGCCTGCTTCCGATTCTGTGTCTCCCTCTCTCTCTGCCCCTCCCCCGTTCATGCTCTATCTCTCTCTGTCTCAAAAATAAATAAAACGTTAAAAAAAAAAATTAAAAAAAAAATGAGCACTGGGTGGGTCAGTCAGTTAAGCGTCTGATTTCGGCTCAGGTCATGATCTCACGGTCTGTGGATTCGAGCCTCAAGTTGGGCTCTGTGCTGACAGCTCAGAGCCTGGAGCCTGCTTCCGATTCTACATCTCCTTTGCTCTCTGCCCCTCCCCCACTCACACTCTGTCTCTCTTTCTCTCTCAAAAGTAAAATAAACATTAAAAAAATTAAAAATAAATTTTAAAAGTAAATACATATAATAAAAATAAAAATAAATGAAAATGAAAGGCTGGTACCATCACAGTGACCCTAGCACATGTGCACATGGTTAAATGCTGTTTTTTGTTTTCTTTTTTTTAAATAAAGGCATCTCTGGGAGTGGGGGAAAGAATGAAGTCTCAAATTAGTAAAAACAGGAATGAAAGAAAAGCTATTAGTACTGAATCTTACAGAAATGAGAAAGGTATGAACGATTATATAAAAGCAAATTAGATAACCTACATGAAATGGAAAGAGTCCTAAAAAGATGCAAATTCCTCACTCAAAAGAAACAGAAAATCTCAATGACATATAACAATACATTGAAATAGTAATGGAAAGAAATTCCCACAAAGAGAAGCCCAGAATCAGATAACTCACTCCTGAATCTTATCAAATATTTAAAGAAGAATTAACACCAGTATCTTCTAAACTATTTATGCCCCTCAAAAAAAACTCCCAAAAAACAAAACAGAATGGGGGAGGGAAAATACCTCCCAACTCATATATGAGCCCAGTATTACCCCGATACCAAAACCAGACAGAGACATCACAAGAAAGCTACAGAGCAATATCTCTTATGAACATAGATGCAAAATCCTCACAAACAAAACAAAACAAAACAACACAACACATCAAACTGAATCCATCAACATATAAAAAGGTTTATATATGACCAAGTAAGGCTTATCCCAGGAGTGCAAAGGTGGTACAACATAAAAAAAAATCAATCACGGTAATACACCATATTAATAGAATAAAGAAAAAAACCCCACACAATCATCATCAGTACAAGCAGAAAAAGTGTTGCACAATATCCAATACCCTTTCCTAATAAAAACACTAAATGAACCAGAAATTGAAGGGAACTTCTTCAAGCGGATAAAAGCCATCTAGAAGCCATAGCTAACATATTTAATAGTGAAAATTGGATGCTTTACCTCTAAGATCAGGAACAAAACAAAGGATGCCCACCTTCACTATTTCTATTCAACAATGTACTAGAAGTTCTAGCCAGGGTATTGGGCAAGAAAAAGAAAGAAAAAAGGCATCTAGATTGGACAGGAAAAAGTAAAATTATGTGTATTCATAGATAACACGAATATATAGAGAATGTGTATGTATGTATTTGTGTAATCCACAAATGATTAGAGCTAATAAATTAGTTCAGCAAGATTGTAGAATAAAAGACCAATATACAATAGTAAATTGTATTTCTAAATACTAGCAATGAATAACCCAAAATTGAAATTACAAAAACATCTCCATTTACAATGGCATAAAAAGAAAAACATTAAGGATTAAATTTAACAAAATAAGTGCAGAACTCATCGCTGGAAACTAAGACATAACTGGAAGAAATTGAAGACCTGAATGAACGGAAAAATATCCCATGTTTGTGGATTGGGAGATTTAATGTCATTAAGGTGGCAGTATTCCCCGATTACAGCTCTTAGCACATGGCAGACAGCCACATGGCAGACAGCTGTGCATGTGTTCCTGGAGTAGCTTACATACAGCATGCAGGAAGCGGGGTGGGCAAAAAGGATGCCATTCTCCAAATATCAGAGATCCACGCTTTGATCAGGTGTGCTTCCCCACATTGTTGCAAGTCCCTCTCCCTCCACATAAAGTGACTTCCAAAGGACTTAAAAGGCTGGTTCCCTTTTCTCCACCTTCCATTTTTCTCTTTTCCCCTTTTTGGGGAGCCAGGTATTAAACACTAAAACATTCAAAGCAACGGCAAAAATGGGGAAAATTAGAAACTGACTGTGAATGCCCAGGGAGAGGCTCAGAAAAAGACCTAAGAAGACCTTAAATTTATAACGTGGGCTGAACCTCAGCACAGACAGCCTACAACAATCAGAAAAACAAAAACAAGCTAAAAATAGCAATCACTGAGTAAGAGAATCTGATTTCCACAGTTACTACATTATTAGATTCAAATGTCCAGTGTTCAACAACAACAGAAAAATTAGAAGTCATACAAAGAAAGAGGAAAGTATGGTCCATTCAGATGAAGAAAATAAATCAACAGAAACACCCTGAAAAAAATCTGATGGCAGATATATGAGACAAAGACTGTAAGACAACTGTCTTGAAGATGCTTAAAGAACTAAAGGAAGATGTGCAGAAAATCAAGAAAATGATCGATGAAAAAAATGGAATATCAGTAAAGATGTTAAAAGAAACTAAGAAGAAATTCTAGAGCTAAAATGTACAATAACTGAAATGAAAAATTCACTGGCGGTATTAAAAGACAGATTTTAGGTAGGCAGAAAAAAGAATCAGTGAACTTGAAGACAGGACAATGGAAATTACTGAGTATAAGGAACAGAAAGAAAAAAGATTCAAGAAGAATAAACAGAACCTAAGGGACCTGTGGGACAACATCAAAATCAACATACTCCTGTGGGAGTCCCAGGAGGCGAAGAGAAAGACAGTGACGGAAAGAATATCTGAAGACATAATGGCTGAAAACTTCTCAAATTTCATGAAAGACAGGAATATAAACATCCAAGAATCATAATGAACTCCAAGTAAGATGAATTCAAAGAGACTTGCAAATCAAACTTTCAAAAGACAGAGAATCCTGAAAGCAGCAAAAGAGAGACAACTCATCACTCATACAAGGGAGCCTCAATAAGATTATGAGTAGATTTCTCATCAGAAAGTTTGGAGGCCAGAAGACAATGAGATGATATATTCAAAGTGCTCAAAGGAAAAAAAAAAGCACTGTCAATCAACAAACCTATATCTGGAAAAACTCTCCTTCAAAAGTGAGGGAGAGCTTAATATCTGTATATTCACAGATATACAAAAGCTGAGGGAGTTCGTGATCTGTCCTGCCAGAAATGCTCAGGGGAGTCCTGCAAGATGAAATGAAAGGAAACTAGACAGTAACTCGAAGTTGTATGGAGAAGTAAATATCAATAATGGTAGATACACAGGCAATTATAAAAGATAATATTATTGTAACAATAGTTTGTAACTGTACTTTTTGTTTTCTATATGATTTAAAAGAGACTATATCTAAAGCAAAAAAAAAAAAAAAACAATTATCAGTCTAAAAGCCAGTATTATTAACTCCAAATTTTTGTTTTCTATGTAATTTAAGAGAATAATGCATTTATTTATTTATTTATTTTTAACGTTTATTTATTTTTGAGACAGAGAGACAGAGCATGAACGGGGGAGGGGCAGAGAGAGGGAGACACAGAAGAGGGAGGGAAGCAGGCTCCAGGCTCTGAGCCATCAGCCCAGAGCCCGACGTGGGGCTCGAACTCACGGACCGTGAGATCATGACCTGAGCTGAAGTTGGACGCTTAACCGACTGAGCCACCCAGGCGCCCCGAGAATAATGCATTTAAAAGAATTACTAGTTTATGTGTGTGGGCATATAGTGCATAAAGATGTAATTATATAATAACAACTGAAAGGGATGGGGACAGAGCTGTAAAAGAGCAAAATTCTGTACTTAGCAAGGTTAAAGTTGTATAAATCCAAAATACAACATATAATTTTAGGATTAAATGTGATCCCCATGGTAGCCACAAAGGAAGTGAGAAAGGAATTTACAAAAAGATAAACTGACTAAACACAAAAGGAGACAGTAATACAGGAAATGAGGGATAAAAAAAAAAAAAAACTATAAGGCATAGAGAGGACAAATAGCAAAATGACAGATGTTCCTCCTTATCAGTAATTACTTTAAATGTTAATGGATTAAACTCACCAAAATACAGACATGAGCAGAATGGATAAAAATACCTGACCCAACTCAATCTGTGTTCTACAAGAGACTCATTTGAGATCCAGTGATACAAACTGGATGGAAAAAAACTCCAAGCAAATAGTAACCAAAATAGAGCAAAGGTGGCTATATTAATATCAGACAAAATAGACTCTGAATCAAAGAAATAAGAGACAAGTACTTTATATATGAATAAAAGTTTTAATACAGCAAGAAGCTAGAACAATTATAAACATTTACTTACCTAATGGCAGGCTATCAGAGTAAATGAAACAAGAATTGGCAGAATAGGAAGGAGAAATAGACAGCTCTACAATAATAGTTGGAGATTTCAGTATACCACTCAGTAATGAATTAAGCAATGAGATAGAAGATGAGGAGGGAAACAAAGGACTTACACATCACAATAAACCAATTAGATCTAATAGACACATACAAAACACTCTATCCAACAACAATAGCACACACATTCTTCTCTAACACATGTGGAATGTTTTCCAGGATAGTCTATATGTTGGGCCACAAAATAAGTCAGGATAGATCTTAAAAGGGGCGCCTGGGTGGCTCAGCCAGTTGGGTGTCCAACTTCAGCTCAGGTCATGATCTCACGGTCCGTGAGTTTGAGCCCCGCATCGGGCTCTGTGCTGACAGCTCAGAGCCTGGAGCCTGCTTCGGGTTCTGTGTCTCCCTTTCTCTCTGCCCCTCCCCCACTCATGCTCTATCTTTCCATCTCTCAAAAATGAATAGATGTTTAAAAAAAAGTTAAAATAAAAGACATTATATCATACAGAGTATATTCTCTGACCACAGCAGGATGAAGTCAGAAATCAATAACAGAAGGAAAACTGGAAAATTCACAAATCTGTAGTAATCAAAGAACACACTTCTAAACAACCAGTGGATCAAAGAAGAAATCACAAGAGAAATTAGAAAATACTTGGGAGTCAAGGGCACCTGGGTGGCTCAGTCAGTTGAGCGTCCGACTTTGGCTCAGGTCATGATCTTACAGTTCATGGGTTCGAGCCCCACAGTGGGCTCTGTGCTGACAGCTCAGAGCCTGGAGCCTGCTTCAGATTCTGTATCTCCCTCTCTCTCTGCCCCTCCCCCGCTCATGTTCTGTCTCTCTCTGTTTCTCAACAATGAATAAACTTAAAAAAAAAAAAGAAAATACTTGGAAACAAAAATGAAAACAACATAAACTTATGGGATGCAGTGAAAGTGCTTAGGGGAAATTTAGAGCTATAAATTCTTACATCAAAAAAAAAAAAAGAGGGGTGCCTGGGTGGCTCAGTCATTTGAGGGTCCAATTCTTGATTTCAGCTCAGGTCATGATGCCAGGGTTGTGGGACCAAGCCCCACTTTAGGCTCACACTGAGCATGAAGCCTGCTTAAAATCCTCTCTCACTCTCTGCCCTTCCTCTCTCTCTAAAATAAATTAAAAATAAATTAACAAATGAATGAATGAATGAATGAACAAGCAAACAAACAAGAAATATCTCAAATCAGCAACCTAAGTTCGTAACTTAAGGAACTATAAAAAGAAGAAAAAATAAACCCAAAGCTGGCAGAAAGAAGGAAATAATAAAGATTAGAGCAGAGACAAATGAAATAGAGAATAGAAAAATAGAGAAAGTCAATAAAACCAAAATTTGGTTCTTTGGAAAGATCCACAAATTGACTACCCTTTAGCTAGATGGACCAAGAAAAACAAGATTCAGCTTACTAAAATCATAAATGAAAGTGGGACATTACTACTGACCCTACAGAAGTAAAAAGAACTATAAGAAACTACTATGAACAATTGTATGCCAAAACAATTGGATAACCTAGATGAAATAGACAAATTTCTAAAATATACTAAGTACAAAATGTACTAAGATGAATTCATGAAGTAGTAGAAAATCTGAATACATCTATAACTAGTAAGGAGACTGAATCAGTAATAAAAATTTTCCTGACAAATAAAAGCCATGGACCTGATGGCTTCACTGGTGAAGTTTATCAAACATTTATAGAAGAACTAATGCAAATCCTTCTCAAACTTTTGCAAAAATTATAGAGGAGGGAACACTTCCTAATTCAGTTTGTATGGCCACTAATAACTCTGGGCGGGGGGGGGGGGAGGGGGGAAGGGAGCCAGACAAAGGCGCTACAAGAAATGAAAACAGTATCTCTTATTAACATTGATGCAAAAATCCTCCACAAAATACTAGAAATACAAGTTAAACAGCATATTAAAAGATTATATATCATCACCAAGTGAGCTTTAGTCCCAGAATGCAAGGATAGTTCAACATATAAACATCAATCACTGTACTACACCATATTAAGAGAATGAAGGAGGGAAAAAAAAAAACCACACAATCATCTCAATTGATGCAGAAAAACCATTTGACACAATTCAGCATACTTTCATGATAAAAAAGAAAACACTCAAAACAAACAAACAAACAAAGAACAGAAGGAAAGTACCACAGCACAATATAAACCATATATGAAAAACCCATGGCAAACATCAGGCTCAATAGTGAAAGACTAAAAGCTTTTCCTCTAATCAGGAACAAAGCAAGGATGCCCATTTTTGACACTTCCATTCAACACAATATTGGAAGTTCTAGTCAGAGCAATTAGACAAGAAAAAGAAATAAAAGACATCCAAACTGGAAGGAAGTAATAAAATTGTTTCTGTTTGCAGATAATATGATCTTATATGCAGAAAACCCTAAAGATTCCACACACAAAAACTGCTAGAACTGATAAATGAGTTCACCAAAGTAGCATGATACAAAGTCAACACACAAAAATCATTGCATTTCTATACACAATAAAAAATATGAAAGGGAAAGTGCAAAAAAAATTCCATTTGTAATAGTCTAAAAAAGAAGAAAATACTTAGGAATTAACTTAGCCAAGGAGGTAAAAGACTTGTACAATGAAAATTACATAACACTGCTGAAATAAATTAAAGAAGACACAAAGAAATGGAAACACATCCCATGTTCATGGATTGGAAAACTTAGTATTGTTAAAATGTCAATACTGCCCCAAATGATCTGTAGATTCAATGCAGTCCCTGTCAAAATTCCAATGATGTTTTTTGCACAAATAGAAAAACCCATCCCAAAATTCAATAGGACCCCAAATATCAAAAAAATATCTTGAAAAAGACCAAAACTGGAAGATTCACACTTCCTCATTTCAAAACTAACTACAAAGCTATAGTAACAAAACAGTGGGTGCTGGTGGAAGGACAGACATATAAAGAAGAGAAGAGAAGAGAAGAGAAGAGAAGAGAAGAGAAGAGAAGAGATGTGTCCAGAAATAAACTCTTACATATATGGTCAAATGCTTTTTGATAAGGGTGCCAAGACCATTCAATGGGGGAAAGGATACTCCTTTCAACAAATGGCATTGGGAAAACTGGATGTTCACATGAAAAAGAATGAAGCTGGACCCTTACCTCACATCATATAGAAAATTTAACTCAAAATAGATTAAAGGCCTAAATGTAAGATCTAAACAATAATACTCTTAGAAGAAAACATAAGACAAAAGCTTCATGACTTTGGATTTGGCAGTGGTTTCTTGGATATAACCAAAGGCACAGGTAACAAAAGAAAAAATAGATAAATTGGACTTGAAAAATTTTAAATTCTGTGCATTATGGGAGATAACACAGAATGGGAGAAAACTTTTGTAAATTATGTATCTGATAGGGGATATATAGAGAACTCCTAAAATTGAACAACAAAAAATTCAACTCAATAATGGGCAAAGGACTTGAATAGACGTTTCTCCAAAGAAGATGTACAAGTCACCAATGAGCACATGAACAGATGCTCAACATCACTCATCATTAGGGAAATGCAAATCAAAACAATAATGATATACCACCTCACACCCATTATTATGGCTACTATCAAAAAGAGAGAGAGAGAGAAAAAAAAACAAGTGTTGTCAATGTGGAGAAATTAGAACCCTGTGCACTGTTGGTGGGGATGTAACATGGGGCAGCTGCTATGAAAACAGCATGGAGGCTCCACAAAAAATCAAAAATGGAATTAACAGAACACAGCAATTCCACTTCTGTGTACATACTCAAAAGAGTTGAAAAAGCAGGGTGTCTAAGAGGTATTTGCACACCCATGTTTTTAGCAGCACTTTTCACAAAAGCTAAAACATGGAAGCAACCCAAGTGTCCATCAAGAGATGAACGGATAATCAAAATGGGGTCTATTCACACAACGAATATTATTCAGCCTTGAAAAGAAAGGAAACTCTGACACAGGCTACAACTTGGATGAGCCCTGGGGAGATTATGCTGAGTGAAAGAAGCCAGTCACAAAAGGACAAATCATGAAGGATTCCACGTAGTACCTAGAGTAGTAAAAACCATCGAGCAAAAAGCAGATGACGGTTGCCGGGGTGGCGGAGGGGAGAATGTGGAGTATTTAATAGGTGCAGACTTTCAGTGTTACAAGATGAAAAGAGGTCTGGAATGATGGTCACACGACACTATGAATGCATTGATACCACTGAACGGTACACCTACAAACTATTAAGACAGTAAAATTTATGTCATGTGTATTTTACCACAATAACAAAAGGTGAGCGAAAGCAAGTTAAGCGTTAAGCATTGAATTACCCTATGACCTAGCAATTCCATTCCTAGGTACATGCCCAGGAGAACTGAAAACAACGTTCACACAAAAACTTATGCACAAATATTCCCATGGCATTATTTTTAATAACCAAAACCTCAGGTTCCATTAACTGATGAATGGATGAACACTGTGGTCCATCCATACAAAAGAATATTATTCATTCATACAAAGGAAAGAGTACTGACGCTGGCTTCAACTTGGCACATAGATGAGTGGGTGCTAGGGGTTGGGGGTGCTGGGGGAAATCACTGGGAAAGACGGGAGTCACTGCTACTGCTAATATTCTGGAATTATAGAATGGACATACCACACAACTGTTAAATACGCTAAGAAACCACTGAACTGTGTCCTTTGAAAAAGTGATTTTATGGAGTGAGAATTAAAGCTCAATGAAAATAAAATTACTGATCACCAAAAAGGGTATATGCAAGACCATTTTATGGAAATCTAGCTTACAAATGTAAATATATTGGATGGCTATCATAAGATATTCTTGAACTCACAAGAACATTGCATGTTCATAACAAGAATACCTTCAAGAATTCAGGGTTATAAGAGAAAAGAATATATCCATAAGAAGAACGGACGTTTCCATGACCCTTGGCTTTCAATAAAATGAAGAATCTAAAAACTGCTGCCAAGAGGAACACATTCACCGAAAAGATTTAAGACATGTTTTTGACGAACAAATAAACTTGGAAAATCTGATTAACTGAAAATTTGATTATCTGTTGGCAAACTGACCATGAGTAGTGGTTGTCAAACTTTAGCATGCGTGGGGGCCAACGAAAACACAGAAAACACTTGTTCTAGTCCAGGCGGTCTGGAGGGGGACCCAGGAATCCACATGTGTAACAGCCCCCCAGGTCATGCTGATGCTGCTGGCCCAGGAGCACACCTGGAGAACCCCTGTACTACAGCAAAGCCTGGTGGAGGCTGGCTGAATGAATGCATAAATGACAGATTGACCTTGCCTTGGCCTCCAGAACCTTCTGTGTGCACCGGAAGCCCACTGTCCAGGGCCTCTGGCAGCCTCAGGCTCCTTCCCCACTCCAGTGTCCTTGGAACAAGGTCTGGGCTCTTCTGTAGCCAGGGTGAGGGGAGGGCCTAATTGTGTCCTGTGATTCACCAATGGCCCTAGGACTGGAACTTCTGTCTCCCGGCAGCTGGACGTGTCCCAGGAACACCACTGTCATCAGAAAATGAGCTGACCGGGGGGCAGCCATGTTGGCTGCGCAGGGAGGCCCCAGGCTTGGGGCTGGCAGGTTGGCCAAAGTATAGCAGCAACCACCAGGAGATGCTATATCACATTAGCACAGCACCACTCACAACCCAGGGAGGCAGGGGACCCTTCTCACCATTCTGCAGATGTGTTACCTGTAGCCCGAGGTCACCCAGTGATGAGCTCCTCTGAGGGCCACAGCTGGGTTTGAGGAAGGGCTGGTACCCATGGCGGTGGGGGGGGGGGGGGGGGGTAGGAGGTGCCCCCAGGGACTGTGAAGCAAACCTAGGTCCATTTCTACCCCAAGGCCCCACAACTTGGAGGCACCCAGCCTTCAGAAACACCAACCCTTGCATGGGGCCTCTCATTTCCTGCTCAGGCCACAGCCTGCAGGAAAGTGCGTCTTATACCAGACCTCAGGGGCCAGTGGGTGGAGGGTCACAGGGAGCAGGCACCAGAGTGAGGTCCTATTTATAGAGTAGCTGTGGCCAGTGATTACAGGGCTGGGCCACCTCCACCCAGCCCCACCTCTTCCCACCACACAGATCAGAAGAACTTATAGTCCAGTGGGATGGGCAGGCTGGCCAGGGAGGAGGACGGATAGGACTAGGAGGGCCAGAAGGGGATTGCCTTGAAGATCCCTCGATCCGGCCCCCAACTCTGGAAAGCTGGGGGCTTGGCTCTGAGGGCAGGGTGGCCCAAACAGGGCCACAGTGAGGCATCCCCCAACCTCCACTCTGGTTTCCCCAAGCCTGTCTTGGCCTGTGTCCTCCAATGTGCAGCCCCTCCACTAGGCTTCAGGTCCCAGGCTCCCTGCCAAGGGCACCACGGAACAGACAAGCCAGGGAGAGCCAGGCGGCAGGCCCAGTCTCACAGCCAGGGAGGGGCCTGGGCCAGCCCAGGGCAGTCACAGGCAAAACCACCATGGGGTTCTGCTTTGAAAAAGGAGACAAAAATAGCAGAAGATTGTATGGGGAGGCGGGGGAGGGTGGTGGAAGGGAGGTGGGAGGGACGAGGGGGTGCCAAAGACACAGAGAAAGAGACAGAGCTACACACAATGACAGGGACAGAGGCTGGGAGAAGGAGAAACAGATCACAGCAGTAAAACAGCTGGAGTTTTGAAATTGCTCAAAGCAAACCAGCTGGGGTTGAAAGGGAGGAAGCGATGCGGTGTGAGCTGACCACAGTCTGGGAGAGCCCAGCACCCATGCCCAAAGGGATCCTGGCCATGAAAACCATGCAGCCCTGGCCTCAAGAGCAGACTACAGTCCTGATCCAGTAGGTCGGTGCAAAGACAGCCCAACACCCTGCAGTGCCCGCTGCATGAAGGCAGGAAGCCCCCAGGAGGGCATGGCAGTCAGCAAAGGAGGCAGGGTTGGGGCAGGGTCACGGGAACCAGGAAGAAGCACCTGGGGCACAGCCCTAGGGTCGGCCAGCGCCTGGCACTGAGCTCGGCACACACTGACACTGGTATCAGGTAGAAACCATTCTTATCTGCATTTGACAGATGGGGAAACTGAGGCTCAGAGAGGGAAAGAAACAGGCCTGAGGCCTCACAGCAAGCAAAGGCCAGAAAAAGGATTTGACCCTGGGCCATAGTGCACGTATGCCTCTGAGGGCACATCTCTTGGGCACCCATCCTGCCCAGCACACAGCCCCGCCCAAGCTCACCAGAACTGCAGGCAGGTGGGCGAACTGCCACACAGGGAAACTGAAGGCAGAAACCGGTGAGATGGTCCCTGGCACACCCACCCCTAAGGAAAGGCTTTGGCTGCCCCTTGCAGCTGGGCAGGGTGCGGGGGCGGGGGGCACAAGGCATTCTGTAGGCCATTTGAAACTTCACCATTTGGGAGAGAAACACTGTTTGGTGATTCCCAGTCCAGTTAGTGAAGATTACGACACATGGTTTCTGGTTAATAAGTTCTAGCTGGGCACAGTGTTGCAAGATCAGACAGGCAGGGGCAGCCAGGCCCAAACAGCGCTGACAGGCCCCCGGGGACCTTGCTGGGGGAGGGTGGAGGGCAGGTTACCCCAGCCCATTCGGTCCCCCAGGTGACCTGGGACTTCCAGGGTGACCTGCATGCCCCAGGGTCAGGGACATTCCCTCTGGCAATCAGGCTCAGGGTGGAACACGTTGACAAGCCCTTCACAAATAAAAAACAATCCCACTTTTTTTTTTTCCCTGAAGAGAACTAGAGATCTCTCCACTTGTACTTAAAACTCAAACTCTATTTGCTGAACTCCACCTGGAATGGAACCCCTCATCTGGCCAGCTCATTCTTGGGTATATTCTCATCACCTCTGCCTCCAGGATGGTTAAGAACTGCCCCTATCCCACCCCCCTGCCCCCTTGCCTCCTCCGTCCAGGACAGTCACAGAAATCTCCTCACTCAGGAGACTCAGAAATAGGAGGCTATTTCTCTTCCCTCCACCTTGGTGATCTTAAAACCTTCATGGCTTCCCACTGGCTAACAACAAATTCCTGCTTCTTCCCAGAACCCTCCTGGTCCACCTCTCTCCTTCTCTCCTCTCCCCCTCCCCTCCCCCCCCCCAGCTCCAGCCACACTGGTCCTTCTGCCAATCAGTGAACACATTAGGGGCGTTCCCACCTCAGAGCCTTTGCACTAACTGTTCTTTCTGGCTGGGATGCTCCTCCAGGAACCCCTATTCTTTAGAGTAACCCTTCTTGTTCAGATTTCAACTCGGATGTCCCCTCTAGAAAGAGGGTCTCTCCAAAGAGCAGCACTCCACGTCAGGACCTTTCCCAGGTCTCTCCTTTTAATTTATGTGTGGCATTTATGACCGCTGAAACAATGGGGTTTGTGTATGCGTTGATGCCTGGCTGCCTTTCCAGAAAGTTGACTCTGTAAAAAGGGACTGTCTTGTTTTCTTGTTACCCCTGTAACTCACCTAGTGCCAATGAATAATTTATTTAAAGACTGATAGCCCCTCATGGCCATAAGGAGAGGGCCCCAACTCTTAGCCTGCCACTCAAGGCCACCCATGACAGGGCCCCAACTTAGAGTATACTTCTGGCTTCCACCCTACCACATCATCTCATGAACCCTGAGCTCTGCCCACAGCACATCCCTTAGCACACCAGGCCTTTTCACTCCTCCATTCTTTTGTCTGTGCCATTCCCTCTGCCCCAAATTCCCTTTCCTCATTTTCCCACCTGGTGAAGTCCTATGCAGCCTGCAAAGCCCAACCCAAATACCCCAGCCTATAGAGTAGAAAGCATAAGGGTTAGGGCTTTAGACTAGGATTAAATCCTGGCCCTCACACTTCCTAGTTGGGTGAGCAAGTCACTTTCCTTCTCCTGATCTTAGTCTCCTTCTCTGCAAAATGCAATTACCAATCCGTACTCTAGTGAGCCATCCACCTTGCCAGTTAACCTTTTCTCATGGTACTTTCTGGAGGCCCGGATGGTGCCTCTGAGCCCTGGGAACACTGACGTACCTGAGAATGGACAGCAGTGTGGGAGCATCTATCTATTTGGCTGCCAGCAGCCACTCCCACTCCTTTTGCTAGCCTGCTGGGCGTCCCTCCGGAAGCAAACCTGCTTACACTCCGTCCATGTGGTTCTGATAGGCTCCCTCTTCCAGTAGCTGCTGGGATAGGTAGGTGACCAGGCCTAGCCAATTGGAGCATTCCATCCCTTTCTGCCACAGCAACTGTCCCTCAGAGGTGGACACCACGGGATCCAATTCAGGCAAATGAGACACATCCTTGGGACTCTGCCTAGAAATCAGTCAAGAGCCCTTCTTTTGGACTGAGGCAGCTAAAAGTGAAGCCATTGCAGAGAAAAGCCAAACCTAGAGCTGGAGACAAGGGTTCCACCCCTGGATCCACCCATGCCTGAAGGCAGCCTCATCTGGCTTAAGTGGGCCTGAGTTGAGATGTCCTCACTGAGACACTGTGACCTGTGAGGGCCCAGGGCCAGGACTGGGGAAGGAGTCAGAGCATGCAGAGTTGGGCACTGTGACCCCACTGTGCAAGGACAATGAGGGAGAGCCTATGGGACGGGGTCCTGCGGGGGGCTCAGTGGGAGGCAGTGGACACAGGGCATCCAGGGGGCAAGCTGTCTGCTCCTGGCTCTAGCTGCCCCTGCGAAGGTCCCCGGCTTCTGCGCTGAGAGGCCCTGTTCATATCCAAGGCCAGGCCCATGTCATAGACCCACCTCAACCCTGGCACCCTGGCTCCCCAGGAGTCATCGGGCATTTCTGCATTTATTCTGCATAGGACCAAAATCCTGGTTTTTCATTAAAAGCAATGGCTGCCTCCAGGGCCACTACGCTGCCTGAGAGGTGCCCCGACCATCATAGACCCCTGCGCTCTGTCTGAACAGTTGTCTCTGTGGCCTGAGTCCCCAGGTGCTGTGGTGCCAGAAAAGGAAGGGGACAGAGAGGGAAAGGGAGAGAAGCCCTGGGCCCTTCCCCACCTGGAAACCCTCCAAGAAGGACAGTGGAGGAGAAGATCTCTGTTAGCACACATCATCCCAGATCTCAGACAGGAAGCATTGGACCCCAGGAGAAGGGAGGTGGTCTGGAAGAAAGGAAGACA
Source organism: Panthera pardus (assembly GCF_024362965.1). Taxonomy (NCBI): domain Eukaryota; kingdom Metazoa; phylum Chordata; class Mammalia; order Carnivora; family Felidae; genus Panthera; species Panthera pardus. Next base: position 59,568,341 of record NW_026527013.1, read on the forward strand.
GCAATCCAGCCTGAAAGGGACAGGTGGCCTCCCCTGGGAATAATCCCCTTTCCATCCAACCTTCTTCCACACTCTCCCTTCCCTGCCCCCAACCCTAGGTCCCCTGAAAGTGGACAGAGACTTCCAACTCCAGGAAAGATGCTGAACCCTGCAAACCTAGGAAAGGATTGAGGAGGGAGGGAGGTGAGGGTGGAATCCGGCACTGCCCAATGAGGCCCCTGTGAAGCAGCAGGTGGGGGATTTAAATTGAGACTCTCCCTCAGTGTGTCTCTGGGGGCAGAAGATGCAGACCAGCAATTTGGATGTTTAAAATTTTTTTTAATGTTTTATGTATTTTTGAGAAAGAGTGTGAGTGGGGGAGGCACAGAGAGAGAGGGAGACACAGAACGTGAAGCAGGCTCCAGGCTCCGAGCTATCAGCACAGAGCCTGACACAGGGCTTGAACCCACAAACGTGAGATCGTGACCTGAGCTGAAGTCAGATGGTTAACCGACTGAGCCACCCAGGCGCCCCTGGATTTTTAATATTAAAAACGTAAGGTCTGCAAGGGCAGGTATATTAGTAAGTTTTGTTCCCAGCCCTAGAAAGGCACCTCGCATGAGCACGTGCCCAGCAAATCCATGGTCAACAGGGATGCACAAAAGAACAGTCTTCAAGCCCAGGGTTGGACACAGAGGAAGCAAAAGGCAGAAGGGGACGAGGGGTGACAGTGGAAGTGCCACTGGGACCCTGGGGTGAGGCTGGGGTGTCGAGGGCAGCAGTATCCTGGGCAACTGTCCCACCTTGCCCCAGCATCTTCCTCGTCCCCAGGACCTTGAGCACTAGGTCAGCACTGATGGGGTCCTGGGGGCTCAGGGATGCCATGGTGGGCTACTCCAGACTTCCCCACTAGTAAATGCACATTAGGGGCCCCAGGCCTCTAGTGGCAGTCCTTTAGGTGTCCCCTGCCCAACTGCTCTGGAGAAGGAGGGGACAGTGCCAGACCTGTGTGCCTGGAGTAAGATGCTAAAGTTCCTCCTGTGCTCTGGAGCCGTCTCCACAGCCCAGAGGCCCACCACACCCTTCACCCCCTTCCAACTCAGAGCACAGCTTTGGGAACAGCCTCAGCGCTGCTGGAGGCCCTATGAGGCCACTTTCAGAGTCCCCAGACAGCAGGATCTGCCTCTAGCTGGACGGTTGGCAGGAGAAGGCCTTTCCACCCAGCTGTCTCCTCTCTGGCTCTGCCAGGTGCCTGCAGATCCAACATTAGCACACCCTCCTCACTGGCTTCTGAGGTCAGGGGCTTTAGCTCATGGCTCAGGAGGAAAAAGAGCCAGCAGAGTATGTTGGGTAGGTTGGTCTGATTAACCCTTTTTTGTCCAGGGTCACCCTCAAAGCTATGATGAGTGAAGACAGACTATGGGGAAAGGTCTGAGCACCTAGCAGGAGCAAGAGGGCCTCTGGGAGGCAGGCGGGCCTGCACTATGGGAGCCCGGAGAAGAGGCCCATCCCAGTCTAGGGGCAGTGGAAGCAGAGGTCAAGTAGGGTCTGTCAGACTGGGTAGGGTGAGGCCAGCGTGGTGGGTGAGAAGGTCATGGCCAAGGGTATTCACGCAGCAGAGAATCTCAGGCAGGGACACAGCATGGGCAAAAACTAGGAGAGGGACCACGCGTCACCCTCTCTAGCTCCTGCTCTCCCGGATTTTGCAGAAGAGAGTCAAAAGGAAGAAAACGCAGAAGGTAACCAGTACCTGGGCTCATTTCTTCTCTCTCAAACCTGGGTAGAGGAGGCGGCAGGAGAGAAGTGTCCAGGCAGGGGAGACACAGAGACATAAATATGCCTACCCCAACGTGCCTACTCCTCTATAGATACCCCCCAGACACACACCCCACACACCGGGGCCCAAATGCTCTAGCCTTCTGTCTCTCTCACACCCCACACCAGTGGCTGAGCCCTGGGAGTCCAGGTCCTGAGTAAACACTTGTCTATGAATGAGTGGGTAGACAAAGACTGTCATGGCCACAGACCCTAGGACCACAGCCCACACTGCTAGGGGACACTCTGCTCTGCTAAGACACAGGAGTAGGAGCACCTGCCATGAATCAGGAGCACTCTGAACCAGGAGCACCACTCCCAGATAGCCCACCTGCTCATGGAACGGGGTGGTGATGGAAAGACTGACAAGACTGACCACGGCTCCCTCCCCTGAGCTTGGAGAGGTGTCCAGGTCTGGGAGGCTGGGTCCAGGCATGCAGAGAACAGTGTGATCGGCAGGGTGACTAGGTAGAACTCTGGTGAACACACTAGGGAGTCCTCCCCAAGCCCTGCTCACCTGGACCCCAGCCAAACCCTGGCCTCCAGCCCAGAGGCAGTCATGGAGGTTGGAGGGAAAGCAGGAGAAGGAAGCCCCGCCCCCCAAGATGAAGGGAGCACAGTGCCACCCCTAAATCATGACAGCCAGCATGATGAAGAGACTCAGGACTGAGTTTCTTCCACTATCTCATTTAATTTCACTTCCCCGAAAGACCCATAAGGAAGAACCTGAGCACTCCATTTGAAAGATGGGAGTACTGAGGACCTGGGAGGGGGGGGAATAGGTCATCCAGCAGGTAAGGCTGTGGAATGACCCTTATCCACTAACCTAGACCCAGCCAGGTGGGTGAGTGCCCCCCAAAACACAGACTCCTCAGCTCGATCTCTTGGGCCACCCTCACTGCCCACAGTCCCTGTCCACCCTGGGGCGTGGTCACTTACTCCCTGAGACCCTGTCCATGAGGCTCCAAAGGTGACACTCCGAGGATTCTCACAGAGCCCAGTGGAGACCTACCCCCTGAGTCCCCAAAGCCCCCCAACACACTCACACCAGGGAAAGGCAAACAGAGCCCGAGGTGGGAACAGGCTACTGACTGGGCATCTCAAGCCCCAGGCAGGCAGCTAGCCAGCAGGCAAGTCACCCACACCTGCCCCTCAATCTCTCTGCCTTAGTTTCCCCCTTTGTGAAATGGGGAGGAGATGAAGTGAGCTAAGACTACGCACAAGCCTGGCCCAGGGCAGCTACCACGAGCTGCAGGGTCCTGACTGGCTGCCTCAGTTTCCCCAACCAGACCGTGCAGTGCGTGCAAAGGAGCCCCAGGTCCTCCTGGGTGTGAACCTCGGGGCGGAGCGGGGCGCTCCAGGCAGCAGCGCCTGCGGCTGAGGGGGACCACCTGAAGGACCGGGCAGCGTCAGGCTTCCCCAACCCACGCTGCACCGCTTCGGTCAAGGGCCCTCCGGGCGCCAAGGGGTGCCGGCGACGTAAACGAGGCTGCCTTCCTGGGTGGGCCCGATGCCCTCTGCCACCCACAACGGACCCGGGGCCCCGGGCTGCGAGCCCCGAACGATCACCCCTCGCGGGCGTTGGGAGACCAACTCCCAAGGGCGGCAAGACCCTTTCAGGGAGCCGGGGCTTGGACGGGGACGCCTAGAGCCTCCCTGGGCCCACCCACCCCTACCCCCTAGCGCGGGAGGGGACAGCAGGTGCCCCCCGTGGAGGGGCCCGGTGGGCACTCACCCGGGCGCAGGGCGCGGGGCGCGGCGCCCAGAAGTAAGAGCGCGGCACCCAGACACGCGGCCGCCAGAGCGCGCCGCCGCCAGCAGCGCCTCCCCATGCTGTGCGGGGCGCGCGGGGCTGCGGGGCGCGCGGGGCTGCGGTCCCCCTGGTCCGGCGGGGGCGGCAGCGCCCGGCCCGGGACCCGCCCCGCCCCGCCCGGCGGCGCGTACCAAGGCACAGCGCGGGGGTGCGAGCGCTCTCTGCTCGCGGGGGTGGGGGGTAGGGTGGTGCGGCGGCAGACTGCTGGGGACTGGGGAGGTGGGCGACGGCGGGCGGCGGGCCTCGTCCAGCCTCCACGCCCCGCACCCGATCTAGCCCGGCAGCAGTCTGGGGCTGGAAGGACGGAGCCTGTGTGGAAAGAGCCGGGTCGCCGGTGGGGCGGAGCCTTCGGTTGGCCCCGGGGTACCATCCTCCACCCAAGGCCAAGAAGCGTCAGCAAAGTGGCGTGTCGGCGGGTCGGGGGAGCACTGTGCCCTCTTGGGGGGTTTTTGCTGCCTTACATGAGGGAGGGGGGCTGGTATGGGGAAGCAGACCTCTACAGACGACTACCCCAGGATCTTCCATCTCTGAGAGTCAGGCCTAAGACTGCCCTCTAATCCCCCCAAGGCCACCCTGTAGCCTTGTTTCCACAGGTGTCTCCAGGTCCTGCCCGAACTCTGCCTCATTGTAGGTCGTTCCTGGCCAGACTCTGGGAGGAGAGGTGGGGGTTCTCAGTTCACGCCCTGCTGGCCAGCGGGGCTCTTTGCCTTACCTGGTCACCGGCCACTGATCCACACTCCAAGTGAGCGCTCAACTTGCTGAGGCCTCCCTCTTGTGTGTGAGGGAAGGAGAGTAAAGTCAGGCCATCGAAAGATAGAAGATAAACATCCAGCTAGTCCTGGGCGGGGGGAGACCAGGCCTGACCCCCGCTCCCTGCTTCCCACAAGTCAGGCTATGAGGGAACCCGGGGAGCAGCTGATGCTGTGTGCGGGTGTGCACCTGAGACAACACTTGGCGGTGTGAGTGTGTGGGAAAGGGTGCTGCGGTCAACCACAGTTTTAATTTTTTTTTTTTAACGTTTATTTATTTTTGAGACAGAGAGACACAGAGCATGACTGGGGGAGGGTCAGAGAGAGGGAGACACAAAATCTGAAACAGGCTCCAGGCTCCGAGCTGTCAGCACAGAGCCCAACACGGGGCTCGAACTCACGGATCGAGAAATCATGACCTGAGCCGAAGTTGGCCGCTTAACCGACTGAGCCACCCAGGCGCCCCTCAACCACAGTTTTATAGCTGCTCTTGAAAAATCTGATTCCAAACCCAGCAGGTGCCACTTGCCCCTGTGTGAGATCAGGAAATTTGCCTGACCTCTCTCTGTGCCCCAGTTCCCTGTGCAATGGATCAGGGAGTGCCGTCTAAGTCCTAGATGTTAGTGATTATTTTTACAGTTCCTGCCTGTTTCTGGCAAGTGACTGGTTTCTGTACCAGTGGTAATAGAAAAATTCCTTCTTATTACATTTATCCAAGTTTCAAAGGTCTATTTAAGGAAAACTATTAAGCAAATAATAGTTCTGCTTGCTTGAAGATATGGCTCCAAATGGTGATGATAGGTCTCAAATGGCAGAGAAGTGGGAAACCCAGCTCACAGATAAAACCAGAAACTCCTTATTATGGCTTACCAGGTGACGTGGACCGAGAGCCTTGAGAAGCATCCAGCTCAGCCCCAATCTGGCCCTCAGGCAGGGCTGCTGCTGCTCTGCGTCCAGGACCCAGGGATTAACAGTCATCCACAAGCCAGGGGGTCCCAAATCTCACCTACACATGCATTCCTGACCCTCCCCCATGCCCCAGCCTCTGCGTCCTTAGGGCAAGAGTCTCCGTCTCCTGTGTTGCCACCTGGTGGCCAAAGTTGAGAACAACATCTCAGCCCATCCCTGTTAGAAAATTCTTGGAGTCGGGATTCCTCGAGGCCCATGGTGGGATCTCAGTGTTGGGTCTTGGGATGGAGGGTTGAGTATGCCCTGCCAGAGGCCCGGGGCTTCAGTAAGAAGACGGCTTCTGCAGCCTCTGTTTTCTCAAAGGGGCTCACATTCATTCATTCATTCAACAGATACTGAATTGCCCACTGTGCGGGGGCTCCAGTGGAGAGAACATGGCAGATAGGCTCTTTGCCCTCATAGAATTTACATCATAGAAAGCAGGAATAAATATATAAGATCACGTCAGGTGGCATAATGGTACAACAGAGAAAATACACCAGGATATGGGGCGCCTGGGTGGCTCAATCGGTTGGGCGTCTGATTTCAGCTCAGGTCATGATCTCACAGTCCAGGGGTTTGAGCCCCATGTCAGGCTCTGTGCTGACAGCTCAGGGCCTGGAGCCTGCTTCGGATTCTGTGTCTCCCTCTCTCTCTCTGCTCCTACCCTGGTCACACGCTGTCTCTCTCTCAAAAATAAATAAAGATTAAAAAAATTTAAAAAGAAAAGAAAATACACCAGGATAAAGGATGGGAAGTATGTATACTGCACATAACGAGGGTGGTAGGGACAGGCCTCGGGGAGGGTGTCTGACTTCAGCAGAGATGCGAGTCAGGTGAGGAGCCTAGAGGAGATTCCTGGGCAGAGGACCAGACTTTGCTGACTCCCTGATGTAATGTTCCTAGGTAGCTATTAACTAACAAATTGCACTAAAATTTAGCAGCTTAAAACAATCATTTAAACTTTTGCTCACAGTTTTGTGGGTCAAAATTTGGGGAAGGGGCTCAGTTGGGTGATTCGTCTCATGCTACTGCATCAGATGGAGGCTGGCTGGGGTCGGCCATCCCCGATGGCTCCCTCATGCACCAGAGCTCAGCTGATTGGTTGACCTCAGCACCTCCACATGGCACGCCCCAGCCTGGGGTCCCGGGTACTTGGGCTGCTCCACAGAGTCTCAGGCTACCTTCTGTTAGTTACCCCATAAGCACTAAGTTTGGCCCAGACTCAAGAGCAGGGCCACACCCCGGCATCACTGGAAGAAGCACCCAAGCAAGGATTTGCTGGCATGTTTTAAAACCACCATGGGGCGCCTGGATGGCTCAGTCGGTTGAGCGTCCGACTTCGGCTCAGGTCATGGTCTCGCAGCTGGTGGGTTCAAGCCCCACGTCAGGCTCTGTGCTGACATCTCGGAGCCTGAAGCCTCCTTCAGATTCTGTGTCTCCTCCTCTCTCTGCCCCTCCCATGCTCCTGCTCTGTCTTGCTCTGTCTCTTAATAATAAATAAACATTAAAAAAAAGTTTTTTTTAAACCACCGTGGGCATGTGTGAGCAAGGAGCAGCCAGGAGGCTCTGGGGTAGACAAGAGTGGATGGAGAAATCAGAGGCAGACAGAGGATCCACATGCCCAGAACAAACTGGCCCACATTTGGGTTATTCTAGGCATAGTCGGCAGCCGTGTTGCTAGCTGAATGCAGGTGGCTGGGAGGAGGTGGGGGACCAGGAGAGAGGCTGGTGCTATCTTGGGGGGAGAGGGTGGGCATGACCCAGGCTAGGGTGGTCTCAGGGTCCAGATATATTTTCATGGTGGAGGGCTCAGGGGTCAGGATGGTTCAGCAGAAGATGTCCAGGGTGGCAGAATGGATGGAGAAGGAGGGGAAGCTGGGCCCAGGCTTGTGGTCCAAGAGACAGAAGTCCTGCCTGGCTCGGGAAGGCCAGCTGGATATGCTGGTGATACGGCAGAGATTGAGGCCCAGTGTGGTCTGGATTGGGGGTGCCAGGCAGGCAGGGCTGAGCTGTGTGGTGCTGGTGGCCAAGAGTTGCTGGGAGGAGAGGCTGGCTAGGACAGAAGCAGCCAGTGGGGGCAAGTGGAGGGGAAACGGAGGCAGGCACTTGATGGCTGGAGAGAGACCACCACATCAAGCACCATGAGCCCAAGGGCTGAGGGCCAGGGACCGGCACATACTGAGCAAAACTGGGTTTGGCTTACAGCGCCTGCCTGCCTTTCTTTACTCCTTATTAGTTTAATTTTTTTATTTTTTTTGGTTTATCCATGGAACAAAATTCAAAGACACCAGAGTGGGGTGCCTGGGTGGCTCAGTCACTTAAACATCTAACTCTTGATATTGGCTCAGGTCATGAGATCAAGTCCCACATTGGACTCCGAGCTGGGAGTGGAACCTGCTTAAGACTCTCTCTCTCCTCTCCCTCTGCCCCATCCCCCCCTGAACAAAAAACAAAAACACCAGAGTTTTGTTTTCACTGAGGTGAAATTTATGTAACATAAAATTAATCATTTATAAAAGTGTTTCAGTCTATTCATTTAGAGAGAGAGGGAGTGCACACAAGTGGGGGACGGGCAGGGAGAAGGAGAGACAGAATCCCAAGCAGGCTCCAAGCCATTAGCGCAGAGCCCAATGCGGGGCTCCAATTCACGGACTGTGAGATCATGACCCGGGCCAAGATCAAGAGTCAGACACTCAACCAACTGTGCCACCCAGGTGCCTCTAAAATTAATCATTTTAAAGTGTACAATTCAGTGGCATTTGGTACACTGACAATTTGAAAGTGTGGAAGAGTTTTATAGTGAAAAGTCTCCTTCCCTCCGCAGTTCTTTGTATTTCTTTCAGAGACAGTTCGTGCACGTGTGCGCATATACTCTTTGTACTACAAAGTAGTATATACTTTCTGTACTACATACGTCGACCCGTTCCTTGTATCAAAAGATACAGGCAACAATTAGAAAAATAACAATATCTTATCCATGCTTATTCTGTAACAAGCACTAAAACCTTCACGTATGTTCTCATCTAATCACCCTCAGACACATCCCATGAGGTAGGTACTATTAGTGCTTTCATTTTACAAATGAGGAAACTGCAGCACAGAAAGCCTAAGTACCTTATCCAAGGACGCACAGCTAGTGAGTGTGTAGTGTAGCCAGGGTTCGAACCTACCAGCTGGCCATGTGTAACATCTGTTGAGATCCTCATTCTTTTAACCAGCTTGCATGATTTTTTTAAAAACTTAAGCTCTGTATTTGGGGATTCTTGTAGGTTTCTCTACTGTAAGAAACAATAGATCCCATGTGCCAGGTTCTCCCACTGGTAACATCTTGCAACACTGCAATATCACAACCAGGATACTGACATTGATACAATGCATCCATCTTGTCCAGTACAATGTTTAAAACCATTAAATTTTTTTTTAATGTTTATTTATTTTTGAGAGAGAGAGAGAGCTAGAGTGCTAGCAGGGGAGAGGCAGAGAGAGAGAGGGAGACACAGAATCTGAAGGAGACTCCAGGTTCCGAGCTGTCAGCACAGAGCCCAACGTGGGGCTCAAACTCACGAACCTCGAGATCATGACCTGAGCCGAAGTTGGACGCTTAACTGACTGAGATGCCCAGGAGCCCCTAAAACCATTTCTTAATTGATGGTAACCTTTAAAAATCAGAGGATTCTACAAAAACTGAGTTCTGGCTTATCTTGACCCACCAGAAGATGAGGTCTCCCCGGGAAACAAAACTAAGAGGAGGTTTGTGCACAGCTACTTTGTTGAGGTACTGTCTTGTTCAGGTGGCAGGGAGGGGGGCGAGGAGTGGGACGGGCAAGGAAAGCAACCAGCTGGGGCACCATACCCCATGGGGGCAACTCAGCACAGTCCTGCTGGGCACTCTGCAGATCGTATAGAGCGCTCCCCTGAGTTACCACCTGCCTCCCTCCTCCACCCTGCTGAGTTGCAAGGGACCTGGGGCATTTATCCACCATCCTCCCTCCATCTGTTGCTGGCTGAGGGCTGCTCCTGGGACAGGTGGTGACAGGGCCGTCAGCTCCCCAGGCCTCCCAGCCTGCCTCTGAAGGGGGAGAGCAGGTGCTGGTTCACCAGCAGCAGCCCTGGAACAGAGAGATGCAGGTGCCGGCCATTGGCAGTCAAGGCCAGACATGCCTAGACACACTGCAGGCACAGCTGGGTAGGGGGCAGTGTCTACAGCGAGGATGTTCGTTCCCGGGGCCTAGAATAGTGCCTGACTAGGAAGGTGCTCAATCATGTTTGAAAGATCAAGTGAATAGATAAATGACAAAAAGCAAAGCTGAGCGAGTTTCTTCTCGCTCTTCTTTCGGAGGAGCGAGATGCCGTGGACCCCAGGAACAGCACCGTCACTGTGGCAGGGGGCCTGCAAGAGTGACTGGGAGGGAGGCTAGAGCCAGAGCTCTGGGTTCTGAGGGCTCAGATCCTAGCACCTCCGGTGACTCACCGTGTGACTAACCCAGTTCCCACCACCTCTCTCGACCTCAGTTTTCACACCTGTAAAATGGGACAGTGAACTCCACAGGACCGATGAGGGGACAAAGGGAACTGGGTCATGTGATGTGTTCAGAAGCGTGAGCACTAGGAAGATGTTTGTTGTTCCTTTCACCTTGCCCCACGCAGGTACTGTACTGGGTGCTTACACAACCCATTCGTGCCTCCTACAGCCCAGTGATTAATTACCACCCACTTGCGTAGATTGGGACAGGGCCCAAGGCCACAGGGCTGGTCAGGAGCTGAGCTGGGTTCACACCCAGATGGGTTGCTTTCCTAGGACCACCAGGATTCTATTGCCGTTGCCTCCTGGCTGTGTGAGTGCCACCTGGGCCTCAGTTTCCCCATCTGTAGCATAAGGCTAATAAGGAGCACTTCCTTGCTAAGTTGTTAATGGAATCGAGGATGAGAGGCATCTCCATGTGGGCCCTTTACAGAGAGCTCTGGGAAGGGGATGAAGCAGCATGTGAGAGTTGAGGAGGGTACAGCTGCTGCTGGGTGGGCTTCTGCCGTGCCCCCTGCACGAGTGGCAGGGAGAAGGGGTACAAGGTGCACTGCCTGCTTTCTGCACAGACCCTGCGTTCTGTGCCAGCCTCAGTATCACATGCTCCCCGTCACCAAGACACAAATCCCAGCATTGCCTGCCTGGTGTAAGGCTGCTGAAGCGAACCCCTGCATTAGAGCCCCAGCAGCCCTCCAAAGCCGCGTCCTGGGAAACACAGCCCCTCAAGGCCAACACTTCGCTAACAGGACAAACAAACCAATACGTAGCAATCTCCCCTGCGTGAAGCCTGCCTCTACCCAGAACACCAGCCCCACCTCGGGTCAACACTGCAGGCAGCCAGGCGAGGGGCCAATGACCCAATGACCCACACATGGCTCCCTCTGCAGGCCCTGGGCCCAATGAGGGGCTGGAGGAGGTGGCCTGGAGCAGGAGGTCCCCGCCCAGTTGGGCCATGACTGCCCAGTCTCTCCCTGGCCTCCCCACAGAGCTGGCCTCCGTCTCAGTCTCGGCCAAACATGTCCAGCCTCCAGGTGCTATGCTCCGGCCTGCCACTGCGGCCCCTCCCGGAAAACCGGGGACGCAGGGCTGGGGTGCCCCACGCACCCGTCAGGACCCCTGGCCTTAGCCCTGCGGAGGAGCAGGTAAGAAGTTGGGCGCCATTCCTGCTGGGCCCTTTGCCCTCTGGGTGCCCTTGAGGTGGTCCGGGTGGGCATTTTCTGTTCCTGCTTCTCCGCAGGAGCTGCAGCTTCTCAACTCAGCCTCCCACCCCTCACCGCCAAGCCTCCCCGAGCGGGTGTCCAGGAGAGCCCACAGGGGGTGTCCAAGAGCGCCCAGAGGGGGTGTCGGTGGGACAGGGGGATCCAATGTGTTTGCTCTGCACTCGTCACGCCTACTGTAGTTCATTCTCTCCCCAACGTTCATCCTTGGGTGCAAGATTAGGGTACCCATTTGCAGATGGGGATCCTGAAGTTCAAGGTCCCCCAGCCAGGAGGCAGTGGAGTTGTGGCTGCTTCCAGTCAGAGGAGTGAGGCTGGTGTAAACAAAGTGTAGCCTTCTTTCTTTTTTACTTCTTAAAATGTTCTTAGTGTATTTTTGAGAGAGTGAGAGACAGAGGGTGAGTGGAGAGGGGAGCAGAGAGAGAGGAAGACACAGAATCCCAAGCAGGCTCCAGGCTCGGAACTGTCAGCACAGAGCCGGATGCCGGGCTTGAACTCACCAAACTGTGAGATCATGACCTAAGCAGAGGTTGGTTGCTCAACCAACTGGGCCATCCAAGCGCCCCCAAAGTGTACCCTTCCACCCCTGACACGCACATGACTTTGAAGTTCTACAACGTAGCAGGTCAGCTCTTGTTTTCACTTCTGTGTCCCTCCCCCCAGTCTTGCAGTGAGTGTGCAGCCAGCAAGGCTAGAACCCTAGCGGGGGCGGGATGGTGCTGCTGAAAGCATTGCCGAGGTGTCCCTGACCATCACCCACAGCCTGGAGAGCCTGGAGCCAGCCCAGGACTGGGGGCGCTCGAGCCTGCACCCCGGGCAGCTCCGACCGTCCAGGAGCGCACTTGTCTCCCTTGTAAACTGGGGATGAAAATGACACCACGGAGCAGTGGAGGAAACCAGAGGAAATAAAAAAGGTGGCACAATGATATAAAGTATCCTCCTTTTTCTTTACTCAGAATTACTTGAGAAATTCAGGAACAGTGCAGGGGAAAGTAAAAAAATACAAATAGGCACCAACATTAAAAAAGGAATCACACAACCCTACCCTAAGTGAAGACTGCCGCCCTTCAGTGGCTGCCCCCTAAACTTTCTGCGGAGGCAGCTCACAAAGCGCGGATGGGGCGCTGGGGGGTGCTGGGGCGGACCCGGCAGAGCTAGGGCAGGAGAAGGGTGGGGGAAGGGTGCTGGGGGTAAGGGGTGTTGCGACGGGGGCCCTGGGGGGCGCTGGGCGGAGCTGGGGCACCACTGGACAGTGCAGGCACAGGGGAAGTGTGGGGCCAGGCCGCTGGAGGGCGCTGGGGGGCGCTGGGGTGGGACTGGACAGCTCCGGTGCAGGGGCAGTGGGGGGGCCTGGGCCCTGGGGGCCTGGCTCCGCCTCCTCTTCCATGGTGCTTATCTGGCCCAGCTTAACTACGTCAAAATAGTCATTCAAGCTTCCTCCCCCTGGGTCACCTCCCTGTTGGGCTCCAAGGGCTCAATCTTCGACCGTGAGGGCATGGAGGGCCCTGTCACCTGCCCATCTCAGGTGACACCTTTATGGCTGCGTGATGGTGTCCTGTGCTGGGAGGGGGGCACTTGGGAGCTGAGGAGCTGGGCCACCTCAGCCTTGCCCTGTGTAGGTCGCAGTTTGCTTGCAGGTCTGGGAGTTGGGGCTGTTGAAAGCCGCTACATCTTCCCTCAGGGTGCCAGGGTCAGCCAGCCTTAGGTTGGTGAGATAGTAAGAAGGACGGATGTTGACCTCTGCCCTGACCCTCCCTTCCTTCGACCCCAGCTCCTGACAAAGAGCTCTTATTGGAATTTCCTGGGTGATAGGGAAATTCTTTTGTTCTAAGGAAGCCACTCTAGATAGGGGCTGGTCACCAGAAAGACTGTTCCAAGATAAGAAGCTTGGAACTTTCGCCCCTCCCCCCCCCCCCCCCCCCCATTCCCTAGATAGGAGAGAACGGCTGGAAATTGAGTTAATCATCCATCATGCTTATGTGCTGAAACCTCTATAAAAATCCCATCGGGGCGCCTGGGTGGCTCAGTCAGTTGAGCGCCGACTTCGGCTCAGGTCACAATCTCGCGGTCCGTGAGTTCGAGCCCCGCATCGGGCCCCTGTGCTGACAGCTCAGAGCCTGGAGCCTGTTTCAATTCTGTGTCTCCCTCTCTCTGACCCTCCCCCATTCATGCTCTGTCTCTCTCTGTCTCAAAAATAAATAAACGTTAAAAAAAAAAAATCCCATAACTGCAGGGTTCCAAGAGCTGGGTTGCAGGACACATTGAGGTGCTGGGCCCACCCCACATCTTGCCTTGTGTACCTTCATCTGGTTGTTCATCCGGACCCTTGATCATATGCTTTATTGTATAATAAACCAGTAGACACGTTTCTCTGAGTTCTGCGAGCTGCTCAGCAAATCACTGAACCCAAGGAGGGAAGTGGTGGGAACCCCGGTACTTAGCGGGTTGGTCCCCAGTACAGGTGAAAGCCTGGGGGTGTGTGATGGCATCTGAGGTGGAGGGGCAGTCTTGTGGGACTCAGCCCCTAACCTTCGGGGTCTCAGCTGACTCAGGCAGATGATGTCAGAACAGAATGACGCCCGGGCCACCCAGCTGGTGTGGAGAATTGGTCGGGGGAGGGGGACCCCCCAAACCAGTCACAGAAGCGTCCTGTGTGCGAACACTCGCCTCAGAGGAGAAACACAAGCGATTTCTCCCAGGCAGTCCGAACCCAGCAACCTCCAAAGCCGCCAGCAGCTCGCTTTCTGCTTTTCCTTCAGCTTGCTTTCTATTCTTTTTGTTTAAATTTAAATGTGTCTCTTTGATGTTTGACATAAACCTTCCAGGTAATTGTATAAGATGAGGAACTCAAGTCTTATAAAAGTGTAAGTTCCCTACTTCTCCTGATAGGCCATTGACAAAAAATTATGTTTATTTTTGAGAGACAGAGCGTGAGTGGGGGAGGGGCAGAGAGAGAGAGAGAGAGAGAGAGAGAGACAGAATCCGAAGCAGGCTCTGGGCTTCGAGCTGTCAGCACAGAGCCTGACGCGGGGCTCGAACTCACGAAGGGTAAGATCATGACCTGAGCCGAAGTCGGACACTTAAACGACTGAGCCACCCAGGCGCCCCGGCCATTTTTTTTTTTTTTTTTTTGCATATCCTTCCACATGTGTTTTATGTACATACGATATGCGTGTGTGTCCTTCTTAAGCATGTAAGTGGTTGCAATCTATACACATCAGTTTTTTTGGACGTTCGTTACCGGCGAGTTTAGAGTTACCCGTCCTTTTAACTGGTGGGTAGTATTCCATTATTTGGTGTGCTTCACTCTCCGCTCTTCTTTCAGTAGATTTCTCTGTTTAAACATAGGCAGTCTGGCTGTCACATTTTAGGCAATGCGTTTTCAGCACAAACACAAGACGACTTCTACAGTGCAGGAATTTCCATCATCTAACAGGAGCGGTTGCTGTACCCAAAATGTCTTCAGCTACCCCCTGACCCCGTACGCAATTACTCTCAGTGACCTGTTCCCCAAACCCTGCCCCACCCACAAGGACTGTTCCGGACATCAGATACCAGACCTGGAGACCACCCCAGTGTGTCTGTGTCCCCATCACTAATAACACACTATCTTGAACTCCTTAAGAGTGGGGCTCTGTGGGGTTCATTTCTGGATCTTCAGTGACACTGGTACTGGGTTGCTGAATGAACTGGTATGTTGTTAAGCGCTCCCACCAAATCCTACAAGAGTTCAGTAGGCAGGAGAAACCTAGGAGGGCTTCTTGGAGGAGGCAGTCTTGACAACATAGGCAAGGTTCTTGGACTCAGTCCAAGAAGGAAGGCCATTTGTAGACAAGGGGAGGCAGGGAGTGACAATGCAGAGATGGGCCTGGCCAACGTATACCAGGGGTGGAGGAGGCCCTGTGTAGACTCGAGCTGGCTGTGGAGCTTGGAGAGTCAGGCCCAGCCAAGTTATAGAGGACCCTGAAAGCCAAAAACAGTGTTGACTTTATTGATTGAGTCATGGGGAGACCCTGAGGGTGTCTGAGTAGGAGCATAAACCTGCTCATTAACTATATATACATATATATAGTTATAAAGTGAGTATAAAAGCTTTCGACAGATTATCTAGAAGGACAGGGTGGGCAGAGACCCAAGTAGAAGAAAGAGCTGGCAGCATGGAGGGCCATGAGTGTGGGACATGATCGTTTTGACAGTTGTCACTCATACGGCACCTCTGTGTGCCAGACCTTGTGCCGAGCGTGTTGATTCAGTGAGTCCCCAAGACAGCCCTGTGCTATCAGTGTGCTCTTTTTACAGAAGAAGAGACCGAAGGTCAGAGAGGTGAAGCGTGCACGTGTGATGTAGCCAACCTTCTGGTGTAGACTGAGGTAGGAAGAGCTGGGTCACCGTAGCAGCAGCCTATGCAGAGGCCACCCCATCCCCAGCTAGGAAGAGTCTGAGCCTCAGTTTGGACCCTCCTAGTTGGTCTGGTTGGCTCCAGTTCAGGCCAGAGCAGACCTAATGAAGCCTGAGCAAGAGTGAGTGCAAGGATGGGGTGATTCAAACAAGGCTGCACCAAATCAGTCATGGCCGTCATTTTTGGTAGACGTAGTGACAGCCAACGACTTTCAGGTAGGTGGGTTTTGCCCCACCAGCACACTGCCAGGTTAGAATGGAAGTAAGGCCTGAGCCAAACTCTCTCTCTCTCTCTCTCTCTCTCTCTCTCACACACACACACACACACACACACACACACACACACACACATTCCGTGAGCTATAAACAAAGTCACAGGCTGGCATCCTTTTAGCTGATCAGCCGCCAACGCAGAAAAGGTTTGCTCAGGGCAGAAGTAACACTGTCCCCAAGACAGGATCCTGTCCCTGTCCATTATTTCCCCAGGGCTGCTGTAATAAATCTCCACACACGGAGTGGCTTTAAAACAGCACAAATTTATTGTCTTACAACGGTGGGTGTCAGAAAGCTGAAATGGGTTTCCTTGGGCAACAAGCAAGAAACATTAGCGCAAATGCAAGGATATGGAAATCATGCTTGCTCAGTTGCTGTCTTACTGAGTCTCGTGATTCTCATTTCTTTGGACGCAAATATTACATATCAGATCAGCCTAGTTTATGCGTACGTGTAATATATTTTCAGCAGCAATAAATGCATTGTACAAGGATCAAGTTAAAAAATATATGCAGTGAGGCTGCATTCCCTCTGGAGGCTCTGGGGGTTGAGGAGGTGTGAATCTCTTTCCTTGCCTTTTCTAGCTTCTAGAGGCTGCCTGCAGTTTTTAGTTTGTGGCCTCGTCCTCTGTCTTCAAAGCCAGATGCATAGCAAATTCAGGTCTCTCTCTCTCTCTGACTCAGACCCTCCTGCCTCCCTTTTACGAGGACTCTGGCGGATACATAGGGCTGACCTGGATGATGCAGGATAATCTTCCACACCAGACCCTTACCTTAATCACATCTGCAGTCTCTCTTGCCTTGTCATTAAACAAATTCACAGGTTCTGGGGAATAGGATGCAGATGTGTTTGGGGGTCGTTATTCTGCCCACCACACTGTCAAGCACCCAGACTTCTCCAACCTGCTGACTGACCCTGGAACATTTTATGAATCAATCCTTTGGCCCTAACTGAGCTTGTTAGATTTTTAGGCCTATTAAGGCAATGGGGGTGGTCTGGAATATTCTTTCCAATTTACGTGTCTTGAATACAGCTGATTTCACCAATAAGAGCCCACTTGGAACATGCATTATATGATTAATGGGCCATAATTTGACCAGTGAAAATCCATGTCTGACATTCTATATGCTACATAGCAGTCCCTCTGGTGTAGATTGAGATATGGAATAGCAGACCCTCTGGTGTAGATTGAGATATGGAGAGGTGAAGTGTTTGTGGGAGCATCCTGTGATTAGCATGCCAGCTGACCACCCAGGGTGTGAGTTGCCTACTTGTGCTCCCTGTTGGTGCTGTGGCATCTTACAATAAACTCAAGCCCTGCAAACAAGGAAGCTACAAAGCCAGGGCAGGGGAGGAAGCAAGAAATACTCCTTAGGTTCTGGTTTAGGGATCTTCAAAAGAGTGGGTGAGTAGAGGTGCTGTATGCTACACAATGTACATTTGCTCATCGAATCCTTCCAACTACCCAGCTGAGTAGGCCATGCCAAGAGATGAGGAAACTGAGGCAGGGGTGACCGGCCCAAGTTCACATGGGTAGTGGGAGGCAGGGCCAAGGGTAGACTCAACTCTGGCTGCTGTCCCCATGCTTATCATGGGGACTCCCAACCTCGTCACTGCACCCACCCTTTCCTCGCTGAGCCTCCTCTGCTGAGGTTCCGAGGTTCTGTGGGGGCCCCCGGGCCCCCCATAGGCCTGCCTCAGACCTCTGGCGGACCTTGGGCAAACATGAAGTTTGTGAGAACTCCCAACCAGAGACTCAGAAGAGTGACCCAGGTCAGCAAACAGAGCTGCTACTTTGTAGATTTTTTCACTGAAGAAGGATTTACTGCCTGACTGTTAGGTAACTCTAGACACAGGGGATAAAGTTATTGAGTGAAAATATAATAGAAGACAATGTTCCTGAACTAAGTAAAAACATGAAATTGTAGATAAAAGGATATCGTTTATCCCAGAAAAAAAATGAGAACTTGATATAGAATAGTTGACATTAAGACATGTCTAGACTGGGGTGCCTGGGTGGCTCAGTTGGTTAAGTGTCTAACTCTTCATTTTAGCTCAGGTTATGATCTCAGGGCTCATGGGATCAAGCCCTGTGTGGGGCTCTGTGCTGACAGCATGGAGCCTGCTTGAGATTCTCTCTCTCCGCCCCCTCTGCTCCTCTCCTGCTCTCATGCACATGTACTCTTTCTCAAAATAAATAATCATTCAAAAAAAAAGATTCCCTCCCTTTCCCCCCTCTGCCCCTGTCTCCCACTTGCACTCTGGGATAGAGTAAATAAAAATTAAAAAATAAAATTAAAAAAATTAAAAAATAAAAAAAAAAATAAAGAAAAAAAAGACAGGTCTAGACTAAATTAGTGAATTTCAGGGATAAAGAAAAATTCAATGGTCACAAAATGGAAATCTTATACAAGGGGAAATACAGCACACAGAGCTTCTGTGCTGCATTTAGGCTATGGCCCTTGCCAGAATCCCCGTTACGTTTATGGCACACACGCATTCTTCCTTCAGAACAGACTGAATTTCTTACGGCCTTTAAAGACATTTTGAAAAATGGCCAAAGGGCACCTGGCTGGCTCAGTCAGAGGAGTGTGTGACTCTTGATCTCCAGGTGGTGAGTTGGAGCCCCATGTTGGGTAGAGAGATTACTTAAGTAAATAAAAACTTCAAAAAAAAGAGAGAAAGGAAAAAAGAAAAAGGAAGGAAGGAAGGAAGGAAGGAAGGAAGGAAGGAAGGAAGGAAGGAAGGAAGGAAAGCAAGAAAAGCAAGCGAAATGGCCTAGTCATTTCTATCAACTGACACAATTTAAGAACCATTGATTTTGACAGGAACCTCTGTTGTATTTTTTGAGTTATGTGATTAGCTGAACAAGGTTGCAAAAGCATTTGACAAGGTCGAATCCAGGTCCTTAGTAAGAACACCAGGTTTAGGCCCAGTAGTGAAGCCAGCCCTGCTGGGGAAACAGTGAAGACAGTTTTTTTCCGACCACTGCTTGCCACCTCTTAGCGGGTTGTGAAATCTGGTTAGGGGGTTGCAAGTAGCATTCATCAGAAAGCAAAATAAAACAAGCTAGAACAGGATAGAATATATTAGGAGTTGGGTAGTAAGGTCAAGTCTTGTGTAGATTGTGTGTGTATGTGTGTAATATATATTGTGTAGATTGTGTGTGTGTGATATATTGCTTTCAAAACTTTTCTTTAAATGTTCAGTTTCACTTGCAAGCTCTTGTTAGAAGCTATACACCAGCTAGAAAACAACAACAGTCTTTGTGTTGAGGTACAACATGCACAGAAAGCCACGGAAACCACGCGTGCACAGATGTGTCTGTCACAGGTGCAGGGAGCGGGGAACAGACCCCAGCCTTGAAGGAGAACTGCTGGCCTGACCTCTAACACGTGGCACGGCCACACCTGCCCCTGAACAGCCTCTCAACAGAGCTGGCAGTATGTCCCTTAGGTGTGGGCTTCTTTCACTCAACAGCGGGTCAGGAGAGCCAACCCGGCTGCTGCAGGTTGCTGTGGATCATTTATCCTCCTGGCTGTCCTGAGCCTCCTAGCGGCTCGCAAAGTGGGGTCCCCGGGCCAGCAGCGCGGCACCTGGGAACTGGTGAGGAACGCAGAGCAGAGGCCACACCAGACCCTGTGGGCAACCCCCGCGTCAGCTGGACTTCGACACCCTCCTGCTGCAGGGTATTCCTGGCCACTGTTCTTGAGGGAGAAACTCATATTTCTCATCAGCTTTTTTTCTAAGGGAGAAGGGATGACGGGCTTTTGTTCCACATGAAAATTAAATGAGGGAGTGGGTCTGCAGACCTTCCCAAGTTTCTGTAACACCCTGAGCTGGGGTTTTCTTCATCGCCTCTCTTGCTATCTGCTCCTTCCCGGATTACCCCTCTCCTTTCTCTCCTCCCACCCTGCCCCGCTGCTGAGGCCCCAGTGACATCCTTGTCACTCAGTCCTGGGATGTGTCTTAGCCCACACAGTGTTGGACCGCTGGGTGCCTCGGACAAGCCGCCCTCCTCCTAGCCCTCTGCCCTTGGCCGGCAGGAATCCGTGCTCCTGGCTGGACTTCCAGCACCATCTCCCTGGGGGCACTTCTGCCCCTGCCCAAAGCTGGTGTCCCCAGTCCTGGGCCTTGGCCTTCTCCCATCACCTCCTGCCTCCCCATGTCCAAAGCCCACCTGTCTTCAGGTTATCAGACCACCTCTCCCCCTCAGTAGGCATGCACTGAATGAATGAGGGAATAAATTCACCACTCTCAGCTCCTCAGCTCCCCACCCCCAAAACAGTTTGCTCCCCAGGGTCAGCTGGTTGCATAAATGGCCTCAACCTCCACCCAGATACCCTTGGTCGCCTCCCCAGCTTTGCTGCCTCGGGGCTCCAGTCCGGGTGTTGGAAGGAAGGGAGCTACGAAGGGGTCTGCTAGAACTCTGGCCCTCCTTGTGCTTAGTAAGACAGATTGTAAGCAGTGAAACAAACAACCAGTAGAACACCCAGCAGTGAAAAGCTTGGGAAGGAAACGGAGGTGAGGAGAGAGGCTAGGAGTCAAGAGGGGGAGGTCAAGGCAGGCCTCTGTGGAGGGGGGCACCTGGATCGAGGCCTGAGTAAAGAGAGAGACCCTCCAAGAGAAGGCAGGGTGGCAGAGAGGTAAGTGTCAAGGCCCTGCGGCAGGACCAGGAACATCAGGGATGTGTGGAGGAGTGTTGGGGGGCTTGGGAGTTGGGCTGCCTGAGAAGCCCTATGAAGGTTTCTTCTTTCTCCTGGCCTGCCCCAGGCCTGCCTGAATTTGGGGGAAAATGTGCAGGGTGCGCTGTCTGATGCGGCTTGCCAAGGTGGGCGCTGGTGGAGGGTTGCTTCTCTGCATTTGCACAAGGTGCCTGTGAGCTCCTGGGACATCTCTTTCCGGCCCTTGAGTCTGCATCTCCCAGTGTAGCTGCAAGCCTCAGGGCAGGCCACCCTCTGGTCCTTGACTGGGATCAAGCAGTCTGGTTTCCAGTGAGCAAGATGAGGGAGGGCCTAGACGTCTGCCTATGTGAAGGGGGAGAGCAATCTGGGAAAGCTTCTTGCAAAAGGTGACCTTGTAGATGGGCCTGGAGTGAGAACTAGGTGGTCTCTGGATGGGGTCATGGATTTCTGAGTAGGGAAGGAGGATGGCGCATCATGGAAGCCTCGTGATCCTTGGCCTGGAGATCCTCTGCCCCCCTGCTGCCCCTCACCCCTCTTCCCCCCACTCCCCAGCTCGCACTGAGGAATGCCCTGCGCTACTTCCCCCCGGACGTCCAGGAGCTGCTGGCCCCTGAGTTTGCCCAGGAGCTGCGACTGTACGGGCATATCTACATGTACCGGTTCTGCCCCGACATTAAAATGAGGTGAGCGCTGGTAGGTGCAGCTCCAAAGGGGGCCCAGAAGCTCCCAGGGAGGGGCCAATTCAGGGGTCAGCAGGGGGAAGTGCAGGCTGTCCACACCAGGAGGCGTGCTGAGTTGTGGCGTGCTGAGTCAATGCCCCTCACACGGAGAGGGCATGATGGCTGTGTTGTCACCTGTGGGGGTCTGTAGCCTGGAGCTGGCTGCAGGCCCCCCAGCCTGGCCAGACGATAAGGGAATCCTTTCCAGAGAGGTCTCTTTGGCCTACCATCCTGGGTAGTCAATCCTGTGCAATTCTGGAGCCAAATTGTGTACAAAATCCCTTCTAAACCTCATGTCTTGTCCTGCCAGGAAGTAAGGAGATAGCTTAGGTTCTGGCTGAACTGTGCATGGCACTGGAGGCCTTGTGAAAATGTAGATGGCTGGGCCTCCCCCCACACTGTGGATTCAGCAGTTTGGGAGCAGGGGGGCCAGAAGGATCTGCCCTTCTCACAGTTCCCAGATGCTGCTGCCCCCGCCCAGGACTCACGCTCCAAGCACCTTTGTTCTTGAATGTGCCAGAGGTCCAGACCTGTCTGGAACCACCCCCAGGGGATGTCATTCTCCCCATCAAGTAGGCACCACGTCCCTTCATTCCTGTTGGGGCCTGTTGGCCTGGCATCTGCTCTAGAATTGATGCCAGGAGCACTGGTGACATGAAGGAAAGAAGGGATGGATAATAAACTCCACCCGGAGGAGATGCTTCTGGAAAGCAGACTTCAGCTTTATTTTGAAGTCCATCTTCTCCCAGTTGGAGCCCGCCAAGGGGGAGGGAGGGGTGGCCCGAGGGTGGTAGGGGCCTAACTTGCCATCCTTGGAAGGGCAGGGGTGTTAAACACAATGTGAGCACCAGAGTGGGCCGGCTTAGGTGGTCTGGAACTGCCTTCTGCTGGCAGCTCCCAGGCGGCTTCTGCAGGATACCAGGTCTTGCTGTGCACACCTCTGTGGCCGGATGCTGTGCTATGGCCAGGGAGGGCCTAGGCTTCAGCAGGCCGGAAGCCTGGTGCCCTCCCCTCGTCACACCTGGTGGCTGGACTCCCCTTGCAGGGCCTACCCAATCGAGCAGTACCCCTGCCGGACGAGGGCCGCTGCAGCCATCATGCACATGATCATGAACAACCTGGACCCTGCCGTAGCCCAGGTAACAGCCGGGGGAAACTGAGGCAGGGGCCAGCACTGCCCAATAGAAATGTAACTCAAGACATACATGTAATGCTTTTAAGCTTTTTATTTAGAAACAACGATTGATTTGTAGGAAGTTGTAAAGATAGTGCAGAGGGGGACCATAAACCCTTCTCCCGGCTCCCCCCGGTGGCTACATCGTCTGTGACTAGAGTACAGCATGAACTTCCAGATATCAACGTTGGTATGATGGACACACATGGCATTTTAAACTTTCTTAAAAAAAAAAAAAACTTTCTAAAAGCCACATGAAAAAGCAAACAAATAATAACGAACAGATATACTCCTGTATTTTGTCCATCCCAATGTATCAGAAATGTTATCATCTTAACATGGAACATAAAAATCACTGAGACATTTTACAACCTTTTTCCCTACTAAGTCTTTGAAATTGGGGGTGAATTTTACACTTAGGGCATGTCAAATGAGCCATGGTTCCAGTGCTCAATAGCCACACTGTTGTGTGGATGATGCAAGTCTGGCCACATGCATCTGTCATGGGGGTCCTTGAGAGCCAGTCTGTACATCAGATACCCATATCTGATAAAGGATAACCTTTGCGGGGGTGAGTCTCTGAGTATTATACTTGAGGGCAATATGATCCTAGAATTTGAATATTCTACCCAGAGGTGAGAGCTTCCTCAGCCCTGGCCTTGACCCCAGAACCTGGTCACAGACAGACCCCTGACATTGACCCTGGGCTAACTTCCCAAAGCGATCCCAGATCCAGCTCTGACTCTCACCTCACGCTGAGCTCTTACAAGGTCATGGGGGGGCCAGTGTTCTTGCAGAGGTCACTGTGTCTGGGCCTCGCCCTTTCTGCCTTCTCCCCCTGCCCTTAACACTCCTTCTTCAAGGGCCATCAGCCATTGGGCACAGCACAGAGGTGGGGGCCCTCCCTTCCCAGACCCCCATCTCAGATGACACCATGTCTTCTCCAGTTTCCCCAGGAGCTCGTGACCTATGGAGGAAATGGGCAGGTGTTCAGCAACTGGGCTCAGGTACGCTGGACTGTATGGCCTTTCCCCTCCCCACATTTTCTGGCCTGGTAGGATCTAACAATCTAAGGCTCGGGACTCAGGTCTCTGCCTCCCTGATGCCTGAGATGCTGACACTGGGCATTCTGGGGGTACTAAAGGCCCTCAGGGCATGTGTGGCATTATTCGAGGCACCAGGAGCCACTGGAGAG
This sequence comes from Panthera pardus, assembly GCF_024362965.1. Taxonomy (NCBI): domain Eukaryota; kingdom Metazoa; phylum Chordata; class Mammalia; order Carnivora; family Felidae; genus Panthera; species Panthera pardus. The sequence goes on from NW_026527013.1 coordinate 59,591,831, forward strand.
TAATGAGGGCCTGAAGGGACAGGGCACTGGCAGGACTGCTGGGGCTGTGGGAGCTCTCTGGGCCTGGGTGGTGACTTGGGGCTCAGTGTTGGCCCTCCACTTACAGAGCCTTCCATGCTTTGCTCTCCCCTGCAGTTCTGGCTGACGATGTCCTACCTGTCACAGATGACAGAGGAGCAGACCCTGGTCATGTATAGCGGACACCCTCTGGGGCTCTTCCCAAGCAGCCCCGGGGCCCCCAGGCTGGTCATCACCAACGGGATGGTGGGTCCTGGGGCAGCCGGGCACAGTGCCTGCCTGGGGGCAGCAGGAGAGCCAGGTGCCCCCAACACCTGCCTCCCCATTGTTTCAGAGGGCTCTGTCCCCCCCCCCCCCCCCCCCAGTCCCCAGCCTTTGGCTCCCATTCCTCTTTTCCAGGTCATTCCCAACTACTCCTCCCGGACAGAGTATGAGAAGCTCTTTGCTATGGGAGTTACAATGTAAGTCTTGTTTCTCTCCATGCATCCATCTGTCCAACTTGGTTTTTGACAGCCTCAAAGTAAGCAGCAGATACAACCGCCAGGAATTCAGTATTTGTTTACAGGGCTTTTTTCTTCGGAAGTGAAATTTACATGAAAGGCGCATATCCCAGTGCACCATTTGATGAGTGTAACAAATGTGTGCACCTGTGCAACCCAAACCCCAAAATGCAGAGCACAACCGTTTCATTTGTCATAAAATTAATGCAATGCGTGCTCTGAATTGCAAACATTCCCCCCACCCCCGGAACGTTATTTTAAAAAGAGGTATGGCGAAAAGGAAACCCCTCTCCCACCCTAGACTCCCCATTTCACATTGTGTCTTTCCAAACATTTCTCATGCACATACAGAGTCAGGTAGACCATTATGGATGCCATCTGCACCAGCCTTTCCACCCTGGACAGTATAGCTGGAGACTGTTCCATTTCGGGAAACGTGGGTCTAATGCACTCTTGTTTTACCTGCAGTGTTCAATTGTACCATGATTTATTTAACCCCCCTGCCACCTGATTTGGGTTGTTTCAGGTTCTTTGGGCTTATAAAGAATGCTACAGCGAATGTCCTGATCTGTACATTTTTACGGATCTCTGGGTGTGTTGCTCTTTGCTACCTGGCCCAAAGTGGGTCTGCTCTACCCAGGAGCTATACACAAAGACCACACCAGGTGGAGGTGCTTCACAAGGTCACTTTAATCATCAGAATAAGGAGGTCATGGGGAATCGTGTCCAAAGCCACTCTCTCAACAGCTAAGCAGGCTTCTTTTCTGAGGGCTCAGGATAAATATTCAGAAGGTGATTTTAATATTATAATGAAGCTGAGGTAACTGTCAGGCACTTTATGATTCATCTGTGGCAGGGCTTATATTGTTCTCAAATGTTCCTTTTCCTGTTTCAGCCTTTCCTTAGTTAGTTTCTAAAAGAAATTGACAGGCAGGAGTGTCTAGGCATTTCCTGAGTTCAGGAGTGAGTCCTGAGTTCAAGGGGTCAAGGACTCTTGCCAGGGACAAGGGGTGATCAGGTCTGTAGTATTGGGAGCCAATTAAGCCTCAGGCTAAGATTTTACAATGTTATCATCATAATCGTCACTACCAGGTGTCAGGTGTCCTGGTGAGCTTTATAGATACCATGGTGTTTGGCTATCTGTACAAGCCTCTGACCTAGGCGCCCTTATTGGCCCAATTTGTGGAGGAAGAAACCGAGGTTCAGAAACCCGATTACTTTTTTGGTTGGTCCTAAGTAGCTACTGTTACTACTATTTACTGCGAGGACTGATGGCCTCTTCTTCACCAGTGGAAGCAGTCGCAGGGTCAGAGGGACAGGGTCTGCATCCCGGACCTGCTGCCTCCTAAGTGTGACATTGGACAAGGTGGCATGCTTCTGTTTTATAGATTCAGGGTGGAGGTTTAAAGAGAGTAGAACTGCAGAGTCAGACCTGGTCTGCTGCACCTGAGGATTGACCCGGGTGCTGTGGGCAATTGACTAAAATGGCTGCAAATCACCCACACAGGCGGGAAGGGTTTAAACCTTTAACTTAGCCAAGCTGTCAGGCTGACACAATGAAGTTACAGATAACAGTCAGCACCAGGGTAGATGTGGGAAAACAGGTGGTCGCAGGTTGTGGGCGGGTCTAGCAAGGCTGGGGGTGGCCGGGAGGACTATACCTAGTGACTGGGGTCAAAGTTCCAAGTGCAGGAAACTTGATCCCACAATTTTACCTCCTAGAGTTATTTTGGGAGCAGCATGTAGTGGGTAACTTGAGCACAAAGGACTGAATTAGAAGGATTTGAAGTCAGCTCGCAGCTCTGCAGTGTATCCCTGTATAACCTCGGAACTTGGGTCCTGTCTGTTCATAGCTCCTGCCTCAAAGAGTTCCGTGAGAATTCACGAAACAATCAAGAGGACACCCTTAGTATGTGGTACAAAGGGAGACGTGGGCCCTCTGCTTGAGTGGATATGGGTCCCCAAGGCAGAGATTAGGGGGTCCATGCAGCCTTGTGGGGGGTTCTGATGGTTTCACTCATCTCCCTGGCTGGATGGCTATTATATTAGAACCATTTTTTATATTGTATAATAGTCATACAACCTTCCACGGTAAGGATAATGCCTCCCCCTTTTTTGGAAGAAGATGAAGAGGTTCCACGTGGTCCAGTACCTTATCTAAATTATAGGATAGACTTGGCATTCAGACTCACACCTGCAAGAATAGGATCTAGAAGAGAAGGGGGCTGGGGAGAGTTGCTGGGCGACAGGAACCCAATAGAAAAGAGACAGGGAGTTGAGATGGACCAAGGACAAAAGCAAGCGGCAGTAAACCTTGGAGCATCTCTTACCTCAGGGGTCTCCAGGGAAGAGTAAAATTAAGGCAACAGAAAAAAAAACCCAGAAAAATGCACTGCCAAAAATATTCAAGTGTTTGATAATTATCAAGGGATAGACACAGGCACCCTTATGCATTGCTGGTGACAGTCACTTTGGAATTTGACAATGTCTAGTAATATTTTACATACTTGCACCTGATGACTGAGCCCTACCCCTTCCTGGTTTCTTCCCCGGGCCAGTGAGGCAGACAGGAGGTCACTCACTGCAGTGTGGTTCGCGTAACGAGATCAGAGGGGGCAGGGGAACATTCTGTGGTTTCTGATACACACAGCGTGGAACCATGAGTAGCCATCAGCAGGACCCGTGTGTGCTGATGTGGAAAGGCCCCCGCAGGTAAGGGGCCCAGCTGCACAAGCAATACCAATACCTACAAGATGAGGCTGTTGATGTAAATAATACGAATACTAATGACGACAATAACCCCACCTGCAAACAGTGACCCCAACGCCATTCAGTGATGGCATAGCCCACAAACCTGAATGAAGCGTGCCGCTCTGTGAGCACCCTTTTCTGAAGGCGTCACCCCTGCCTCCCGCAGCTCCGTGCCCTCCTTCCAGCAGGTAGACCCCCCCATTGGAGGTCATTGAATGTCATACCAACAGAATCCCACAGAACGGGTTCTTCCACATCTGGCTTCTTCACTGAGCCACGTGGCACAGGAAGACTTTGGTCTGTTTCTTTGCTGTGAAGCGTTCTGCTGTGTTCTTACGCAGCCGTTTGTTTCTCTCTCTTCCGTGCTGGGAGCTCCAGCTCTTCCAGGGCTTGGCCACCGCAACCAAAGTTGCCGCGAACAGTGGCGGGCCTGTCTTCACATGGGCGTGAGCGCAGAAAGTGAAGGTGCCCGATCACCTTCCGCTTCCGTCATTACGGCCAAATGGCCCCCACAGTGATTTTGCCACTTATATTACAGTGTTTAACAGATCAAAATCTGTGTATAAAAGGTCCCGGAGGCCAGAGGGGACCAGAATTGGGGGACTGTAGCGTTCTCTATAATGGTTTCTTTTTTTTAAAAGGAAAACGTAGGAATGCATTTTGGGGTAATTGACAATGAATTTTAAAGCATGTGCCTTTTAAAGCTGTGCCTAGCACCCAGCTCAGCCCTGAGCTTGCCTTCTCTGTGGTCAGGTACGGCCAGATGACAGCAGGCAGCTACTGCTACATCGGTCCCCAAGGCATCGTCCATGGCACAGTGGTGAGAAACAGGGGCCACGCCTGGCTGCCGGGGGTGGGAGGCGGACGTGCCGGAGTAGAGAGTGAACTCCTCCTCTTCTCCCTGCAGCTCACCGTGTTGAATGCCGGGCGATGGTACCTGGGGGTCAAGGACCTGGCTGGGAAGGTCTTTGTCACCTCTGGGCTGGGCGGAATGAGTGGCGCTCAGGCCAAAGCTGCGGTCATCGTGGGGTGCATCGGCGTGATAGCAGAGGTGAGCCCAGCAGGCACTCTGCCCACCTGTGTCCTCCCTCAGTCTAGAGCCGCCCCCACTCACAGCCCTCTCTTCTCCTGCACCCCCCCCCCCACCAGCCCTCCAAGCCTCCCAGGGTGGGTTCCCATGGCAGCCTATGCCTCCTGCCTTCAAAGTGCCCATCTTCCCCCATGGTCAATGCCTGCTGATCCCGCCCACCCCCGGGAAACTGACCTTCTGTGGGCACCGCTCCCCTTATCCCTGGAGATGAACATGGCCTCCCCCAGCTCTGACAGGTCACAGTCAGGTGAGGGCGACAGACATCAGTAGAGGTGTGTGCACACAGCCTTTGGCCAGTGGTTCTTACAACTTTCTTCGGTAGAGCCAAGGAGAGGAAGGGAGCCAGGGAGAGGAGGCGAGGGGCTTTAAGACAAACCTTGGTTGGTCGGGGGTACCTTTCTCATGGGAGATATATTTCCTGCTTCCAAGGGGACAGAGGAGGGCCTGAGTGTCCTTGTACACGGGGTCCCTTAAGCAACTTTTATTTAAAATAATCAATATGCCAAGGTGGCACATTTCCGGGGGGGGGGGGTGCCCTTGGCCCCTATATAGAAAATAAGTTACAGCAACTAATGTTAGCTCATCCCCTGGAATCTGCAGAAAAATAGCCTATGTTTTTAAAAAGCTTTGACTTCCCCTCGTCTCATCCTCAACCCTCATCCTCACCTACTTCCCCCTGTATCTTCAAAACATGTTTGTCACAGGGGCGCCTGGGTGGCTCAGTCGGTTAACCATCTGACCCTTGGTTTCGGCTCAGGTCATGATCTCACACTTCATGAGTTTGAGCCCCACATCGGGTTCTGTGCTGACCACAGGGAGCCTGCTTGGGATTCTCTCTCTCTCTTTCCCTCTCTCTGTCCTTCCTGCACGCACACTCTCTCTCTCAAAATAAATAAATAAACTTAAAAACAATATGGGGCACCTGGGTGGCTCAGTCGGTTAAGTGTCCAACTGGCTCAGGTCATGATCTTACAGTTTGTGGATTTGAGCCCCATATCACTGACAGCTTAGAGCCTGGAGCCTGCTTTTGGATTCTGTGTTTCCCTCTCTCTCTCTGCCCCTCCCCTGCTTGTGCTCTGTCTCTCTCTCTCAAAAATAAATAAAAACATTAAAAAATTGTTTTAAATACAGCATGTATTTTTTAAAAGTGTTTGCCACAGAGAGAGCAGTACATATTTGTAATAAAATTCCCAAATGGCAAATAAACCATCCTAAAAAGAGAGAGGCACCCACCTTTGTGATTTATACTCAGTTGGTACTAAGCCTGCGTCATACACTCTTATATTTCTTAGGAGCCCACCTGGGTGCCAATAGTAAAATCAAACTACAGCCGCTTGCACAAATAAGGTTTTGTTTCTCTCACGCAGCCCGCAGTGCTGGCATTGTTTCAGCGGCTCCGCGATGTCAGGGCCAACATCGCTAGATTCTCTTGGGTTTCCCTCATGCGTTCAAAATGGCTGCCCCCACCCCAGCCATCGCATCTACATTGAAGGCAGAAAGGAGGAAGGGGAAGGTGCCACCTGTGACTGACTCGATTTTAGCAGGAAGATGATACCTCAGAAACTCGTTCTTTTACCTCACTGGTCAGTTTTGGATCGAATGGAAGTTCTTCCCTAAAAGGGAGGCTGGAGACAGTGGAAAGAGTAGCTGTAGTTAGCTTGGAGTGGGGTCACAGTGTCGCCCTGAAAATCCAGGTTCTGTTGACAAGGAATGCAGGAGGGGGGAGTAACTACGGGAAAAACAGCTCGTGGCACCTGTGCTGCCATGGGCGATCTACGCGGGGGATGGCCTCCTCCTGGTGGAGCCTGACATGCCCAGTGACTGACTGGGTGGCCCTGTGTCTCGTGGTCCCAGGTGGATAAAGCCGCCCTGATGAAACGCCACCAGCAAGGATGGCTGATGGAAGTGACCGACAGCTTGGACCACTGCATTGAAAGACTCAGGTACGGCGCCTGACCTGGGCCTGGGGAGGCCACAAGAAGGGGTCCGGAGGCTGGGCTGCTGTACGTGGGCCTGTTAAATGCCTGATACTCAGCCACAGGCTGAGCGAAGGCTGTGCCTTGTATTTCTCACTGTTGTGGCCTGAGTGCCCAGCCCGGAGCCTGGCACGTATTAAGTGCTCGCCTCATCTGTTGGGGGGAAATGAAACTTTGAAAGACGGAACCGTTCCTCGGTGTGACTCCACCAGGTTCGGGGTAAGCCAATCTCCCTCCCCACTTGTGGTCTGGTTGCTTGAGGGGGGTGTCGGCAACACTGCCCTCCGGTTTGATGGCTAAACTGCGGGAACGGGGGAAGGACTGCCCTGGCGGCTGCTGATCTGATGCCGTTTTTGAAGCTTGCTCTCCGACACACTTTGGAGAGCTGAGCTCTGTGCAGGGAGGACGCACCACACAGCGGCTCTCCAGCCCCGCCACGATCAGTCGCCCAGGGGGCTTCAAAGGGGGCTTGGAGGAAAATGTCCAAGTACAAACCAAACTGAGAAATACTCCCATTACTAGGATCGGATACTGCTTGACACTGATCTCTTGAAAATGCTAGTTTGGCCCCATGGCAACCGCTGTGTAAAACTCTCAGATGAGCTTCCATTAAATATAGGAGACATTCCAGACTGCTGGTGGGACACAGATGGGTTTGGCCTGATCTGCCTCCTATGCCTGTGAATGCTGCTTAGCATCCCAGACGCACGCACACGCTGGCACACATGTGCATGCACTCATCCACGTGCACACTCACACACTCACCACAAAATCAGTTCCCGTCAGTTCAGCAAAGTGCCCTAAGCAGCCTGTCTGGTCATACTTCCGGGGAAGACACAGACGGGCGCAGAGGGAGCTTCTAGGGGTTCTCCAGTCCCCGTGCTGGTCCTGCGGCCGCCATTCAGTCCTTCCTTCTCCACTCGCCACTTGCTTAGAGGCCTCCTCGCAGCACTGGGCCTGTAGGCCCTCTTCTTGCTTTGATTTCCTCGCGCTCAGCAGAGAGGAGCGCGTTGGCTCCACTGGCATCTCTCTGCCAAGCACGGTGTTCCGTCGAACGGTGCCTTCGAGTGGGCGCCACACTGCCCCACGTGTTGCTGCTTTCCGACACCTCTGCCACCCGTGGGGCTTCATGTGTGAAAACCTTCTGCTCCTCCAAATAGGCTTTCGTGGGGGTTCTTGTTTTTTAATTTTGTCCGTTTATATTTTCTAAACAGTGTTTGGAATCATCTTTAGTGCAATTTTAGGATCACCTTGCACGAGTTCTAGAACAATCCCAATCAGAGCCCTAACGGCAAGGGTCCTGATTCTGTGAATTGCCTCGAGTTGGCTCATCACTGCTGTCATCTCGGTTCTCAGTTTTCCCTGATGGAGCATTCACGTCTCTGTTTCCCTTACGGTTATGGGTCCTCAGTGGACACCCTTCGGAGGTCCCTGTGCCTCAGGCCCTATGCTGGCACACAGTGCCTTCGGTGACCTTCTGCATTCTCGCCAGCTTGGTACTGGTGAGGCAGGTGCAATGGACCATCTGCTCTGCTCTTGTCCCCTTCTAGGGAAGCAAGGAAAAGGAAGGAGGTGCTCAGCCTTGGTTACCATGGCAATGTAGTAGATCTTTGGTAAGTGGGGGATGGGATTTGGCAGCCTTGGGGACCCTGGGTGAACTTCCCCCTCCAGACAAGGTACTGATGGTGGCCAGGCTCCCCAGACACGAAGCTTCCAATGTGCTCTGCCTGTGTCTCTGCTCCCAGCTTCCGAGGCCCAGATCCTGGCCTGAGCTCATGGCAGGCCGCCTTCCAGCAGATGTTCTTTCAAGAGAGAAGGGCAATCCCCTGCTGGCTGGGCCTCGAACTCAGGCCCCAGACGGTGCCTTCCCCTGCCCCAGGCATTGATCGCCTCATGTCTTTCCCAGGGAGCGGCTGGTCCACGAATTGGACACGACGGGGGAGCTCTTGGTGGACCTGGGGTCAGACCAGACGTCCTGCCACAACCCGTTCAATGGCGGTTACTACCCTGTGCAGCTGGGCTTTGCAGAGGCGCAGAGCCTCATGGCCTCCGACCCGGCTGCATTTAAGAGCCTGGTCCAGGAAAGGTGATGAGTTCCCAGGGCCCAGGAGGCACACACAGCCAGCAGGAGCTTTTAGACTGGGGACTCTGGCCTCTGCCTGGTCCCCCAGGGGCCAGCTGTGCAGCCTTAGGCAAGACCTTGAATCTGTCTGAACTGTCTCCTCATCTGTCAGATGGGATGGAAGTAAGCAGAGCTGGCTGAGCTCCACGGGATGGGGCCGGGGGTGACAGCGGTGAGGCACAGAGGGCCTGCTTTCAGGGCCTTGCTGGTGGGTAGGGCTGATCACTAACTGCTGGCCTGTTGCAGCCTAAGGAGGCAAGTCTCAGCCATCAACCGACTGGCCAAAGAGAACTTCTTCTTTTGGGACTATGGCAATGCCTTCCTGTTGGAGGCCCAGAGAGCAGGTGAGAGAAAAAGAAGGTCACATGAGGGGCCCCCAGCCTCCCAAGCTTGGAGGGGCCAAGATTTTGGCCCTTGGGAATACTCCCTTCTCACCAGCCAGGAGTAGCCTGGCAGGTGCCCTGGAGAGGTGGGGGCCACGGCCTGCAGGTTTCACTGTGCCCCTGCCTGGACCTTCTGGAAGCTGGTCTTGCCAGGTCCTTGGCTTCTCTGGGCTTCAGTTTATCCATGTGCCTTAAGAACACAAAGTACCAGGACGTCTGGGTGGCCCAGTTGGTTAAGCATCCGACTTCGACTCACATCATGATCTCACAGCCCATGAGTTCGAGCCCCGCGTTGGGCTCTGTGCTGACAGCTCGGAGCCTGGAGCCTGCTTCGGATTCTGTGTCTCCCTCTCTCTGCCCCTCCCCTGCTCATGCCCTGTCTCTCTGTCTCTTGATAATAAATAAATGTAAAAAAAAAAAAAAAAAAGAGAGAGAGAGAGAGACAGTGGAAAGTCACCCCCCCACCCCCAGCCCTTTTTCTGGTGCCAGCTCCCCTCCTGGAGTTCAAAGGTTCTGGCGTGTCATGTCGGGAATGTGGGCACAAACATGTGTATGCCCCTACCCGGCCCCACACCAATGGCAGCACTTGCTGTCTCCCTTCTTCGTCATAAAATGAGACCCAAGGAGGCTTCCCTATCAAAACTTTGTTTAACTCACCATCTGGGTAGTGGTATAAGTCCTCACCTCGGGGCGGGGCCCGCCAGCCCTCAGACCCTCCAAGTGATTCTGGGTGGGTTCTGTGCCCGCAGGAGCTGACGTGGAGAAGAAAGGCGCCAACAAGACAGAATTCCGCTACCCCTCGTACGTCCAGCACATCATGGGGTGAGTGATGGGGTCACCTGCGGCATCTGGGTCCTAGACATTCAGGTTGGAAAAGTCCCCAAGTAGGGAGAAGGAGGAGGTAACCAGAGAGAGATCGGGCTGACGGTGGAGGCCACCAGGCCACATGAAGGAATTTGGGCTTAAGCAACACAGGGACAGGGATGGGAAGCTTGCCAGCCCATTTGTGCACAAGATGGGACCAGAGAGGAAGGGAGAGGAGGAAGGCCATGGTCTCCTTCTTGGATTCATCGTGGGTGAGGAGGCAGAGACCCAGGGGGCTGCACTGCCAGGCTGCAGCAGGGGGCAGCGGGGTGGGGGTGGGGGGCCTGTCCAGAGAGGACGGTGGGCCCAGGGGGCTGGGTGAGTGCAGGAGCCAGGCGGGGCCCAGGCCTCTCCATCCCTCTGCCTGGAGGCCACCTAGGAAGGTCAGTTCACCCAAGGCAAACCTGGCCAAGTCCCCACAGTTAAACTCTTTTTCCCAACTACTTGCTTTTAGTTCACTGATTTTCAGGTTGTCTTTGTAGAGTAGTTGCACTAGAAAGGAATTTCTGCCTGTGTCCCGGCTTCTGCAGCAAGAGATGGTGCCGGTCTAAGAGGAGGGACAGAGACCCGGGGTGGGGGTGGGGGGCACTGAGGGGAGAAGGTGGGGTTGAGCAGGGGAGGGGACCTGGGGGGCTGGCCTCTGAAACTTGCTGTGCAGTTAGCGGCTTAGGGGCATCCAGCAACAGTTCTGGATGCTGAAGCCCTGACTTCACTCCACGGGCCCACATACCACGTCCCCAACACACCCCTCTCAGTTCTGGAGCACTGTAGATAGACCCCCCCCTCCTTGGTCCATGGAGGGTGCAGCCAGGCTGCATTTTGTCCTCGCAGAGACATATTCTCCCAGGGATTCGGGCCTTTCCGCTGGGTATGCACGTCAGGGGACCCCCAGGACCTGGCGGTCACGGATCAGCTGGCCACGTCTGTGCTGGAGGAAGCAATTGCTGACGGAGGTGAGGCTGCAGGATGGGACACGTTCACAGGCAGGTGGCCCACCACAGGCTCCAGGGTAGCCCACCCCCTTGACGCAGCCCCCCCTTCCCTGCTCGTGCTCGGCCTGGCCCCCGGGGCACGAGAGCACGTGGACTTGGGGTTTGTGCCTGTCAGCGGTGCTTCTGATTCTTCGTAGCTGTCCTCTGTGCCCACTCTGCTCTCCCCATGTCCGTGGGTCTGTGGTCTCTGCGACAGAGAGCTTGCACTGCCTTCCCACGTGGATGGTGGTGGTCGTCCCCGTGTCCCTGCCCCCGCCCCTGGTTTAACCACAGTCGTTTCCTGTGTAGTGCATGTGACGTTGCTTCTCACGTGGAGAAGAGAAGGCAGGGGTTTTATGAAGCTTCCTCAGCTGTCAGGACTCCTACCCGCACTTCTCTGCAGCTTTTCTGCAGGTCCGGGCCACCTTCTCTCTGGTTTGCTGCGTAGGTCCTTCAACCTTTGGCTGCTTGTTTTTGATCCCCAGGGCCATTCGCCCCTGCTGCCCACATCCAGGCTGGGCGGGCTGGGACGGGACCAGGATACAGGGTGCAGGGCTGGAGAACAAGGGGAGGGTGGGAGGAACTGGGCAGGCGGAGGCCTCCTGGGAAGGAAGGGATCCTCTCTTAGAAACCTGTCCTCCGGGAAGAAGCCCTGAGCTGCGGCATCTGCAGATGGCCCCTGCGTAAATACTCTCAGAGTGGCTGATTCCCATCAAAGCTCCATGCACAGCAGTGGCAGCGTTTGCAGCAGGCAGGCAAGAACGTGAACAGGGAAGGGGTAGAGACCAAGAGAGAGACAGACAGATCCGAAGCAGGCTCCAGGCTCTGAGCTGTCAGCACAGAGCCTGACGTGGGGCTCATACTCACGAACCGTGAGATCATGACCTGAGCTGAAGTCAGTCACCCAACCGACTGAGCCACCCAGGTGCCCCAAGCGTCTGATTCTTGGTTTCTGCTCATGTCATGATCCCAGGGTCATGGGGTCCGGCCCCGCGTTAGGCTCTGGGCTGAGCGTGAAGCCTGCTTAAGGTTCTCTCTCTCTCTCCTGGGACGCCAGAGTGGCTCAGTTGGTTAAGCGACCACCTCTTGATTTCGGCTCAGGTCACGACCTCACAGTTTGTGAGTTCAAGCCCCGTATTGGGCCGCACGCTGACAGCTCGGAGCCCACGTGGGATCCTCTCCCTCTCTCTCTGCCCCTTCCCCACTCGCGCGTGCATTCTCTCTCTTTCACAATAAGTAAATAAACAAAAAAGAGTCTCTCTCCTTCCCTCTGCCCCTCCCCTGCTTATGTGTGCATGTGCACGCACTGTCTCTGAAAAAGTGTAAGTTTATTTAATTGAAATTTTAATGGTATCTGTGTCAACCACTGGGTCACACCATCCCTGAGGATTTAACCGTCTGCTCTCATGAGCTAGTGGAAGCAGGTTCCTGAGCAACACAGCTACCACCCCGACTCTGCATGCCCCCCACACTTTAGCTGACCGGCCTGCTTTCCTGGGATAGGAACTCAACTTCTTCCTACCTCTACGCCTTTGCCTTTGCTGTTCCCTCTGCCTCAAATACTGTTCCCTCAGCCTTTTGTGTGGTGGGGTTCCTTCTTAGCATTTCGATTGCAGCTTGACAGCTACCTCCACAGAGAGGCCTGGGGCCCCCCTGACCCGTCACCCTAGTGACCACTTCACCATATTTCTTTCCTCCATGGCCCACAGCCTCCTCTGTTCCGCCTGGCCCAGTGTCTGGCATACAGTGAGGACTCATAGATGTTTGTTGAGGGAATGGATGGATGGTGATGAGCGGCTGCCGGAGGGAGGGCCTGTGCCCGAGCCCCACGGGACGGGGGCTCCTGGTGCCTGCGACACCACTCTTTCTCCCTGCAGTGAACCCGGCTGTGAAGCTGCAGTATGTGGACAACATCCGCTGGATCCGGGAGGCCGCCAGGCACCGGCTGGTGAGGGCTCCGCCTGGCGGGAGGCAGGGGTGGGCCACTGGACTGCCCTGCCCGAGGCGGGGTACTGCTGGCCATGCCCGGGCTGGCAGACATGAGCCCCGGGACGGTGCCAAACACACCCCGGGGGGACTCCCTAGGTGGCAGCCTCCTTGGCCTCAGAGGAGGCAGCAGCAGCCACCTCACCCGGCGGGCTGTGGGACCTTAAAAGGGTGGCCTGGGGCCCGGGGGCAGTGACCAGGGCCGGTCGGGTCGTTGCTCACCCAGCTGATTTGCAAACCGCTCTCTCAGGTCGGGCCTCCTGGCTTCTCAGCTGTGTGACCTGGGACGAGTGGCTCAGCCTCTCTGAGCCTACTGTCGCGGCTGGGCTGGGCAGTGGAGCCGCTGCTGACGGTCTGCACATGGGGGCTGTGGTGGTGCACGTGCTTGGCACACGCCCTCTGGTGGCAGTCTGCAGGAGGCACTCCCGGCCCGGGCTGGGCAGAGGGTGTATGCGCGCGCTCCCGGGCATGTGAACGTGACTCAAGGTGATGCCCAGTGGGGACTGCTTTATACTGATGGGTCATAGACGTGTCTCTGAGGAGCTGAGTTGTGAGTTCAGCTCTAAATGCTGGGGGACTAGGGGGCGGGGGAGCAGCCATATGACAGTGGGGGGAGGCAGAGGACCAGCCAATGCACAGGCCCTGAGGCAGCAGTGGCCTTGGTGTACGGAAGACGAGCAAGAAACGAGCCTTTGACTCACGTGGCTTTGTCCACAGACCCCGATAGCCAGACGCAGCTGCCGCGTCCGCACTGGCGTGTCCTTGCCCTGGGGGTCCCAGGGCCAGAAGGGGGACTCCCTTGAGCACCGCCCCCATGTTTTGGGCTTCTGTGGCCCAACACCCCCCACCCAAAGCGCCACCTCCTCCTTGCCCAGTGGCTTGCACACGTGTTTCAGCCACAGAGACCCCCGTGCCAACAGCGGTCTCTGTGACCACGCAGAGTCTGAGACACCCACCGGACGGCTGTTGAACTCGAGGGTTGGGGCCTCGGGGAGGATGGGGCGGGAGTGGAATTGTGCAGGGCCAGTCCAGAGGCGGGCCTGGAGAAGAGGAGGACCCCAGCCTTGAGGGAGGGGCACCGACAGAGTGGGAAGGGGCTGGCGGGAGGTTGGGAGGTCAGGGGCATGGGGAGTGGCCCTCTGGAGGCCGCTACAAGGGCCGTGAATAACCGGGACTGTCTCTTCTGTGTTTGAGTTGGAGTTTTCGGAGGTTGTGTTCTCCCTACTTAGTTCACGTTGCTCTTTGTCTCATGAACGATGATGATTGCAGAAGGCCATCCTTTTTAAACATTTTAATTGAGTTTCGCGTAAGGTTCACTCTTGACGGAGCTGGCAGTCCTATGTCGGTTTGTCTCCAATTTCCTTTTTCTGGATCCAAGCCATCCGAAAATCTCTGCAGTGCTGGTTTATACTATAGTCTTTCCCACAAGGCTTTGAGGCAGCCGGCGTGAGGGCAGTATGGCCTTGGATAGCAAGTCACGAGGAAGGAAGGGCCACGTTTGCTGGCGGGGCCGTCCAGACGGAGCGTTGGCTTCAGGCTCGCGGTCAGGGGTGGCATAGCTCCATCACTGGCTCCAGAACCTTCCAACCCATTCCAGGACGCGTGGCCAGGCTGGAAGGGAAACACCTGGAGAATCCAGGGCTTCTCAGCCTCAGAACTGATGTTTGGGGCCAAATCATTTTTTTCAATTGTGGCAGACTACACTTTGACATAAAATGCCCCCTATGCTTTAGCTGACTGGCCTGTTTTGCTGGGATAGGCCCAGCTTCTTTCTACCTCTGGGCCTTTGCACTTGCTGTTCCCTCTGCCTAGAATACTGTTCCCTCAGACTTTTGTGTGGCTAGTTCCATGTGGTTACCGTATTAACCATTTCGAAGGTACAACTCGGTGGCTTCAAGTACACTTCCATTGAGTGTAACCATCACCACCATCTCTCTCCAGACCTTTTCCATCTCCCCAAACTGAAACTCTGTCCCCATCAAATAAAAAGGCTCCCCCAACACCCTCCCCCAGCCCCTGACCCCCACCTACTTCTGTCTCTGTGTGTTTGGCCACTCTATGGGCCTCGCATAAGTGGGATCCTACAGTATTTGTCCTTTCGTGACCGGCCTCTTTCGCTGAACGTGATGTCCTCAGGGTTCATCCATGTTGTAGCCTGTGTCAGAGTTTCCTTCCTTTTCAAGGCTGGATGATATTCCATCGTCTGCATAGAATGTATACACCTTGCTTGTCCCTTCGTCCGTCAGTGGGCACCTGGATTACTTCCACATTGTAGCTATTGTGAGTGCTGTGAACTTGGGGGTGCAAATATCTGCTTTTGTGCCTGGGGACTTGGATACTCTGTCATGGGGGGGGCCGTCTCAGGATGCTTAGCAGGACCCCTGCCCGTGCCGACAGCACTCAACCGTGTCTCCAGTCATTCCCTAATGTCATCCTGGTTGAGGACCACTGTGCCAGTGACTCCTTTTTACTTGCTGAAGTTTCCGTTTCATGGGAGTAAACTGTCTTACCCTCCAGAGGTGCGGCATCCTGATGGATGAGTCCGCGGGCTCTCAGCCATGTCACCGACTGCCCGGGGCGGTTGTGGGAGGGTTCTTGGCCCTTGTGCCCCAGTTTTCTCATCTGAAACATGGAGCCTAGGGTGAGAACAATAGCAACTTCCTCATTAACTCACCGATGAGTGACTGTGTGCAAAGTGCTTGTAGTTGTGCCAGGCACAGGCCACAATTGCATTGGGTGGTGGTATTATTGTCATTGGAAGGACTCAAGCAAGGGTATGTTCATAAGAGGTAGCATCCCTGAGATGGGCAGGTCAGGGTCTCAGAGCCCACTCCTGGGGTTGATCCTCGAGGCAGTGGATCACGGAGGGACAGCTGGGGTCCCAGACTGCACGTGGACAGGCAGGGGTTTGGTGTGACTGCCCGGTGGGCTGGACATGAGGGTCTACCTTGTACCACACACCTCGGGGTCCTCCGTGACCTCCCTAGAGGGGACCATCTGGCTGCTGGTGGGACCTGTCACCCACATCTATCCCCTGCATATCCCTAGGTCCCTGAGGTGCCTCTTCCCTCCCTTTTCTCTGCAGGTGGTGGGCTCCCAGGCGAGGATCCTGTACTCAGACCAGAAAGGCCGTGTGGCCATCGCTGTGGCCTTCAACCAAGCCATCGCCCGTGGGAAGATCAAGGTGACACATTCTGTGCTGCAGGCAGGAAGCTTCCCTTGGGCTCCTGCCCTTGGGTGCTGGCACTGCCCTGAGGCCCTCAGCTCTGTGTTTATGTCAGGTGGGAGGCAGATAACTGGGGACCTGAAGTGATGAGGCCTGTCCTGCAACCCAGCCTCTGACATGTTCCCTGCTGTGTGACCTTGGCGGGTCAGATGCCCTCTCTGAGCCACAGGTGCCATCTTCTGTGAGGGGAGAATTGTGTCAATCTCAAGGCCTGGGTGGGAAGATTAAGAGAGTCACTTTCCATGCAAGCACTTCCCACATCTTCCTTGAATTCTCCTTTTATAAACCATGACAAATTTCCCTGGTGTTCCCTCATTTTCCTCCCCGTCAGCCAGCCTACCCTGGGGGACATGGAGCTCTGGGCACACTCCTCTGGGGGGCTCATTTTCTAAGCGCGTGCCGCAGGGTTCTTGCTGGCATCCCTGTGTTTGGGAGTGCCAGTGCTAATGATCAGATGTGAAAGGGAAATCAAGTTGGATGAATGTGAAGGCTGTCCCGGTGGGTGGCTCCGGTGGCAGCAAGGACAGCTCCCAGACCATCTCGGGAACACTGCCACAGCGCCACCGCTCAGCGTGCTTACAGAGATGAGGACAGCTGTGGCAGCTGCCCCAGGAGGGCTCCACAGGAACACTCACATCCAGGCTGCAGTCGGCTGGTCGGCCTAGAGAGCCAGGTCTTAATCGTTCATTCATTCCACATGCTCGATTGAGGGCCTCCTCTACCCCAGGCTTATTCTAAAGCACTGGGGACCACGTGGCAGAGAACAAAGTAGACAGGGTCCTGGCCTCCTCCACTCACTGGGGAAGGGAAACTGACAATGCAGGATAAAAGCATAAATTCAGAGGGAACTTCAGATGGTGATGAACATGAGAAGAAAATGAATGGGGGTGACGGGGTGGGGGTGATGGGTTATGAGTGATGGGGTGGGGGGGAGCGGTGACTCTAGATGGGATGGGGGTGACGGGGTGTGTGTGTGTGATGCCTCTAGATGGGGTAGGGGTTACGGAGTAGGGAGAGTGGTGACTCTACATGAGGTAGGGGTGAGGGGGTCGGGGGCAGTGGTCTGTCTGATGGGTGGTCAGAACAGGCCTTCTGAGTTGCTGATGTAGAACTGAAACCTGAATATCTGGGAGGTGCTAGAATACCGGGGGGTTGGCAGTTCAGGGCACATACAAAGAGGCGACAGCAAGCCTGGCTGGTTCAAGGGAAGAAGAGGGCCTCTTAATTCAGAGAAATGGGAGCTCCCCTTTTAGCAAGGTACATCTGAAACATCTATGCTTTTCCTCTTCTTCTTTTTTTTAACTTATTTTAAACTTAAATTTTAGTTAACATACAGTGCAATATTGATTGCAGGAGTAGAATTCAGTAGTTCATCACTTACATACAACATGCAGTGCTCAACACAAATGCCGTCCTTAGTACCCATCACCCATCTAGCCCATCCCCCACCCACCTCCCTCCATCAACCCTCAGTTTGTTGTCTGTCATTAAGAGTCTCTTATGGTTTGTTTCCCTCTCTTCTTCCCCCCCCCCCCCCGCTTTCCCATATATTCATCTTTGTTTCTTAAATTCCACCTATGAATGAAATCATATGATATTTGTCTCTCGCGGAATGACTTTTTAAAAAAATTTTTTTAATGTTTATTTTTGAGAGAGACAGAGATAGACAGTATGTGAGCAGGGGAGGGACAGAGAGAGGGAGACACAGAATCTGAAGCAGGCTCCAGGCTCTGAGTTGTCAGCACAGAGCCTGATGCAGGGCTGGAATTCACGAGCTGTGAGATCATGACCTGAGCCAAAGTTGGTTGCCCAATCAACTGAGCCACCCAGGAGCCCCTGACTGACTTATTTCTCTTAGCATAATACATTCCAGCTCCATCCTCCTCATTTCAAATGGCAAGATTTCATTCTTTTTGATGGCTAAGCAATATTCCTTTATATGTATGTACCACATCATTCATCAGTTGATGGACTTTAGGCTCTCTGTAGTTTGGCTATTGTTGATAATGCTGCTATGAACATCAGGGTCTATGGACCTCTTTGAATCTGTATTTTTGTATCTTTTGGGTGAATGCCTACTAGTGCAATTGCTGGGTTGTAGGGTAGTTCTATTTTTGATTTTTTGAAGAACCTCCATAGTGTCACCAGACTGGCTGCACTAGTTTGCGTTCCCACCAACAGTGCAAGAGGGCTCCCCTTTCTTCACATCCTTGCCAACATCTGTTGTTTCCTGAGTTGTTAATTTTAGCCATTCTGACAGGTGTGAGGTGGTATCTCATCATGGATTTTATTTGTATTTCCCTGATGATGAGTGATGTTGAGCATCTTTTCATGTGTCTGTTAGCCATCTGGATGTCTCAAAGAAGTGACCAGGAAATCTGAACGTTAGGTAGGAGACAGACAATGCCTCCTATGCTTCCTCTTCTTGAAGAAGGTCTATTTCCAGGGGAAGGGATCTAAAGGGTGTCTGGTGTGGCCTGACCTTTGACTTCTGCCCTCTGCCAGGCAGCTGTGGTAAACACTGTCAGCTGATACCTCATATCTTTCCCTGTTGCAGGCACCAGTGGTCCTGAGCCGAGACCACCATGACGTGAGTGGCACAGACAGTCCCTTTAGGGAGACCTCCAATATTTACGATGGTTCTGCCTTCTGTGCAGGTGAGGAAGACAAAAAAATTTTTTTAAATTTTTTAATGTTGGATTTGACTTTGTTTAGAAATCAATTGATTCATTCAGCGAGTTATAATGTTGGAAAAAATGTTCTGGTATCTGAGAGAATTGGCATAGGGTCACCCAGCCCAGCACAGTGAGGTTTCTGGGACCTGGGACTTTTCATTTTTAAATTGGGCAAGTGCCAGGCAAAACGGAACAGTTGGATGCCTTAGACTTGGGTGTGCACCTGACCCTGTCACTTGCTGGGCAAACTTCAGTAAGACTTAAAGTCTCTGAACCTCAATATTCTCATCTGTAAAATGGAAATAACAATTGTGCCTACTTCAGAGGGTTGTTGTGAAGAAGGAAATGAATTAATACTTGTGCAGCATTAAGTAGGTGTCCCACAGCCAGTGTTCACTGGTTATCTGCTGCAGCTGCTGTTACCATTCTGCTTCTGTACCCACTACAATTATAATCATCACAGAGGCTGGTGGGTTCTAGGCCTGGTATAGCTTGCTCATTCCCAGCACTGGAGTGCTCCCTCCATTATGGATGGGATCCCAAGGAAAGGAGGTGGACATTCAGGAACCCAATCTGTAACACTTTTTTCAAGGAATTGATACGTTTCATATAAGTTATCAAATTTGTAGGTATAGAATTGTATTCCTTTACTTATCTTTTTAATGTCTGTGGGGTCAGTTGTGATGTCTCCTCTGTCATTCCGGATGTTGGTGATCTGTGTTTTCTTTCTTCTTGATCAGTCTGTTAAGATATTTATCAACTTTATTGATCTTCTCAATAAAAAGCTTTAAGTTTCATTCATTTTTTTCTATTGCTTTTCTTTCTTTCTTTCTTTCTTTCTTTCTTTCTTTCTTTCTTTCTTTCTTTCTTTCTTCTTTCTTTTTTTCTTTCATGTTTATTTTTGAGAGACAGAGGAACAGAGCACAAGCAGGGAAGGGGCAGAGAGAGAGGGAGACACAGAATCTGAAGCAGGCTCCAGGCTCTGACAGAATCTGAAGCAGGCTCCAGACTCTGAGCTATCAGCACAGAGCCTGACATGGAGCTCAAACCCACAGACTGCAGGATCATGACCTGAGCCGAAGTTGGATGCTCAACCGATTGAGCTACCCAGGCACCCATTTCTATCGTTTTTCTGCTTCCAAATTCATTAATTAATTCCCAATTCATTAATTTCTGTGCTAATGTTTATTTATTATTTATTTTGAGAGAGAGTGCAAGCGGGGGAAGAGGGAGAGAGAGAAACCCAAGCAGACTCCACACTCAGTGTGGAGCCCGATGCAGGGCTCTATCTCATGACCTGATCTCCCAACAGTGTGATCATGACCTGAGCCAAAATCAGGAGTTCAATGCTCAACTGACTGAACCACCCAGGCACTCCTGATTTCTGCTCCAATCTTTAGCGTGTCCTTCTTTCTGCTTGCTTTGGATTTAACTCACTCTTCATTCCCTAGCTTCATAAGGCAGATGAGGAGGTTACTGATTTGAAACCTTTTTTCTTTTCGAATTCTAGTAGTTAATGCTGTAAATGGCCCTCTAAACAGTGCTTTCACTGCATCCTACAAATTTTTAAATATTTTCACTTTCACTCAGTTCATAATATTTGTTAATTTCCTATAAGACTTCCTCTTGGATCCAAACTAGAAGTATGCTTTTAAGTTCCCAAGTTTTAGGAGATTTTTCAGATACCTTTCTGTTACTGACGTCTTTTTTTTTTTTTTAAGTTTATTTAATTTATTTTTGAGAGAGAACGTGCACATACAGAATAGGGGTAGAGAGAGAGAGAGAGGGAGAGAGAGAATCCCAAGCAGGCTCTGTGCTCTCAGCATGGAGCCCAATGCAGGGCTCAGTCTTATGAACCACTATGAGATCACGACCCGAGCTGAAGTCAAGAGTCAGACGCTTAACCCACTGAGCCACCCAGGTGCCCCTGTTACTAGTTTAATTCCATTATGGTCTGAGAACTTAGTTTGTATTCATTCTGTTCTTTTAAATGTGTTAAGTGTTGTTTTGTGGCCCGGAACATGGTCTATTTTGGTGCACTTGAGAAGAACATGTGTTCTGCTGTTATTTGGTGGGTTCTACAGATGCCAGCTAGGTTCAGTGGTTGCTAATGCCATTCTGGTCATCTGGATCCTTACTGATATTCTTCCTAATTTTTCTGTAAATCACTGAGAAGGGAGCAGTGAGTTTGTGGATTTATCTACTTCTCCTTTCAGGTCTTACCCATTTTTGCTTCAAGTATTGTAAACCTATGTTGTTAGGTGCACACTCATTTCAGCTTATGATGTCTTCCTGGAGAACAGACTCTTTATCATCATGTAATGTTCCTCTGTGTCTCTAATAATAGTCTTTGCTCTGAAATTCTCTGATATTAATATCGTTGATGTTAGTATCTTATGGCCACGGTAACAAAGTACCACAAACTTTAATGGCTTAAAACAACACAGATGTGTTCTCTCACGGTGCTGAAGGTCGGAAGTCTGAAATCAGATTCAGTGGGCTAGAGCCAAGACGTGGCAGGGTCATGACATCCCAGGAGGCCCTGGGGGAGAATGTTTCCCGGGCCGTTACCAGTTTCTAGAGCTGCATTTCTCACATCTCACAGCCTGGCACAAGGAGAAGAGCATTCTCGGGGTCCTCCCTTATCTTCTCTGTGAGCGCCCAGTCAGCATTTTTGGAGGAAGGGCCTGCTAGGACACACACACCCCCTTATGTCTGTGTCCCAGGGGCCTCAAGGTTTGGGGCAAGCTCATGCTTGTCATTTAGCAGTTTGTTAGACACACATGTAAAGTGACCAGTCTGGGTGCTGTTTCTCTGTGCAAGGGCCTGTCTCAGATTGTAATGAGCTAGCTGCCCTGGTACCTCAGTTCTCTGATGCGGTCAAAGACAGTCATTAATTTATAGTTTCTCCCCTACCCTTATTTTTCTGTTGTTGTTTTAAGGACGGAAGTGACTCTCTTTGGCTCTCTGTGTGCCTGAGCTAAAATCAGTACCACCACGCCTTTAATCCTTGTGTTCTTTCTGCTTCTGGGGCACTTTATATGGCATTTAGTGCTAGAACGCATAACTATCCAGAAGGCTAACAGTGGGTACTTGGGCACTTGTTAATACTCCAGCTTTGCTCGGCTCTGCAAACATAAATTATTGCTGTTTCTACAGTCTGTCTCTAGTTCCCTTTCCCTGTCTGTCCTTCAGGCCCTACTCAGCCCGTTGTCTCCCTGGGCGGAGCCTGGCCTGGCCTGGCCTTCCCCCGGCCCACCTCATTCAGGGAATGATGGGTGGCGGCCTCTGTTTCCACAGACATGGCTGTGCAGAACTTCGTGGGAGATGCCTTTCGAGGTGCCACCTGGGTCGCTCTTCATAATGGCGGGGGTGTCGGCTGGTAAGGTTCTTGGAGAACTGGGTGCTGTGGGTGCCGGCTGGTGTAGAGGTCTTGAGAATTCCCTCGAGGGTCCTGGGCCCTGCCTCCCCTGAGCTCTCTCTGCTAACGGTTTGGCTGTGAGGTGTTCTTCACATGAGCTGGAAATCAGAGGGCGTGCCCCAGCCACTCTACCTTTTGGGGTCTCGCCTGTCACACGGGACACAAAGGCCGTAGGAACCACACCTGCCCCTTTCATGTCAGTTTTCCCTTCGCTTTCACAGTTTTTCTCAGGAATGTTCCGCGCTATCTGGTCCCGGGCCTCCTCCACTGACATTCTCAGGGCAGCTGGGCTGGGAGGCTGAAGACCTGGGTTCTGAGCTCTCCTGGGTCCCCAGCTCATGGCTCTGCCCTGCCAGGCCTGTTTGCAGTCTGACTGGGGTCCATGGGAGGGTCCTATAATGGCTGACAGTTGTAGCTCCGTCATGAGTAGGTATGCTCTAATTCTGCACCCCCAACTCCAACATGTGGGGTTTTTCCCACACTACCAGGCAATTCTCCAACACCCACAATTCAACTCAGTTCTGACATTATCTACTCAGAGATAGCAGCAGACCCCACAGGTTAGGGCTCAGTCCCACAAGACTGCCAAGTGCAGGTCTAGGTTGTTGCCTGTGTTTCTGACCGACTGGCCACCAAGCTGAGGTTCCCACAATAGCCTCCCTGGATTCCACTAATTTGCTAGAGCAGCTCACAGAACTCAGGAAACCGGTATACTCACTAGATTATCTATGTATTACAAAGGATATCAAAGGGTGCAAATCAAGAGCCATAGGGAGAGGTCCCGAATAAAGGAGTGTCTGTTCTTGCGGAATTTGGGGCCTGATATGGTGGCACGTGGAAGTCTGGTTCCCCAACCTAGAACCTCTCCAAACCCATCCTTTCAGGTATTAATGGAGGCTTCATTATTTAGGCATGATTGACAAGATCATTGATCCCTGATGAGCATTCAAATTCCAGCCCCTCTCCCTTCACTGGAGGTCTGGGGATATGGGACTGAAAGTTCTGATTCCCCTAAAGATATGGTTGGATCCCCCTGGAAACTAGCACTTCCCCCCCCCCCCCATCCTTAGAGGTGGTCCAAAAGTCACCTCATTAACATAGCAAAAGACACGTTTACTGCTCTGTTTCTTACAAAATTCCAAGTGTTTTTAGGAACTTTGTGCCAGAAATGGAGCGAAGACCAAATAAATGTATATTTCTTATTATGAATCACAATATCACAAGGAATAGTCATTCACAAAGAATAATGAATAACTAAAATTTATTACACATGGATGATGTGGCAAGCATTTGCTAAATAAACTCTTTGAATCTAGTCTCTTACCTAATCTTAGAAGGAAAATACATTTTACAGATGAGGAAACTGAGGCACCAGGAGGTTAATGAGCTGGACCTGTCCCAGCTCACCTGGCCTCACCTGGCTGGGTCTGGGATATCAGGCCAAGTTGGATTCCTGGCTCCCCGGGGCAGCAGGGGGCGCTGCTGCTTCGGAGAGGACTGCTCCCGGGAGGGCAATCTCTGAACTGATCTCTGAGCCCGTGCTGTCCGGATTAAGCTTGGCCTTGCCCTCCCGAGCCAAGTCCTTCAGCACTGGAGCTTCCCAGAGCATTCCGGTGGGCTGGCTTCGAGGCCAGAATTCCGAGCTGGAACCGTCAGGTGGCTCTAATTAATGGAAAATGTGACCGGAGTACGTGTTCTTTCCGATACACAAGCTAGAGAAAATCAGGACGAAGAGTGCCTGGTTGTGGGGTGCCTGGCGTCTTGGCACTGGGTTTGCTGACTCGGTGCTGGAGGTGAAGAGAATGAAGTTGAGTAATGTGCCCAAGGCCACAGAGCTGGGGGTGGAGCCAGGATCGAACCCAGATCTTTCACCTCCCAGAATCCACCTGCTGTTTGCCAACTGAACCACAGAGGGCAAGAAGGGGCGGAGCAGAGCTGGCCGGAGAAAGCATCCATGACTTGAGGGCCTCAGGGCAGGACCCCCTGCGTGGGGAGCTCCCAAGAGAGGAAAGGCTCCCTGCCAATTCCCAAGTTGCTCCCACCCTCTGGCTGTGCCCCCAGGCTGTGCAGAGAGGGCTGCAGGCTAGCCAGAGGCCAGCATCAACACCCCCCCCCCCCCCCCCCCCCCCCCCCGCCCATCCTGGCAGTCCTCGAGGGCTCTTTTGGGAAGGTGCCTCAGATTCACTTTGGACTCTCATCATACTCACACACGCACATAATTTAATCTGTCGGATACTCCTTCAAGGCTTACTGCAAAAATCAGCAGGGAAAAAAATTTGAACCTCAACCTTTCCTGGTCCAGGAGGAAATCACTTCCAACTTGTCAGCTAATTTTTTTCTTTTTCTACACAAATCCATTTTTAAGTGATAAGCCCCCCCCCCCCCCGCCGCCTCCCCCCATTTCTTTATTTGCTTTCAGTTTTTATGTTGTCTATTTGCTCCCTGCTTTGGATCTCTTACGTTTCCAAGACAAGCCTCATCCACATCAGCTGTGTGTCGTCTTTCTCTCCCTCTGTCTCCTCAGAGCCCCTCTTTCTGGTTGCTTGTTTGGAGTCTGTCCTTGTGCTGTTTGTGCAGTGGTCCTTGCTGTCTGCTTGTGTTCAGAGATGGCGCCCGTGGCCGGGTGTGCTCATGGACCTTTGGACCATGGGCTGCAGAGCAGAAGAGGTCAGTGCTCAGTCTCTGGTTTTAGACTGGTTGGTCTGCTCAGTAAACACAGCTCTTGTCACCTGTCCTTGTAGGGAGGGTGCGGCCAGTTCTGGGAGCTGAGCTGAAGGGACAGGGCTTCGAGGTTGGGTGTTGAGACTTCTCAATCCGTGTTTTCATGTCACCCTCAGATGTACCTTGTGATCTCACAGCAAGATTCAGCCCTGAGGGTCCACGTCTTTGAGGAGTAAACACATACCTTTGACCCACTATCTTTATCCTAATACCAACACTTTTCCTCACTAAACAATGTCTTAGAGCACATCTCATACTTAAACGTCCACTGGACAGATGTACTTCTGATTGTCCAAAGACTTCTCTGGTCGAAGGACACACTGAGGTCCTCGCTTGGTGACTCTGGCTGGCACCGGCTTTCCCCTGTTACCCAACATCAGCAGGTGAATGACGATGACCTTGAATCTGCGCAGGAGCTGGTGGGAGATGTGCAGGGAGCCCGCCAGCAGGCACGGGGCTGTCCAGCTGCAGGGACACAGGCTGAGGGCAGGGCAGGGGCGGCTGCCCGCTGGTGGGGGTGCTTGGCTCCCACTCCTGGGGAGGGGAGCACGGCTGGCTCCTGGGGTAGAGGGCATCTCGCCTTCTTGGTGGGAACTGGCAGCGATTGTCCGGAGAGCCCAAACTGGGCAGAGAAGCAGGTAAGGCCTGAAGGATCTGAGACTAGAGAAGCTAGATGCACCTTTTGGGTGCAGGAAGGAGCAAGAGCGAATTGGCTGGAAGTGGAGACTGAAAGGCTGGATGCCGTGGTCCCAGGGGTTCGTGTTTGGCAGTAAAGTCCTGGCAAGTGCTGACGAGATGGAGTGTAACTGTGTGTGTAACTGATGGGGGAATGCGGGGTGTAGTGATGTTCACTGAGCGGGAGTGGCAGTCAGGTCCGGCACAGGCCACAGCCCTTGATAATGACACCGAGGGTGAAGATGAAGATCCATCCAGGGTGCCAGGAAGGAGAGGGTGCTCACAGCCGATGGCACAAAACCTCAGGGCAAGCATGCGGAAAGTCGGATAGCATTAACGTACTTCAATAAGAGGCACGTGTCACTGGGAAGACACGATAATGAGCACATGAACGTATCAGATCTGTGACAGGAGGGGGTCCAAACAGTGCTCAGAGAAATCTGTTCGTTGGAAAACAAGATATATGGGAAATAAAGGAACTCAGCCTTCAGATCAAGTTATCAGGACCCCAAAATACACTGTAAGCAAGCAGAAAGAAGAGGCAAGAAAAATAAAGAGCATAGAGGGAAATCGGGAAGAATGACAGTTGAATTGAGCAACACAAGAGACCCTCAAGGAAGCGTGTCTTTATAAGATACATTTAGAACCACAGAGGAAGAGGTCACCTCCAGGAGGTGACACAGGAGAGGATCCTGAAGGGGGGTGTGGGGGATGGGTAAAGCCCAGAGGTGCAGGTGGGCAGCACAGAGCCCAGCGACCCCAGCGTCCCCTAGGCTGTGGACAGGGCGTGGGCTCCAGGCTGCAGGTGCTTGACACACTACCTCTGTGAGCCGAGGCTTCCAAAGTGTCCCCAAACGTGCGTGTTCTTCTGTTGGCTCCAAGCAGGGGCAGGCCTGGAGAGTGACCTGGAAACCCCTTTGCCTCTTGCAGGGGTGAAGTGATCAATGGAGGATTTGGCCTCGTGCTGGATGGGACCCAGGAGGCTGAGCAGAAGGCCAGGATGATGCTCAGCTGGGACGTGTCCAATGGGGTAAGTCACACCCCAGGCCTTTCCGCTGGCCTTGTCTCCAATGGGGGGCTCTGCCTCCCCAGACTGCAGACCTGAGAGAGAGTTCTGCTCCCTTCCTCCCCAGAAAACAGTCACACCACACCTGCACATTAGTGTCTCTCCTCTCCAGCGACCGGGGTCCCTCTGTGTATCCTTCTGGGCTGTTTCCGAGTCTCCTTTGTGTCTCCCTGCCTCTGGCCTTACTCCTCCAGTCCAGCTTCAGCATCTGTGTGCACAAGGAGTCCCGGCCCTTCCCTCCCAGTGAGAGCACCCCCAACTTCTGGGGCTGAGGGCCTCCTTTTAAAGCATTTTCTTTCCACATCTCTGAAGGCAGAGATCACCTGCTATCACCTGTGTGCGGAGATGCAGTCTTCTCTGTGTGTGCATGTGTGTGTGACCCTGCGGGGACTCCCTCCCTCTCTGTGACCACATCACAGGTGGCGAGAAGGGGTGATGGGCCCAAATGGGAGGTCAGGCGATGATGGGGAGGGGTGCTGAGTGAGTGGGTGGATGTCGGGTGAGAGAGTGAGCATAAGAGTGGGGGGGGGGGATCCCTGGAGGGGCTGACTCCTAGGGAGCTCCCAGAGGAGGCGGCGGACTTCTCCTGAGGGCCGTGAGGCAGTGAGGGGAGGGATGGAGGAGGTGAGGGGGGCATGAAGATGGGGGGTGGCAAATATGACAGCAGGGAGGCGGGGGGAGCCCTGAGGACTGAGGGGGGAGAGAAGGAAGAAGACTGGAGAGAGACTTTAAGGCAGAGCTGAGATGCATGCAGATTCTCTGAAGATGGGGTGGAGGGAGGAGGGTGTGGAGGGTGATTCCCCGATACCTGGCCTGCTGCCCCTGCGTGAAGGCGAGCTCTTTTTTGGACATGGAGTAGGCTGGGTCGAAGGATGGCCAGTTTCAGATCGGAGAGGCAGCTAAGTGAGTCATCCAGCCAAGAGAGAAGGTGGCTGAGCCAGAGGTACAGATAGGGCAGGTGCATCACACATAGCACAGAGGGTCCCTCAAATGGGAGACGGTCAGGATCTGCAGCCCGCCCTCGGTGTGTCCGGAATGCCTTGCCGGGGACCCGGTGCTGGCACCAGCAGCCGTCCCATCTGTCCCCACCCTGCAGGTGGCTCGGCGCTGCTGGTCTGGGAACCAAAAGGCCTACGAGATCATCTGCCAGACGATGCAGGACAACAAGGGCTTGGTGGTGACACTCCCACAGGAGGTGGCAGATGAGCGCATGCTCCAGCAGGCCCTGCAGCTGTGAGGGGAGCCCAGGAGCCGGCTGCGGTCCCCTCGCCCACTTAGTCCCTGTCCTCACCCTCACAGCCACACTGCACCTTTCAGCACACCCCTTTGTCTCCTGGGGTAGGAATTTCACACACAAGCCCTCATCTGGGGATGTGCCACTACCACCCCCATTTTACGGATGAGCCAGCCAAGCCAGGAGAGATGGGGCCATTTGTCCCTGACTGCTGGGAACCCTGGGCAGGGGGCAACCACCCTTGTCCAGGGCTAAATCCCCTAGCCTGCCACAGAGGAGCCTGGACTCCAGGAGCTTTTGGAGGGCGTGCATGCCATGGATACTGGGCACCAACAAGTCCCTTCAAAGCCCCTGCCGGTCCTTCTCCTGACAAGGGGGCAGCATTTCCTTTGTCCTGTTTTACGAATCATGCTGCCTCCTGTCCATCCATCCACACAGCTGTCCTTCCATCTGCTGGCCCGTCCGGGTGTCTGTGATGTACATTCTTCACCTCAGTGCCCCCAGCTGTGGGACCCAAGGAGCACGGCCAGGCCTGGGGCTTGGAGGGTCCGGGAAGGAAAACAGGGAAATAAAGGATTAACTAGAAGCCGTGTAAGGTGTCATGGGCAAGGAGGACACGGGCTAGTGGGATAGGGGCAGGCAAGACTTGGCCCTAAAAGGTAAGTGGTACTTTGTGGGGGGAAAAAAGGAGAGAGGAGGGTGTTTCTGATGTCTCACACAGCGTGGGGCACAGGAAAATGCAGCACAGTCACTCCTGAGGGGAGTTGGTGGCTCCAGAGAGCCACGTTTGGGGCCATGTGTCCTGCAGGAGCCCTATTGGGCCTGAAGCTGTGTTCTTACACACCCCCCACCCCCCGCTCAGATCTCTGATCTCAGTAATGGCTGGGTCCATAACCCAGGCTCAGAGGCAGAGTGCCCAGGCAAAGGGGATTATGTGGCCATGCTTTTCCAGGCCTTCCTTTTGAAGTAGGCTCTGCTCTTTTTAAGGTTTCCCCTACTTTTAGGACCCCCCTCCCCTTGCCTCCTTGACTCCGGTTGTCTGATGTCCGCATCCTCTGGGGTGCCGCAGGCTGTGGGTGTGAGTGGCTTTCCCCATGATCCCTTAGCCCCTTGAGCTGAGACCAAGAGGAAGACACAAGGTAGTACTGGGTTGGGGGTAGGAGAGAGGGAGGAGAAAGACCCCCAAAGAGAGCACTGCCCTCTGATGCCACTGAGAGCATGCTGGGGGGAGGATACTTTCTTATTTGGTTCACACAATGGGACCCAGGCCAAACCCTTTGCCTTACTCAGAACAAGCCCCTCTGGGGAGAGGACTCTGGCTCCTCCCTCCAATGCAGGGCAGACCATGGCATCAACCTCTTGTGGGACCGGGTCTGGGAGATGGGGTTGGGGGGGGGGGTACTGCTTCCCTGCCTTACAACCAGTAGGTTGTAGATGTCCCCTTCCCTTTTTGTTTAATCGAAGGAGAGTTGACACACAATCTGTGTGTGTGTGTGTGTGTGTGTGTGTGTGTGTTATTTTTGGGAGAGAGAGCACGAGCAGGAGAGGGTCAGAGAGAGAGGGAGACACAGAATCCGAAGCAGGCTCCAGGCTCTTAGTGGTCAGCACAGAGCCCGACGCGGGGCTCAAACTCACAGACCGTGAGATCGTGACCTGAGCCGAAGTCGGGCGCTTAACCGACTGAGCCAGCCAGGCGTCCCTTAGTTGACACACAATCTTACATTAGTTTCAGGTGTAGCACACAGTGATTTGACAAGACTCCCCATTTCCTTTGTAATTAGCTAGGCTTTAGAAATGAAATGCCAAGAGTCTGATAAAACTTTGATGTATGTAATTTATGCTTATTTAACGGAGAAGGCCAAACTTGCTTTCTGGAGCCCCAACCTGTGGGTGCATTTCTTTTATAAAATAAAAATTTCTCCTAAATTAAGAGGTGGATGGGGAGGGGGTGGCAGGCAGTCCTTAGCTTTCTCCTAACCCTGCCTGTCAGGACCTCAGGGGCCTTGGGCTCTCAGAGCCCAGTTTTCTAAGCTAACACAGAGTAGTAACACCTGCATCATGGTCAAGGGGTGACCATGGTTCTGCTCTATTCTCCCCCGGGTTATAAAAAAGAGGCAAGAGGAGGGGTGAATTTCCTGCCTGTCTTCTTCCACACTTCCCACCCCATTGACTGATATTGGGACCTCCCCCCTTCCCTGGGAACATCCAGGGCCACACAGGAAGTCAGGCAGAGGGCAGCCCCACCACGTTGGCTGGCTGTCCAGGCCAGGAGACCTCTCCCTGGCCATGACCTCACTGTGCAAAGCAAGGCAGCTTTGGCTATGCACTTCATTCTCATTAGTTCCTAACCTTAGCTCAGCCCCTGGAGCTCATGACAAACACCCACCCTAAACAGACAATTGAGAAGGACATTGGGGGACAGGTGTCTAAGGAGCCAAAGAAAACCTGACACCCCTCCCCCTCTATGCTTGCAACAAGGAGGCCAGTCTAGCTGGGGTCTGAGTCTTCAGCCACTCGGCACTGTTTGTCTCCTCCCTAGGGGCCATGTTCTCCTTTCCCCTTACTAACAAAACCCCAATTTGGTCTGGGCAACAGTATATATATGAAAAAATAGTTGATTTTCAAGACTGCTTTGCAATCAGGAGGGACTATTGGCCCTGAGATGATGTGGAAGTCTACAGGGTAGGACTCCTGAGAAAGTCGGAATAAAAGTGGTCGATGAGGCTGGATTGCTTTTGGCCCTCTCCCCTCCTCCCCCATGAGAACCTCCACTGTGACGCCTGGAGGCACAGCAACCCTGCATGGAGGACGTTCATGGAAAGGCAGAGGTTCCCTGGGCTCCTGGTGGCAGTAGAGCTGCTGTCCCAGCCCCACTGGCCCTCATCCAGACTCCACAGTCCTCACCTGTTAAAGCCATCCCAGGAGGGCTTCTGTTCTATGCAGCAAGCTCACTTCTAAATCCTCATAGGGTCTGTCAACAAGTCTCCATGGAGAGCGCTCTGGTGCATGTATCGGCGTGCCCCTTCCCTGTTCCTAGGGAGAAACAGAGGCCGTGTTCCATGTTAAGACCAAGACCTTTTCCCATCCCGTGTCTTCCCTTATTTTATTTTTAAAGTAGGCTACATCCTCAGTGCGGGACCTGAACTCATAACCCCGAGATCAGGAGTTGTGCGCTTTACTGGTTGAGCCAGCCAGGGACCCCCAGCACCTTCCCTTATTAAGGAGAGGCAGGCAGGGCTCAATGGCCAGCTTTGGGCCACAGCTCAGGGGGCTTCTAGCCACGAGCCTCTTGGCTCCATTCCAAGCCAGGCCAGGAAGCAGGCTACTTCCCGGGGGGGCGGTACGTCAGCCCTCCACCAGCAGGAAGAAGGCATGACTAACATTCAGAGTGGGGCCACCACGGGGCTCCGCACGGAGCTGGGGCAGCCGACCACAGCCTTGGTAACCATGGAGTGTGCAGAGGCCACTTTGAACAATGGACGGTAGAAAAAGCCCATCAGGCGACCCGCCTCTAAATATCCTTCATCCCTAACTGGCCAAAGGGCTACATACAACCAAGGCACGGTTACCACAAAAGGGGAGAATTCGATACGTCACCATACCTCTCAATCTTCCCCCTTAATTTAAAAAAAAATGTTTATTTATTTATTTTGAGGGCGACAGAGAGTGCACACAAGCAGGGGAGGGGCAGAGAGAGAGGAGAGAAAGAATCCCAAGCAGGCTGGGAATGCAAGCTGGTGCAGCCACTCTGGAAAACAGTATGGAGGTTCCTCAAAAAACTAAAAATAGAACTATGCTATGACCCAGCAATGGCACTACTAGGCATTTATCCAAGGGATACAGGTGTGCTGTTTCGAAGGGACACATGCATCCCCATGTTTATAGCAGCACGATCAACAACAGCCAAAGTATGGAAAGAGCCCAAATGTCCATCGACGGCTGAATGGATAAAGAAGATGTGGTATATATACACAATGGAGTATCAGTCGGCAATCAAAAAGAATGAAATCCTGCCGTGTGCAACTATGTGGATGGAACTGGAGGGTATTATGCTAAGTGAAATTAAAGAAAGACAAATATCATATGATTTCACTCATATGAGAACTTTAAGAGACAAAACAGATGAACATAAGGGAAGGGAAACAAAAATAATATAAAAACAGGGAGGAGGACAAAGCATAAGAGACTCATAAATATGGAGAACAAACAGAGGGTTACTGGAGGGGATGTGGGAGGGGGGATGGGCTAAATGGGTAAGGGGCACTAAGGAATCTACTCCTGAAATCACTGTTGCACTAGATGCTAACTAATTTGGATGTAAATTAAAAAAAATAAAAAATAAGACAAGTTATAAAAAAAAAAAAAAAGAATCCCAAGCAGGCTCCCCACTGTCAGCACAGAGCCCGATGTGGGGCTCCATCTCACAAACTGTGAGATCATACATGACCTGAACTGAAATCAAGAGTTGGACACTTAACCGACTGAGCCACCCACACGCCCCAATCGTCCCCCTTTAAAAGCAACCCCCACCCACCACATTCTTGCAGATAGCCTCTCTTCGGTCCTGCTCGCTGCTCCCTTCAGTGTATTCTATAAACTTCTATCCCCTTTGTTCTGCCTCAGATGAATTCTTTCACTTCCTGCACTTCCGCTTCCACTCGATAGTCACCCCACATTCAGGGGCCCCCATCCGATCGAGAGACACCTCATCTAGATTCCACAGAGAGGATGGAACACGTGGCTTGTTAGGTGGTGTCTCAGGCAGACACAGGAAGTCCATATTTTAAAGGGATTCCGTCTCCAGTTCAGTGTTATTTTTAAGAAAGCAGAGATGTGTGGTCTACTGAGAAATGTTTTCATCAAAATGATGAAAACAGAAACCAGTTGGCCATGACCGGCATTGGCTTCAGTTGCCTTGAAAATCCAAGGTTGTGAACGTGTCAGGGTCTCTCCTGGGTAGCCTCTGTCCTCTCTGAACCTGGAACTCCCTGGGAACCAGATGCTTCCCTTGCTGGCCTGCCCAGGCCAGTCCAGGAGGGCTCACCGGAGTGATGTGCTCTCCTTTTTCAACTAAACTCTCACTCCGCAAACGCAGGACTCAAACTTACGACCCCAAGATCAAGAGCTGCACGTTCTACTGACAGTCAGGGGCTGAGATGAGCTCTCCTGTCCCAAACTATGCAGTAGGTTCCTACAGAGAGGGCAGGGGGCCAGACTTGACCTGCTTTTGCATTTTGTTTGGCGTGCCCTGTTTAAAAAATGTTTGACTTTGTCACCAGTTTTTACAAGTTGGACGCTTTGGCTTAAATATCCGGATTTTCCGTTTACGTAAAGAAATCAAGAGATCAGGTGACACTGCGCCCTCCCACCTCTGTATCAGCAAGCAGCTGGAGGCTCCTTGGGGCTGGGCTGTTTTTTCCAATTTGCCCCAGTCCCTACCAATCCTTACTGCCCTCCAATGGTGAGGCCAACTGTGGCTGTTCCTTCTTGGGCTTGGTGATGCCAGTTTCTTACACTGCCTGCTTCCCACTGTGGATCACCTGCAGGGTCTCTGTTGGGGTTTGATCTGTGTACAATTGTCCTCTAGATAAACAGAACCAGTAGGAGATGTATCTGCACATCTATAGATGTCTATAGATACATATTTTTGCTATGTATATCATGGCAGTCCCTTGGAACTGTAAGCTGGAGGCCCAGGAAAGCCAGAGGCGTAATTCAGTTCAACTATGAAGGCCTGAGGACCAGGGGAGTAATGGTGTAAATCCCAGAACAAGATGAGGGGCGCCTGGGTGGCTCAGTCGGTTAAGTGCCCGACTTCTGCCCAGGTCATGATCTCACAGTTCGTGGGTTCCAGCTGTGCTGACAGCTCAGAGTCTGGAGCCTGCTTTGGATTCTGCGTCTCCCCCTCTCTCTGCTCGCCCCCCGTCTGTGCTCTGTCTCTCTGTCTCTCAAAAATAAATAAACACTAAAAAAAAAAAATTAAGAAAAAAAAAAAGAGCAGGAGATGAGGTGTCCCAGCTCCGCGAGACAGGAAAAGAGGAAATTCTTCTTCCTCCGCCTCCACAGATTGCAAATGCCCACCTATTTGCAGAAGAGCCATCCATTTAAATGCTAATCCTGTCTGGGAGCACTCTCAGAGACGCACCCGGAAACAATGTTTAATATGGCCCACTAAAATTAACGCGTAAAATTAACCATCACAGGCAACCCTGATGGAGAGGTTTCCTCCTACTCTGTGGTATTTTGATTTATAATAAAAAATATATGTTTGATCTTCATTCCCATTTCTGGCACAGAGCTCCTAAAACCCTTAGAATTTCCTAATAAGAGTGATCAAGGTGTTTTTATATTCTAAGAGTGCCTGGGTGGCTCGGTGGGTTAAGCGTTGGACTTTGGCTCAGGTCATGATCTCATGAGGTTCACGAGTTCGAGCCCCGCGTGGGGCTCTGTGCTGACAGCTTGGAGGCTGCTTCGCATTCTGCGTGTCTCTCTCTCTCTCTCTCTCTCTCTCTCTCGTGCGCGCGCGCTCTGTCTCTGTCAAAAATAAATACACATTAAAAGTTTCTTTAAAAAAGTGTTTTTATAGTGTTAAACTCCTTTCTAGCACACGTGAGTTTATGTTAATGAGGTGACTTTTGGGGAACACCTAAAGCTGGAGGGCTGGTTGCCTGGGGAATCAAGGGAGTGATTAGAGGCTTGGAACTTTCAGTCCCACCCCCTGACCTCTGGAGAGTAGGGCAGGGCTAGAGATTGAATCCATCATTAACGGCCCATGATTTAATCAATCGTGCCTGAGTATTGAAGGCTCTGTAAAAGCCCTAACGGACGGGGCCAGGAGAGCTCCTGGGTTGGGGAGCACGTGGAGATTTGGGGAGAATGGCACGCAGAGAGTTCTGTCCTTTTATAAAAAACTGGTAAGCTGGTAAGTAACATGTTCCTCGGTTCTGTGAGCCACTCTAGCACATGTATCAAACCCAAGTACGGGGTCATGGGAAACTTCAGTCTATTTCCAGCCCCTCAGAAGCACAGGTGACAAGGGGGGAAAGGGACAAGGGGGAAGGTGTGTGTGGGGGGGCAGTCTTTTTAGGCCTGAGCCCATAACCTATGCCGTCTGACGCTATATCCAGGTAGATAGTACCAGAATTGGGGTAACTGCTTGGTGGTGTTGCAGGCTGGATGGGGCCAAGGATGAAGAGGGGGGTCTCACAGGACCGGTCAAGGGGGCCCTTGGCTTCGCGCAGAATAGAAACCAAATGCGCTGAGATGAAGTGAGAGCAGAATTTATTGCAGACCTAGAGAGAGTGCAGATTCAGGCAGAGCACCTGGGAAACTCAGAATGGAAAAAAGAGTGAGTCTCATCTTTGCTTGGAGTCTGGGCTTTTTACTGAGAATTATAGTCAAGTGCCTGTGTTTTCGCAGGCATACAGGAACAAAGAGGAGTGTGTAGGTGTCCTCTGTAAGTCACCTATACCCAGGAGCCAGGGGTCTTGGTGAGTCAGTGGAATCTTCCAAGATATTCATAATGACCCCACCTGATCCCTCCTTAGATGTTCTCTACTGTGCTGGAAGACCCCAAAGAAATCATTAAGTCCTTGACCTTTTACAAGAAGGACATATATCATCTGTCCTATAAGGCATGTATAAGGCAGGGGAATAGACCCGAGCAAGAACGGAAGTGGGAAAAGGAACAAAAAAAACCAGTTTTCATGGTCTCCCTTTAGTTTCCCTGCTCAGTGGTGCTGGGGGGAAAAAATGCACATTCGAACTCCCAACCTCAGCCTGTCCTACTCCTGCCATAACTTTCGATGCCCTGCGCATCGACGTTGGCAATTCAAAGCCCACAGCGATGCGATCTGAGTGCTGAAAGGGCGTTTCAGTTCCCTCCATTTTGATCTTCGTCTGTACATTCATTTTTTTTTTAATGTTTATTTATTTTTGAGAGAGAGAAAGCGCAAGCAGGGGAGGGACAGAGAGAGGGAGACACAGAATACGAAGCAGGTTCTAGGCTCTGAGCTGTCAGCACAGAGCCCTATGTGGGGCTCGAACCCACGAGCCACGAGATCATGACCTGAGCCGGACGCTTAACCGACTGAGCCCCTCCGGTGCCCCTTAGTCTATACGTTCTAATTGATTCAGTTCTTTGCTATTTAATTCAGGAAAAAGACTCTTCGGGCAAAGCATCCCCAGTGGGAAGGAAACTACCTCCTCAAGCAAGAAGCACTGCCCTGAGCCAACAAGACACCCCCCCCCCCCCGCCCCGTGATATGACCCTCACTGCTCACCTGCTTGTACCCACCCACATTTGCCCCACATTTTCCTTATATAAACCTAGAAGTATTTTTGGCACTTTGGAGACTGTGAGACACTAGTCTGCTGTCTTCCCGGTGTTGGCCCACCTGAAATAAATTCCTTTCCTGTTTCCCTACATGGGTGTCTCTGCCTCTGGATTTTGCCGGTGGCAGGTGGCCCAACCTGGTCTATTTGGGACCCCCGGAGCTAGGTATTCTGGCGCCCCTGTGCCCTGGCTGTAGTGCTGGGTGCCCAGCAAAATCTGGGCTGGTGGGATTTCTCCCCAGATGCAAACAAATAGGACAAGCACTTGTGTGTCATGTCTCCTCCCCTGGCTGTCCCCAAACCACTTCCTACACACACATGCTTGGAGAGTTCCTCTCTCTCTGAGGAACAACAACGAATCCAGCCCAGCTCATGAGTTAGCACACCCGCTCTTCACTGTAAGCCCTATTACTCACTGCGATGGAGAACCTAGGGCAGTAGGAAGGGTGAGATGAATCCTTACCAAATGTTAAGTAAGGCTGATTTCACCCATTTAAAAGTGTTATGAAAAATACCCAAAGTATCTCTTAAAAGCTGAACAATCCAAAAGAGGAATGCATCCATATTCCCACCAAATGTGTTTTATTAAAAATTTTTAAATTTTCGGGGCGCCTGGGTGGCTTACTCGATGAGGCATCTGACTTTTGATCTCAGCTCCGGTCATGATCTTGTGGTTCGTGAGTTTGAGCCCCCCATCGGGCTTTACGCTGATGATCCAGAGCCTGCTTGGGATTCTGTCTCTCCCTCTTGTTCTGACCCTCCTTACTCACTCTCTCTTTCTACCTCCAAATAAATAAATGAAACTTGAAAAATTTTTTAAATTCTCTTTTATTGTAGGAAAATATATGACACATAAAATTTACCATTTTGACCATTTCTAAGAGTGCAGTTCAGGGGCATGAAGCACTCACTCTGTTGCGCAGCCGGTACCCACCATCCAGCTCCAGAATGTTTTCATCTTCCCAGACTGAAACTCCATATCCATTAAGTCCTGACTCCCCCTCCCCCCACCTCAGCCCCTATAGCCACCACCCTACTTTCTGTCTCTGAATTGTACAGGTCTAGGGACCTCATATAAATGGTCCTCATATATTTATTTATTTATTTATTTATTTATTTATTTATTTATTTATTTACTTTTTAACGTTTATTTATTTTTGAGACAGAGAGAGACAGAGCATGAATGGGGGAGGGTCAGAGAGAAGGAGACACAGAATCGGAAACAGGCTCCAGGCTCTGAGCTGTCAGCACAGAGCCCGACACGGGGCTTGAACTCATGGACTGTAAGATCATGACCTGAGCTGAAGTCGGCCGCTTAACCGACTGAGCCACCCAGGTGCCCCTAAATGGTCCTCATATAAATGGTCCTCATATAAAACCATGTATTATTATACACGGTTTATCCTTTTTTTGTGACCGGCTTATTTTATGCAGCACAATGTCCTCAAGGTTCATCCATGTTGTGACATGTTCAAAATTTCCTTCCTTTTGAGGACTGAAGAATATTCCACTGTATCCATAAACCACATTTTGTTTAGCCATTTATCCATCTGTGGGCACTTGGACTGCTTCCAACTCTTGGGTGCTAGAATAATGCTTCTACGTGCATGGCTGTGTGAATATCTGTCTGAGTCCCTGCATTCGGTTCTTTTGGGTATCTACCCAGAAGTGGGATTGTTGGGTCATATGGTAATTCCATGATCAGTTTTTTGAAGATCTGCCATACCGTTTTCCATAGTGGAAAAAGTTTCTTAATTATAAAAAATGCTCATGATCTCGAGAACTCTGTAGTTAGCAATATCTCTGATGAGCATAGACACAAAAATTCTCAACAAAATATTAGCAAACTGAAGCAAACAACACATTAAGAAAATGATTCACCAGGGGCGCCTTGGTGGCTCAGTCAGTTAAGCGCCCGACTTTGGATTGGGTCACGATCTCACGGTTTGTGAGTTCAAGACCCGCGTGGGGCTCTGTGCTGACACCTCGGAGCCTGGAGCCTGCTTTGGATTCTGTGTCTCCCTTTCTCTCTGCTCCTCCCTTGCTCACACTCTGTGT
Organism: Panthera pardus; assembly: GCF_024362965.1. Classification (NCBI taxonomy): domain Eukaryota; kingdom Metazoa; phylum Chordata; class Mammalia; order Carnivora; family Felidae; genus Panthera; species Panthera pardus. Next base: position 59,629,902 of record NW_026527013.1, read on the forward strand.
CTCTCTCCTATAAAAATAAATAAACTTTCAGAAAAAATAAAAAAAAAAAGAAAATGATTCACCACAATCAAGTGGGATTTATTCCTGGGATGCAAGGGTGGTTCAATATTTGCAAATCAATCAACATGACACATCACATGAACAAGAGTAAGGATAGAAACCACATGATCATTTTGATACATGCAGAAAAAGCATTTGACAAAGTACAGCACCTACTCATGATAAAAACCCTCAACAAATAGATCTAGAGGGAATATACCTCAACACAATAAAGGCCTTATGTGAAAAACATCATACTCAGTGGGGAAAAACAGAGAGGTTTTCCCCTCGGGTCAGGAATAAGACCAGGACATACACTCTCATCACTTTTATTCAACATAGCACTGGGAGTCCTAGCCACATCAGTCAGACAACAAAAAGAAATAAAACACATCCAAATCGGTAAGGAAGAAGTAAAACTCACTATTTGCAGATGACACGATACTATATATAGGAAACCCCAAAGACTCCCTGAAAAAACTACTAGAATTTAGTGAGGTCACAAGATACAAAATGAATGCACAGAACTCTGTTGCATTAATAAGGAAGTAGCAGAAAGAGAAATTAAGACAACAATTCCACTTACAATTGCACCAAAAATAACAAAATACCTGGGAATAAACTTAACCATGGAGGTGAAAGACCTGTACTCTGAAAACTACACACATTGGTGAAAGAAACTGAAAATGACATAAAGAAATGGAAAGACATTTCATGCTCATGGATTGGGAGAATAAATATTTTTAATATGTCCATGCTATCCAAAGCAATCTATAGATTTAATGCAATCCTTTTCAAAATATAAATCTAGTTCACAGAATTAGAACAAATAATTCTAAAATTTGTATGGAGCCACAAAAGACCTCAAGTAGCCAAAGCAATCTTGAAACAAAACAAAACAAAACTGGAGGTACCACAATCCCAAATTTCAAGATCTACTACAAAGCACCAGTCATCAAAATAGTAAGGTACTGGCAAAAATAGACACATAGGTCAATGGAACAGAATAGAGAGCCCAGAAATAAACCCATGATTACATGGTCAATGAACTTCGACAAAGAAGGCAGGAATACCCAATGGGAAAAAGACAGTCTCTTTAACATATGGTGTTGGAAAAACTGGAGAGCAACACGCAAAAGAATGAAACTGGACCACTTTCTTAACATATGGTGTTGGAAAAACTGGATAGCAACAGGCAAAAAAATGAAACTGGACCACTTTCTTACACCTTACACAAAAATAAATTCAAAATGGATTAAAGACCTAAATGTGAGACTTGAAACCATAAAAATCCTAGGAGAGAGCACAGGCAGTAATTTCTCTGACACTGACCACAGCAACATTTTTCTAGATATGTCTCCTGAGAAAAGGGGAACAAAAGCAAAATTAAACTATTGGGACTACATCAAAATAAAAAAAGCTTCTGCACAGGCAAGGAAACAATCAACAAAACCAAAAGGCAACCTATGGAATGGGAGAAGATATTTGTAAATGACATACCTGATAAAGGGTTAGTATCCACAATATATAAAGAATTTATATAACTCACCACCCAGAAAACAAATAATCCAATTAAAAAATGGGCAGAAGACGTGAACAGACATTTCTCCATAGAAGACATCCAGATGGCCAGCCAACACATGAAAAGATGCTCACCACCACTCATTTGTCAGGGAAATGCAAATCAAAAAAATGAGATATCGCCTCACACTTGTCAGAATGGCTAAAATTAACAATGCAAGAAACAACAGGTGTTGGCGAGGATGTGGAGAAAAAGGAACCCTCATGCACTGTTGGTGGGAATGCAAACTGGTACAGTCACTGTGGAAAACAGTGTGGAGGTTCTTCAAAGAGTTAAAAATAGAACTGTAGATCTAGCAATCGCACTATTGAGTATTCACCCAAAGAACACAAAAACACTGATCCAGAGGGATACATGCACCCCTATGTTTATGCAGCATTATTTACAATTGCCAAGATATGGAAGCAGCCCAAGCGTCCATCCACCGATGAATGGATAAAGAAGAAGTGGTGTAAAGATACAATGGAATATTATTCAGCCATTAAAAAAGAACGAGATCTTGCCATTAGCAACAATGTGGATGGAGTTAGGGAGTATAATGCTAAGCTACATAAGTCAGAGAAAGACAAATACCATGATCTCACTCATATGTGGAATTTAAGAAACAAAAGAAATGAACCAAGAAAGAGACAAGAAACTAGACTCTTAAACATAAAGAACAAACTGCCAGAGGGGAGGGGGTGGGGTGTGGGTGAAATAGGTGAAGGGGATTAAGAGTGCACTTACTGTGATGAAACACTGAATAATGTACAGAATTGTTAAACCTCTATATTGTACACTTGAAATTAATATAACACTGTATGTTTGTTATGCTGGAATTAATACGAAACAACAAAAACAAAAAAATCCATTCATGATCTAAAACAAAAGCAAGTCGTGCCAACAGGAGAGAAGTACTAAGGGAAGGTACTCCTCTTTCCCCACCTCTCTTTAGAAGCAGTCGCAAGTACTGGCAGTGTCTTGAGTATCTTTCTAGAAATGTTCTAAGGATGTGCAAATATGTGAACATACACATCGTTTCTCCCTCCGTATACAAACAGGATCCTTCTAAACAATGTTGTGCATTGACTTTTCCTACCAATATATTTTTAGCAGAGTCATACAGAATGCAAAAGTTACTGTTTTAAAACGTACAAGTCAGTGGTTTTCAGTATACTCAACTGTGTTGCGTACCTATCACCGATGTCTAATTCCAGGGCATTTCCATCACCCCAAAAAGAAATTCCATAGCTATTAGCAGTTAGTCCCAATTTCCTTTTACTGTCCATCCCCTGGCAACCACTAATCTACTTTCTGACTCCATGGATTTACCTTTTCTACACATGAGTGGAATCTTACAGCATGTGGTTTCGTGTCTGGCTTTCTCCCCTTAGCATGTCTTCAAGGTTCACTCTTGTAGCCTACGTCATTTCTCTTGGGTATATGCCTAGGAATGGAATTGCTGGGTGATAGGGAAATTCTATATCTAACTTTTGAGGAGCTGCCAAGCTTACTTGCACACTGGCTTCACCATATTACATTCCCACCAGAAATGTTATGAGGGTTCCAATTTTTCTGCCATTCTCACACTTGTTCTTTTTCACTTTAAAAAATTATAGCTGTTAGTAGAGAAGAAATGTTATATCCTTGCGGTTTTGATTTACATTTCCCTAATGAGGAATGATATCAAGCATCTTTTTGTGTGCTTATTGGCCATTTGTACATCTCTGGAGAGATATCTATTCAAATCCTTTGTTTTTAAGTTGGGTTGTCTTTTTGCTGTCGGGTCATGAGTTTTTAAAACTATATTCTGGGTAGTAGTTGCTGATCAGATACAGGATTTGCAAATTTTTCTTCCATTCTGTGGGTTGTCTTTTCACTTTCTTTTTGGTGTTCTTTGAGGTAAAAGAGTTCTTGGTTTTGACGAGGCCAAATTCGTTTCTTTCATTACTTGTGTTTTAGTTTCACATCTAGAGGAAACCATCCCCTAATCCAAGGTCACACAAATATACTGTTGTCTTCTAGTAGTTCTTGTTCTTACATTTAGGTCTTTGATCCATTTTGAGTTACTTTTTGTGTCTGGTGGGAAGTACGGGTCCAAATTCATTCTTTCCTATGTAGATATCCAGTTGTCCCAGAACCATTTGTTTTTGAAAAGATTATTCTTTCCTCCATGGAATGGCCTGGGAACAATGTATTTGCGGACATATATATATATATATATATATATATATATATATATATATATATATATATACAGTGTTTCCTATTCTTTAAAAATTTTTTTTAACGTTTATTCATTTTTGAGAGACAGAAAGAGACAAAGTGTGAGTGGGGGAGGGGCAGAGAGACAGAGGCACAGAATCTGATGCAGGCTCCAGGCTCTGAGCTGTCAGCACAGAGCCAGACGTGGGGCTAGAACTCAGGCACCATGAGATCATGACCTGAATTGAAGTCGGACGCTTTACCAACTGAGCCACTCAGGCACCCCTGTCCTATTCTTTTCAATATTATTTATGTACCTTATTTTTAAAATATTTTTGGGGTGCCCGAGTGGCTCAGTCGGTGAAGTATCCAACTTTGGCTCAGGTCATGACCTCCGGGTCCGTGAGCTCAGCATCAAGCTCTGTGCTGACAGCTCAGAGCCTGGAGCCTGCTTGGAATTCTGTGTCTCCCTCTCTCTCTGCCCCTATCCGGCTCACACACACTCTCTCTCTAATATAAATAGACATTAAAAAAAATAAAGTACTTTTAATAATAAGGCACTCATCAATAAACATTTAACTGAGAATTTTCGCTGTTAGCCTCTGGACATACAGCTTGAATGAGACTGACACAGTTCCTGCCCTAAAGGAGTCTACATTCTACAGGCGGATATAGACCATGAATTAGCCACAAAAAGGGCAAATAAAAAAAAACTGCACTTGAGAGCTATAAGGGGACACAAATCAGAGGGGAGGCGGAAAATAAGCTGGGTGAGGGTGTATGTGATCAGAAGGCCACTCTTCCTAGAGGAATCAGAGACCAGCTGTGCAGTCTCTGTGGGTGGAACTGGCTTGGCCTGTTGGAGGAACTGTGATAAGGATGGGGGGGGGGGCAATGGGATTGTAGAGTGAGGGGTACAGTGGTGACAAATGCAGGGGAGACCAGCTACGCATAAGAGCAATGGGGTGCACCAAATGAGTACACAGCTATGCCCTATGGAGACTAGACTGGGTGGAGGGCATGGCGGATGCAGCGTTATTTTGCTAGGAAGCTAGTCGTGAAGTAGGGGTTTGGGTCAGGAGAGCAGACTGAATTCGGGTTGAGGGGTGGGGTGGGGGAGTTCAGGCAACAATGGAGTAAGGGCTGCGGAGGTGTAAGGCTTTAGGAAGTTTAGTAGGAAATGCAGAGTGTAGGCGGGGGTCCCGTCCAGGGGAAAAGGATCTGCGGGCACTGCTCACAACGTCTGTGTGCCAGGAGCCAGAGCCAGCGGGGCGGTTTCCAGTCCAGTGAGCCCAGCCTGGTGCCGGAACCCTGACTCTCCCAGTACCTGGCTGTGATCTCGGGCAAGGGACTCGAACCGTCAGTGCCTCAGCTTCCTCACCCTTGTGAGTGTGAAGATAGTTGGCTGCTATTACTAATCCACTACCCAGTGGAAAGCCAGTACTGTTAAGTCAGGGGCAAGCGTCGTTCCCCACGGAGGGAGACGGACCGCAGCTCGCGAGGTCGGGGCCGGCCAAAGCCCCCGAGGCTCGGCGGCCAGCAGGCCCCGCGGGCCCAGCGCTGACCACCCAGAGACCCGCAGGCCTCGCGCAGCGCCCCGCGGCTCACGCGCACGCGCAGCTCCAGGCCGGACTCCGGCCGTGCTCCGCGCCGGGCTTTGGCGCCGATCCGCCGCGGCGGCCGCACGGCGTCGCGCACGGCTGGGCGGGGCGGACCGCGCTTCCTCCGAGGCGGCGGCTGCGACGCCGCGGCTGGGCCCAAGATGGACCTCCCGAAGCTGCTCGCCGCCCCGACCGCGCGCGGAGCCCAACATGGCGGCGGCGCCGGCGGTCCCGGCCGGCTCCGCCGAGGCCCGGGGCCGCCGCCCAGCCCTGGCCCCGCGCGCCGCCGTCTGCTGCTGCTGCGGGGCCCTGAAGATGGCGGGCCGGGGCCGCTGTGCGGGGAGGCCCGGGCGGCGTCGGAGGGCCCGGGGCCGAGTCCCCCGCCCCCCGAGGATGGCAGCGACTCCTTCGTGGTGCTGCTGGAAGTGGCGCGCGGCGCCGCGGCCGAGGCGCCCGGGCGGCGGGAGGTCGGGCCCAGCGCGGGCGCGAGCCCGGCCGGCCGTCCCCAGCAGGGCCCCAGCGGCGCGGCCGCCGCCCCCGGGCCCGGAGCGGGCCTCGCGGGCACCGTCACCATCAACAGCCAGGACCTGCTGGTGCGTTTCGATCACGGCGTCTTCACGCTGGCTGCCGCGCCTCCGCCGTCCGACCAGCCGCCCCGGGGCCCGCCCGCGCCTCCGGGGGAGGAGGCCGCGAGCCCGGCGGAGGGCCGCCGCGGTCCCCCGGGCCCGGGCTCCGGCGCCCCCGGCTACCGCTGCCCGGAGCCGCAGTGCGCGCTCTCCTTCGCCAAGAAGCACCAGCTCAAGGTGCACCTGCTCACGCACGGCAGCAGCCAGGGCCGGCGGCCCTTCAAGTGCCCCCTGGACGGCTGCGGCTGGGCCTTTACCACCTCTTACAAGCTCAAGCGGCACCTGCAGTCGCACGACAAGCTGCGGCCCTTCGGCTGCCCCGTGGGCGGCTGCGGCAAGAAGTTCACCACAGTGTACAATCTCAAGGCGCACATGAAGGGCCACGAGCAGGAGAACTTGTTCAAGTGCGAGGTGTGCTCCGAACGCTTCCCCACGCACGCCAAACTCAGCTCCCACCAGCGCAGCCACTTCGAGCCCGAGCGGCCCTACAAGTGTGACTTTCCCGGTAACCGCGCGCCACGGGCCTGCGGGCGGGCTTCGGGGGGCTCCCAGGGCCCCAGGGCCAAATTCAGTCGCTCACAGTGGGTGCGGCGTCGCCCTGCCTTCTGCTGCTCACTTGGGCAGGATTTAAATTCCGTGGGCCTAGAGTGAGGGGCGGGAACGGAGCACTCTGGTGTCTGTGTTCCAGTTCTTTCCAGGTGATTCGCTTAGATATCTCAACCCTGCATTGCTGCGGGGATTTCAACAGCAAGGTAGTAACAAATCATTACAGCCTTCCTTCCCCGCGGTGGAGGCAACAGGTCTCTCTCTTAAAGTGCTTCAGGTTAATGAAAGTGATAAAGCATCTTCGCAGAGATTTGTCTTATGAGTCAGGTGTTTGTGTTCTTCGGGCTTTCATCGGTTAGAAATGGTCAGTTATCAGATATTTCTGCTGGCACGCACCAGTGTGGGAGGAACACAGATGAATCTGGCCAGATGCCACATCCTAAGGCCCTGAGGCCTGAGGGGATGGTCACAGGTGTGGTGCATTGTGCTTTTGGTGGCTTTTCTGCTTTTATTTCCTTTGGACTTCAGTTTGGGGAAGTCCTAAAAATTATCCTCGTTTCACAGATGAAGAGTCCGAGGCCCAGCAGTGTAGGTAAAATCCAGTGGAGGGTTTTCTCCTCTTTCGTTGTCTGCAGTGAGAGGGAATGCAGGCTCCACAAGAGTAAACTCCACCAGGATTGGCAGCTTCAGGTGCTCTAAGGGGAAGAATGTGCCTCCCCAGGAGGAAGAGAAAATTCCAGCCTGGGAAGGAATTGACTTGGGGGGGAAGTGACACTGCCAAGCCAAGGCAGGGAATATGGGCTGTGGTGGTGGTGTGGGGTGGGGAATGAAGTTGGAAGGGTGTGGGAGGGCCCGTAGAGCGAGGGGGGCCTTCCACTTCCTGTTCATCAAAACAAAAACTCAACTATATGCCTAGCACACACCCAGCGTGTTACTGATGTATTACATACATGCAGCGCTCTCCTAGTAATGTGCATGTTGTAAAAAATACACTCATATGTAGAGATTTTTAAAGGGTGAAATGAAAAACACATGTTAATAGATTCTTCTGTTTTCTTCCCACATGCTTGTAGACTGTCTTGTGCATCCTCTTTGTGGAGAATATGAGTTTAGAGCACCGTTTCAGAACCTTTCTCAGTTACATACCGTGAATCTGATGATGGCTTATAGTCTGCTCCCTAGTGAAATGCACCAAGCGTGTCGTTCCACGTATAATACCAGGAAGATCAGGGCTGTAGCTTGCTTTCGGGTATGAAGTCCCCCCGAAAGTTTTGAGTTGGATGATCAGTGGGGTGTTTTAAGACGGGTGGGGTCAGGAGAGGGACCAGTGAAGCCCCGTTAAATGTTCTAGGCCTGAGTTCCATGTAGGAAAGATTTCAGAGGGAGGATCATAGGCCTTAGTTGTTGATTGCAGGGTGGGTGAATCTTGCTAAGGGCTGAGAGATTTACCTGTTGGAGTGTATGAAAATACATCCAAGCCCAAAATAGGGAATGGGTGGGAGTGGGGAGGGAGGGCAGATTTATGCTAAAGAGGAGGAGGATTTTAGGGCGTTTAGGAAGATGAGCACTTCCCAATTAAGCATTGCTAGGGAAAGTAGGGTTCCTTGGGCTAGTGCTTTGATGCGGTGATGATGCACAGCGTGTATCTGCTTAGTGGTTTACAGGCACGATGGTAGCATGTTAAAGGCTCTGAGAAGAGCTGCAACAAAGATACCTGGGAAGCATCTTACAACCTGGTATTTTCTACTCCATTTGAGCACTGAACCTTTTTGTTAAAGGAGAGCTTTCGATGTGGAAAGTCTGTGAATTGCTGAAGTAGGCTCCTTTCTGGTGGCTCCACTGGGGTTGGCGATAGAGGTGAAGGAAAAAGCTAGGGGAGTGAAGATGACCCTGGTAGCCTCCTTTGACAGCAGGGTACCCTGGGGAAACAGGCAAAAGGAAAAAAAAGAAACCTGGTGACAGAGGGATGCTGCCGGTTACAGAGGATGCATAGAGGACACAGAGAGTGTGTATAGGACAGTGCATCACCCCCAAGGGGTGAAAAAGTCTCAGACATAACAATGGTTTGTGGTCCTTCCAAGTGCAACCCCTGCCAGACAAAATCCTTGTTCCTTAGCATCTGATCTCTTTCATTGGGTTTTCTTTGGTCTCGCATAGGCAGCCCTGACATTTGAGTTCACAGAATGTAAGCAAGATCTGTGCTGTGGAACTGGGAGCACATTGCTGTGATTGGAGCTCCCTTGATTGGTGGCTTCATATTGAAGTCAGATGACAACAGGTGGCCTGCGTGTGCCTATCGGCTGCCTTTACAAAGCCAGATGTCAGCGGTTATAACAATGGTTGTAACTTTCTGGAGGCGCTTCTGACTCATTTTCTTCCTTGTTTGCTTCACGGTGTCCTGGAGTGGTGGCTAGGTTAGCCGTGTTATGTGATTTTTGTCACACCAGTGAGCAGCGTTTGTGTTTTCTTTGTTCAGGCTGTGAGAAGACATTCATCACAGTGAGTGCTCTGTTTTCCCATAACCGAGCCCACTTCAGGGAACAAGAACTCTTTTCTTGCTCCTTTCCTGGATGCAGCAAACAATATGACAAAGCCTGTCGCCTGAAAATTCACCTGAGAAGTCATACAGGTAATGAGCTAGAGAATGCAACATCGTTTGCACCCACAGTTTGTCATTGTGGTAGCTTGCATTTATGGTGATGAGGTGTAATTTTTGTCTTTTCCAAGGCGAAAGACCTTTTATTTGCGACTCTGACAGTTGCGGCTGGACCTTCACCAGCATGTCTAAACTCCTACGGCACAAAAGGTACTCTTTACATTTCGGTTCAGTTACCAGTATGGGAAATGAATTTGTTGTTTGTCCGCAGCAGAAGCCTGTGGATGACATGTATCTGTTGAGGTTTTTTTTAAGTTACAAGAAAAGGAGCCCGTTGTAGATAATTTGGTAAATTCAGAGAGCTGTGAGAAGAAAACCACTCAGAACCTGATCACCTAGTGTCAGGTTTTTTATGCATACTTGTTTTTGAATGTAATTTGTGTACTTTATATACAAGCTAATATTTTTAAAAAAGTTAACACTGTGGAAGAACCTTTCCTTATGTCATTACAAACTTTCCGTGGTGATGACGACGACCCTGGAGGCTTCACCTGTGTGCAGGTACTGGTCGGCACTTCACGTAAACGAGATATCATTTAACCTTCACAGCAACTCTGGCCTTGATGTTCTTCTCGCTGTTTTGCATTGGGGCACAGAGAGGTTGAGTGGTTTGCACAGCTGGGGATTGAGGGGTTTACTGTAAAAACGTTACTCAGGAAAGGGTGGTGTTTATGCAAGGACTTGAGGATTGCAGTTGATTTTCTGTGCACGCTTCTCTTTGCCCTCCATAGCTTGGAAACCTTGTTTGTTACCAGAATCTCTAACTGTCAGAAGTAGCTTCGTCAATACATTTGGGACCCAGCTGTTCCGATGGAAGCAGCACTAATTGTTGTGTCTGACTCTCAAGTCAGCCTTGTCATTAAAGTAGAATTTCTAATTACAGGGTAGCTAAATTGCAAACCTGCCCATAAGGGCTAGAGAGAATTAAGATTTTCTGAAATGTACTGATCATTTTCTTTAAATGCTGAGAGTTTGTAATTTGCGGGATTTTAAACAAAGAATCCCCTCTTGAGGCCTGGTGTCTCCGGGTGGTGTGCGTAATCACCGTTCCTGTTTCTTTGCTCTCCCAGGAAACACGATGATGATCGGAGGTTTACCTGTCCCGTGGAAGGCTGTGGGAAGTCCTTCACGAGAGCAGAGCACCTGAAAGGCCATAGCATCACCCACCTGGGCACAAAGCCGTTCGAGTGTCCTGTGGAAGGTAGATTTTTAACACATTCCTTTGAGCTCTAAACTAGCACACGTCCACGTTGTTGTAAGTTTAAGTTGTTCCAAGGTAAGTTTTATTTACATAACGACAAGCTGAGCACAAGTTGCAGCATTGGGTTTAATTGGCTGGTTTTTAGTTCGTTGTCTTACCTTGGGAGCAGTGTAGTGAACAGACTTCAGAATCAGACCGGGGTTGATTCCTGGCTCTGAAGTGCACTCACGAGATCCGTGGCTCTAGTTATTACCTGTTTAATTTGGCGGTTGTGAGGATCAGGGGAAAGAACGTGTGAAAATGCCTGTTTTGGCATCTGGTACCTGTCACGGACTCAGTAAATGGTAGCCACATGGACGGCAGTAGTCAGGCTGGCTTTTTAAAAAAACGTACTGGGAATTTTTTTTCTCTGAAACACTGAAGGCATGATTCGTTGGCCAGAAGTCAGCTCTGTGGCTTGTCCGTCCTGGCCCTGCTGTAGGTGCCGCAGAGGCGCCGGGATGGCAGAGTGGGTCAGCATGTGGTTGTGAATCTTGATTTTGGCCCTCACCCGTTGGTTGGAGATCTCAGGCCGGCTTCTCTGGGCCTCAGTTTCCTTAATCTGGAAAGTGGATAATAAAGACCGGTGTGAAACTGAGACCAATTGCTAGAATGTCACGAAGATAATGTGTTGATTAAACATAATCAAGACACGGTTCCTCCTGTTGTCAGAGCTCCAGTTGGGGCGCTCCAGGTAGGCCAATAATGTGCAGGGTGCTGTGGGGACAGAGGTCACCCGGACTGTTCCTGGAGCACGGGGGCATGGGAGTGGCCTCCCAGTCAGCCAAAGAATGAGGCAGAGCTAGCCCGGGGCAGCGGGGGTTGGGGGGGGTGGGGGGGTGGAGTGCAGTGGAGGAGGCAGGGAGGCCATTGCGAGGCAGTCTCCCAGAGCAGCAGTCTGAGTGCTCGGGGCAGGGGAGTGGTGGGACCCTTGTTTGAGCTTAGGCTGGGTCCGGTTTCCTGGGGAGACGGCCAGCACCCGTACTGGAGCTTAGCGGTGGGAAGGGCGAGAAGGCACCAGCGAGCGAGCAAGTGAGAGAGAGAGAGAGAGAGAGAAGTTCATGCACCAGCAGTGCTGGGTGGTGGATATGGGCGTATCTCACTTGAGGTGGGCACACAGGCTGGTGGTTGAAGGAAGAGGACGGGCTGCATTTTAGGTGCCCACAGGCTTTCCACATTCCGATGGCAGGGATGCACTGCTTTCGGGGTTCGGTGAGGAGGTGGGCCGGGGGTGAGGCAGGCAGCACGTGGTGATGATTTAAGCCGCAGAAGTGGATGTGGCGCTCGAAGAGAGGTGTGCTCTGAAAAGAGGCGGTGTGGTGTGGCGCGATTGAAGGCCTGAGTGCCGGAGCCACGCATCCTGGACTCCAGCCTCGAGCCTGCCACGTAAGTGGCTCTGTAACCTCCGGCAAGCAGCGTGAGGGCACTGTGCCTCTTCTCATCTTTGAAGTGGTCATAAACCCACACAGGGTGCTTACGAGAGGGCTCTATAGGTAGCAGGTTGAATGGAGGCATATAGAAAAAACCACAGATGTCACCTACTGCCGTTGTTACCATTAAATGAAATTAAATGCTATTAAATGAAAAAGAAGGCCTAGCACAAAACCCTGGGGACCGCCACTCCTGCCGGTGGGAAAGTAGAAGGGGAGTCCTAGGAGGGTCCTAGGAAGGAATGGGGAAAGTGGGAGCGTTGGTGGCACTGAAGCCAGTAGAGGAGGATGTGCGGGGAAGGAGAGGGGTTGGGCGCTGAGGTAGTGCGGCAGGGCGGTGAGGAACCAGGGGCTCCTCCGGTAGGGTCAGCGGGGTCCCGCAGGGGGAGGGTCGAGGTTCAGTGGAGTGACTCGGGCAGAGCCCCGCTCTAGTGCCCTGAGCGGTGAGCTCTGGTGAGGCGGGGGGGTGGGGGGGGTGGCTTGTGCCGACCCCTCTCCTGGAGGTGACTGAGGGAAAGAGGAAGGGGTGGTGGCTGGCTACAGAGGAGGGGTGGCTTCTGCCTTTCTGTATTTGTATCCTTGGGGGCTGTGGGCATGTCTGGGCGTTGAGCTGGTAGAGGCGGGTGCGGGTGGGGAGATCGAGTGGTGCTTGGTCAAAGAGCGTGCTTCTCGAGGGAGTGGAGGTAAAGGCTGGAGCCTTGGCAAAGGATCCTAGAACTCTTTTGGGTTGGCTGAGAGTTGATAACTTTTTTTTTTTTAAGGAAAAGTTGGTGATTCTTAAGTCTGGGTGATTAGACCATTTTTCCTGCTTTGTTTGAACTGTTTCATAACAAAAAGTCAAAAAACAACTACCACCCATCTTTTTGTAGTAACTGGAGGAGATGGAGAGGGTAGGGCCACACAGCAGTGAGTGTGTTGAGGGAGGACAAGGTGGTGGAATGAGGACTGTGTGTGTGTGTGTGTGTGTGTGTGTGTGTGTGTTGGGGCGTGTCTAGTATGGTGTGTCACTATGTGCACCGAGTCGAGGTTGGAATGTGTGGTCCTTATGTAAGTGATGAATTCAAGCTGAGGACATTCCCTTGGCGTTTGTCATTGACGGGCTGCCTCTGCCCCTCCTCGGGGCGGGGGTGTAACTTGCTATAAATGTGGGGTGCCGAGCATTGATGACTTTGATTTTGAAGAATGGGTACGCATCTCAACAGGTGATGTTGCAGTTACGAAAAGACAGCCATGGGGCGCCTGGCTGGCTCAGTCGGTGGAGTGTGCGACTCTTTTGATCTTGGGGTTGTGAGTTTGAGTCCCACGTTGAGTGTAGAAATTACTTTAAAAAAATACAGTCTTAAATGCATCATCTTAAACAAAAAAGGTGATTATCAAACATTAAAAGAAAAAGACCGCCTTTAACACACATGGAAAAAATGGTCATATTCCTGGTCATCAAAGGATGTACAAATTAAAATGAAATGTATTTGGTTCCCTATTTAATTAGCAAATATTTTAAAAAGTCGAAACCACTGTGGCAAGAGTGTGACAGACATCCTTGTTGTGGTTGCCCCGTCCTTGGCAAAGCAGTTTAGTAAGAAGTGTTTTTGGCACCTCTGCTCTGCGATCTTCCTTTGTAAGTCTGTGCTGAGGGGTCCCAGCTGGAAAAGGGGCTGAGGCGTCCCTCCTGGGCACTGTGTGGAGCAAAGCACAGACGGTGCACCTGGGACTGGAGGCGTCTGTTCTCTCTTGTGTTTTCCAAATGTTCTCTTAGGAGCCTGACCTGGAAACAGGCTTGAAGCTGCATTTGAAAATGAAATAAGTTCAAAACTCCTCTCAGAGGCAGCCAGAGCCTTTCGTCATCTGGCCGTATCCTATCCTCATAGCCTCTTTTCCTGAAATAGGCCTCCCACGGGTCCCAGACTCCAGCATTTCCACCTCGCCATTCCAAGACGGTGCCACAGTGCATTGATGCGCTTTCCATTTTCTTGGGCACTGCGCGAACACTCTGTAGCTTGGAACGTTTTCACGTTGTCTTTATAACCCTGTGCGGCGGGTTGTCATTCCCACCTGAAAGGAAAAGGAGACCTGGAAAGAAGAAATGAGGCGTGGCCAGTAGGGGCTGAACTAGAGTTGGGCTCCAGAGTCCAGGCCCTGCCCACCCTGCTGCCCTGTTGTGGCCTCCACACCTTAGAAGGCAGCTCCTTGGCCTGCACGCCCCTCCTGCTCTGCTGTGCAGCCCTGACTCCATGTCAGGACCCAGTCACCTCAGATGCTTCTTGCCTCTTGAGACCTTTTCTGTCGCCTCAGGAGGTGCGCTCTTTCTTCTGCTTCCAGAACACTTCATGGCACTCGCACTGGTTTTATTTTTCCCCTTTGTCAGGACAGCTGGTTGGTCATGTGCTTGTAGGTCACAAGCTTGTAGCTGCCAAGAACCCTGCTTGCCCTCTCTGTGTCCCTGTGGTGCAGAGCTCCAGCAGTGGGGGATCAGGGCAAGAGGAAAGTGGGGAGTTTTTGAATTTGTCTTGTTCACCTTCCGATGTGTGCACAGGTCTGTGGTCTTGTTGACTCCGGCTAAGCTGTCGAACAGCCAGCAAGGTGATGCCACCTGCAGGCTCCACTTGTACACCCGATTTAGGGTCATTTGCTGGGTCCCTTTGGGCATCAGTTTCTCAGTGGTAAAATGAGAGGAGTTGGCTTCGGTGATCTGTTGAGGTAGTTTCCAACTCTTAAATGTTCTAGGGTTATGGTTTTTATAGTGGTAGCTAAGTGTAGATGATTGGTATACATTTTTAGCAATTGAATTTTGAAGGGGTTGTTTAGCACTTAATTTGACTGACTTTTTACAGCAGCACCGTGTAATGGGTGAAGAAACAGGCTCAGAGTTAACTAGTCCAAGGTTATGTGTCTTCTATGCAGGGGAATTTTATATCTCCTTTTAAATCCAGTTTGCTTTCAAATTTAATTCCTTTGTATTGGGGAGGAAGAATTTTTTTCTGCCCTCTCCAAGTGGTTCTAGCTGGACTAAGTTAAATTGACAGGAGACAGATTAATAGGAAATAAAATTTAATTTCATATATATGGGAAACTCACACAGACGTGAGATTCCAGGTACAGGCAAAATGAGGTATATATGTTATCCTGAGCTAGAAAGAGGTGGGGGTTGGGATCTGGGATTTTCAAAGGGAAGAAAAGCAATTCACAAGATGAAAAGAGTGAATGTTTGGGGAACAAATGTTTACTGGGTCCATGGATGACAATGGGACACAGAGAGGACTTTGATCAAATAGGCCTTGCTAGGCCTTCCCTGTCCACCATACCTCGTTAGTGTCATAACGTAGTTATCTATGGTGATAGCTTTTTTCTTGGAGCAGGTCCTCCATCTAAGTTGTTTTAGGCATTCGGGAGGAGGGGTGTCACAGTTTATTCTTGAGTCTTTTAGGCCTTGATTGTTTCCAGCTGGCATAATCTGCATGCCAAAGTGGTGGGCTTGGGGGCAGTTAGCTTTGGCCCCTACATTTGTGATACCCCCAAAGGATATTGTGTCTGTCCCTTGCCAGAGGTCAGAGCACAGACATGTACTGTCTTACGATTCTGATGGGAAGAAAGGAAACCACTAGTTCCTTGGGAATCCTTAGGTTTATTGCTTATTGTTCTTTTTGTTCCAGGGTGCTGTGCCAGGTTCTCTGCTCGTAGCAGCCTCTACATTCACTCCAAGAAACACCTGCAGGACGTGGGTGCTCCAAAAAGCCGTTGCCCGGTCTCCAGCTGTAACAGACTCTTCACCTCCAAGCACAGCATGAAGGCTCATGTGGTCCGACAGCACAGCCAGCGCCCAGGTCTGCTCGGTTTACTTCCCTCCCAGAGTGCTGCACAGATGTGTAAGCTCGATGTGTGTCAGAGAAGCAAACGCACGTCCTTCCTTCCTCTCCTCCTTTCAGAGGTGGTCAGAAGTCACTAAGGCGAACACAGTGAAGCCTTACCAGCCTGTGGACCACACTGCCAAGTCTGGTGGCATCTTTTGGGTTCTCCTGCCGCTTCTTGCCTCTGACCCTCTATTCCTTCCCTTGTGTCTGAAGTGCTTCTTTTGAGGAGTATTCAGTCCTCCACTATTTATTTACATATATATGTGTGTGTGTGTGTGTGTGTGTGTGTGTGTGTGTGTGTGTGTGTGTGTGTGTGTATAGCTAGGTAGCTGTCTGTCTCTCTACCTACCTATCAGTCTTCCACTTGGTTGGCTTTTCCTAATATGTGTCTCCTAAATCTGTCTCGCTCTGTGATCTCTGTCCTGAATTCTGAGTGTGCCTCTCCCCCATTTGTCTTTTTCACGCCTCTTTCTCTGTCCCATTGTGGTCTCTGGGTACTTCCCTTCTGTCTCCTCTCCCTCCCAGCACCGAGGTGAGGACAGTCCTCGAAGACCAGACAGAGTTGTGTTTCACATTGTGGTGGGGCTGGGAGGCGCAGGGGGTGGGGGTAGTTGGCTTGAGGGTCTGGGGAAGGGAAAGCAGAGAGGGAACCACAGTAGTAGCCTGGAGTGGGGATTCCGGGGATGTGAGGGCCTGGTTCTCTGGCTACATGGTGGCGTGGGACTGACAGGCTGCCTGTAGAGGCTGCGTGCACAGCCCTGTGGGCAGGATGTTGTGAGGTCTGGGCCACTGCACTGCCGCTGCCCCAGACCACTGGCACCAGCCTGCTCTCCCGACGGGGCCTGTTTGGTGAAGTCCTGGCTGGCCTTCAGGTCATTTGAGTGTGCTGCTAACTGGGCCCCGCTCCCTGCCATCTGTGCAACAGGCAACACCAGCCTTGGGGCACAGCCGCTTCCTAGCTGTGTGATCCAGGGCAGGGCACAGGTCTGCAGTCCCCCGTTTCCTCATCTTTCAAGCACGGAAGAGAATTTGAGTAGTTCTCTGAGGGAAACGTCCTTCTTCTGCTTCTTTCCATCCTGTTGATATGCGGTCACTTCACTCCTGTGGCCCTAACAGCAGTTGCCATTTAGCTTTGTATTTGAAGAATCTGCCCTTCTAGCCTCTAGGTGTTCTGAGGGCTCCTGTCAGGGACTGGCACCTCAACACACAGAGTCCAGTCAAGAGCCTTAGGCTGGTGTTGAGAGGCCTTCAGTGGTTGGGTTCCTCCCTCTGTCTACGAAACTTACCCCTCACCACTCCCAGTTCTGAGCAGGTGCTATGGGATGCTGTGCACCCAGGCCTCTGCTTTGCTCCTGTTCTTTCCACTTTCCTGGCTTGGCTCATTCAAGTCAGTGATGGCATTGTTTATTTCAGATGAGCTTCCTTAGTCTCTGTCTGGATATGAGAGCCTCTCAGCTGCTTCTGTAGTGCCTGTGTTTCCTGGGCTCTGAATTTATAATATGACATTGACCTGGGTGTTGTTATTCCCTGCCATAGTCAGGGGTGGATAACTAGGTAGTGTCCCAGTGCTAGCCCCGTGAGAAACGTGCTCGGGAACGTCCGTTGTTGTGGATATATACTGCTAGGGGCTCTGCCAGGCCCTGGGCTGACTGTGGGAGTTCCCCTCGTGGTGCTTCTGGGGCCAGAGCGTCCTCACGGCCCTGTCACTGATGAAGCTGAGGTGGAAAGGAGAAGGACTTGTCTAAGGTCAAAGAGAGTTGGTGGAGCGAGGTCACGATTGTAACCTTGGGCCAGAAGCTGTAGTAATTAATGTTTAATGATTTCTGAATATCTGGGCCTCGCAATAATAGGTGTCCAGTAAATACCTATGGAATTAATGTCATGCTAAATAGGAAATTTATGAGCAAATTGGTCTCTGTTTGCACTGCGATTTTTTTTTTTAAGTTTATTCATTTTGAAAGAGAGCGTGCACGTGTGTGCATGTGTGCGTGGCAGGGGCGGAGAGAGAGGATCCCAAGCAGGCTCTGAGTTGTTAGAGGAGTCCAGCACGGGACTTGATCCCATGAACCGTGAGATCATGACCTGAGCCGAAACCAAGAGTCAGACGCGCAACGACTGAGCCACCCAGGCACCCCTTAATACTGTTTTTAAATTTTGAAGTAGTGTGACACCTAAAGAAGATATATTCAGAATTTGGTTATTAATTTATTTCTCTGTAGCGGATTTTCTTCATAGATTTGTGTTGGAACTCTAATAGGCTCTTGGAGCTGGTGTGCACAACTGGAAAGTAGGAGTTTGGGATTAGCTAACAGTTGGTGTAGGCGGAATAGAGCCAGAGAACTGAGAGAGCCTTTTCCCTCTTGCCAGGCACTGGCACGTTCTAGAAGCTTCAGGTAGAAGTTTCTTGGGAAGGAATAATTTCAAGGCCCTGTTTGGCTCCCAAATATTTTGTGCTCCCAATATTTTGTGTTTGCTTGGTGCTTGAAGAGTCCTAGGATTTGGGGTGATTGATTGGGTGTAGTGGTGTATAAATCCCTGCTTTGAGTGTTCCTCGAAATATTTTAAAAATATACTTAATGTTCATTATTCCTCCAAGGGAAGTGTGTTTAAAGTGTTTAATTGAATGACAAAGATTCAAATATTTAAAGAGTGATATGACCAACAACTGAGACTGAATGAACACTTAAGACTCAAGAGGGATTTATTAGATTTATTTTTGCTATAATCATTAAATGCTATTTAGGAGCCAGGCACCAGTGCCTGGTGCTGAAGGGACCGTGTGGGTCAGATAGACTCCCCACCTCCAGGTGATCATGGCCTAGGGGGAGGTAGGAGTGATAGAGGTTGGAAATACAGTGGTGGTGGGGAGGAGGGGAGCCCATCAGGAGAGGCCCCATGGAGGGAATGTAGCTCCTGGGTGCCCTGTGGCTGATGTCTAAGTTCTCTGCAGTCCCTAGAGCTGGGGCCTTGAGCCAGGGCCTTGATCCCAGAGCACTCCAGGCAGAACAGTTTTTATTCCCTCTGATCACCCTCCGATGACTCCAATTTGTTTTGGAGTGGTAGCTAGATTTTGATGAGACATGAGCTGACACAAGCTGATTCCAAAAATACCTCAGAGCCAGAGTTCAGCTTATGTTTGACTTCTGAAGATTTGTGTTCCGTGGACTTCTGAAGATTTGTGTTCCGTGGAAGGTTTTACAGTCCTCTTGAGGGCAGTTCATGTTGTGTAGCAGAAAGAGCATTGGGTTTGAAGCCAGAAAGATGTGAATTCAAGTCTTGCCACTTCCTGTCACCAGTTGATGTGACTTCGCGAAACATTACGTAGACTCTCAAGTTATTTCCGGTTGCAGAAATCCCTGTTGGTTTAAGGATTTGAGACAATGTATGTAAAAAGCCTGATAAGGTTATCAAGCAGTGCCTTTCTTTGGTGTGTGGCCACCTTCGATGCATCAGGCAGCAGGTGCAGGAAGTGTACGTGTTACCTTGATGGGTCGCTTGCTAGCATGACATCCAAAGCTCAGAAAGAACTTCATGATCTCCTAAAGGGCATATAACAACCAGAGTATTCGTTTCTCTTTCAGATCTCTTCCCTCAGCTTGGAGCTCCGAGTTCTCTTACACACAACAGTGAACTCGGCAGCCCGGGCCAAAGTGAGCTCAACAACATAGACCTGGCGGCCCTCTTCTCTGATGCACCTGGGGACGGTGGGAGTGCCGCGGGGGCCTCAGATGAGGCGCTGAACTCTGGAATCTTGACTATTGACGTTACTTCGGTGAGCTCCTCTCTTGGAGGGACCCTCCCTGCTAATAATAGTTCCTTGGGGTCCATGGACCCGCTGGTGTTGGTGGCCCACAGTGACATTCCTCCAAGCCTGGACGGCCCTCTCGTTCTTGGGACAGCAGCCACAGTTCTTCAGCAGAGCAGCTTCAGTATGGATGATGTACAGACTGTAAGTGCAGGAGCCTTAGGCTGTCTGGTAGCGGTGCCTGTGAAGAACTTGAGTCAGGACCCACAGGCTTTGACCTCAGGAGGTAATTTAGCAGACAACACCACCACATTGACCTCTCCGAGCCCCCCACCAGGAAGCACCAGTGGCCCGGAGCTGCTGGCGCCAATCAAAGTGGAACCGGACTCGCCTCCTGGCCCCGACACCGTCAGGCAGCAGGAACGGAGCCGAGGGGCGCCCCGGTCGGCGTTCTGCAGCCCTGCGGACAAGCACAGTCCTCAGAGAGACACGGGGCTCAGTGCGGGGACCGGCAGCTTCTATTTGGTATGAAGTGCTCTATTCAGTCACCACTGCGTAACTCGCTTCTCTTACACTCAGTCTTGAGGATGTTCTGGATTAATCGTTCGTGTGCAGACATTTCTTACTGGTTTGCGAAAAGAGACGGAGCCCTGGACTACAAGTCTGGAAATCTGAATTCTGATCTTGAGTCTGGAACTGACTAGTTTTTATGACCTTGAGGAAATCACTTATCCTGTCTGAACCTTAAATTCTCATTTATTTCTCAAATGAGGGGGTTTGGCTAGATGATTTCTAAGGTCCTTTTGAGTTTTGTGATTCTGTGATGATGTTTCTTTTCTGGAAAAAAAAATGAGGTATTTCGTAACGTTGAAATGTCTTGCCTTTGTGCTTTCTGTGGGATAAGAGGTCCTTAGACTTCCTAACGGCCAGAGGAAGAGGAATCATGACATCGGGTTTAATGGAAACTTTAAAACCATGCAAAAGAGAAAATTTTTTTTAAAATTAGAATTAACAAGAAAGAAAAGGAGTGGTTTGTGAGCTTCTGTTTCTGGAGGGTTATAAGAGGACCTCTCCAGTTGTGAGGCTCCACAGTTAATATACTTTTAATTATATTTATGTCAGTTAATACATTTAATATAATTTAATTTAAAATAATTTAATTAAAGATTCTTGGGAGAGTCTCTTTTTTTTCCTCAGTCTCAGATGGGAATGATCAAATAGGTTTCTTTGTGGCATGGGTTAAATTTGGTGGTGATACTTATGTTGTTGAAAACGTTAAATCCTATTTTACCGTAGTTTAAAAAAAAAAATTAAATCCTTTGAATTAGAATCCATTGTGAGGGATGTGGTAACCCATCTACCATGGAGCCTTTCAGTCTGAGAGAAGCACGGTCAGTCGTACCTTTTCTGACGGCTCTTGCTTGGCGGTGGCATGGCCATACTTGCCAGCCTTTGCCTAAGTGGCCACAGCAGTTGCTGAACCACCAGGTGACTGGGCCAGGAGGGGAGATGGCCAAGGCTCAGCGATCAGTAGGGAGGCCAGGCCTGTGTAGAGGGCCTTGGTGCCTTGGGAAATAGGAGATCCTTGGTACCACGGTATCTCCGGAGCTGTAACTGTGGGTGGAGGCAGGAGAAGCCGCCATGACCTTGATCCTGACTCCTTGTTCATTTTCTCGCTAGCTGTGTGACGTTGGGCTGCCTCGATTCTCTGAGCACAGATGGTGTGTGGTGAATGGGTTACAGGTATGCCACGAGCTGATGAGGGCTGTTCTTTTTCTTCTTGTAGTGATAAGTATTAAACTCTTTTTCGTATCAGCACATTCACAAACTTATAGAAGCCAAGTCCCATTTGAATACTGTTTGGCCCCCTCAGTAAACTTCCTGAATTCGGTAATGTAGTTACTGTTTTGGTGTATATAACTTTTGAGTCAGGCCTCACCACCAGAGCGGCTTCTGTAGTGGGGATATGAAATAGGACCTCCCTAGGTCTGCCGTACAAGTATCGTGTGGCATGTTCTGGAAAATGTTGAGAAGTGCTGCAGTTAATTAATCTTGAACCACCGAGGGAAGCTGGTTATTTGTTTCGGACAGCAGAGAAGTATGTAACTCCTTTTATAACAGTTTCTGTGTAAAATATTTTAATATGTTTTAGACTTTGGAGGAATAAACTTTGCTTCTCTGGATAATAAAATCATGTATATTGTTCCACCTCTCGTTCTGTTTAGTTGTCACCGTAATTGGATGTAGCATTTGATTCTCGGTGAACCTTTGCTGGAGATCCTCAGAGATTATCGGACTCTACTCTGTTCAGGAGGCAGACTTAGTACATTTCCATAGTTTCCTTGCTACCCTTCTTTTGCCATTTGGAACAAGTGACTGACACACTTTTCTTTGGTCCCAGGAAAGTGGGGGCTCAGCAAGAACTGATTCCCGAGCCATTCAACTAGCCAAGAAAAAAAAGCAGAAAGGAGCTGGGAGCATCGCAGGTGAGGCTGTGTGTGCTGGGGGAGTGAGGGCTCTGAGTCACCCTGGGCCTTAATGAGAAGAAACACACGAATAGGCATTTCTGTGTTCTTTGTGTTACTTTTACGTTCAAAATGCCCTTTATGTGAACTCCAGAAGATACCGCAAAATTTCCAGCATCCATCTGGAGATGTCTTGCTGACCTGAAAAGGCTGTGCGAGAGTTAGCGGTTGCAGACGCCAGTGTCTGTTGCCTAGTAGGCCGCTAAGGTAAAGAACAGCCAGGCCAAGGGTCAGAAGAGCAGAGGTGGGAACCTGCTGCCAGATGGCAACTGGCCCCTGACCGTGGCATTGGGAACAGCCTGGGGACGGGGCTGCTGCTGTCCCAGGAGCAGGGTTTTGCGGAGCCAGCCCTTGGGTGGCATGTGGCATTGTGGATGCGTAGTTCAGCGTTCTGTTAAAATCTTGTAATTTTAAAATGTCAGCAACTTTGTCGAATTTTTAAAAAACACTTGAGTGGACCAGACAAGACCTGTTAATTTGTGGCCTCGTGCATCTGTCTGTTGTCCGTCTAGAGAATGGAATGGCGGGATGCCGTGCATGAAGAAACTGGTAAATCCTTCTGTAAAGGAAACAGCGACGACTTCTAGTACCGTTTTTCGAGTGTTTCATGTGTCTCTTTGTCTAAAATTTATTTGAAGAATATCAAAGAGTATGTAGGGTTAGCAGTACAGTTTGTATCTTTCTTAATATCTTGGCTTCTTTAAAATCACTCCCTATTTTCTGTTAATCCATTTTCTTAAAGCAGATAGTGCCCTACAGCGAATGTTGTTCATGGCCCTGTTCCCTGTGACTGGGGAGGGGTTACCTCCACAGCGGTCACACAGTGTCCCCATGGCACTTGTAGAGATAATAGAAGAAAGTATGTGGTGGTAGAGGACGTCCATAGAGTGAAAGAATCTAGCACCTGCTAGGCAGAGTCAGTGAAGGGAAGCAGATGCCTCTGTTTAACCCGATCGGTAACCTCCACTTGAAGGACAAAGGACACTGAACATTCAGGTGTATGGTACATGTTACATTGACTGCATTGCTTTTGGGTGGCATCTGTGGAGGTACTTTTATTTTTAATTGTTTTTATTTGTAGAGGTGGTTTTACTTATTTTTAATTTTTTAAATAGTTCCACATTATCTTTTAAACAATGACACTTAAAAAGCAAACCCATATGATGTTATTTATCACTTCTTTAAAAATTAACAGTATTTCCTTAATATTTAGCAAGTGTTCAAATTTTCAGTTGTCTCAAACGTTGTAAATGATTTTTACAGCTATTTGCTTGAATTGCATTCCAAGTAAGCCTCATATTACTATTGGTTGATATGTTTCTTAATGTTCTTTGTCATCTGTAGGTTTCTCCCTCCATTTTTGTCCCGTGTGCTTGTGGGAGAATCTGGGTGGTTTGTCCCGCGGAGTTGGCCAGTCTAGATTTGGCTGGTTGTACCACTGTGCTGGAGATTAACCGGTTCCTCTGTCTTCTGTGGTTCCTATAAATCAGTGATCCCATCTAGAGGCTGGATCTAATCGAGCTTTGATCCAGTGGGTCAGTTGTTGGCGGGTGGCGTAACTCCCTTGCAAGTGATTAGGTGTTCTTCCTTCTGGAGGTCCCAGACCTCTGGTGGGCAGTCTGTCCTGTTTGCAGACAGTGCTGACTTCTCCCATTGTGTGACAAAGTATTGCCAACCAGGGGAGCTCACCTGGGCCTTCATATCCACACGTTGATCGTGTCTCGATTGCACAGATGGGTGCCTGTCCATGTGGCTGACAGTCTCCAGCCCCTCCGAAGGTTGAGCTGACTCTGCGACCCGAGACCTCCACCATAAATCACATCGGTAGACTGTCTGAAGTGCCTGAGGGCTCCCAGGTAGACACACTTACCAGGCTGGACCTTCCAGGGACCTTGCGATTTCTTTTCAGGATCGAGAGGCAAAGGCCAGACTTGTCCTTGGGCAAGGTTAATCTGCTCCTGCGCTCATACAAATATCCTGTTTCTCCTTAAGCCTCCCCTCATTCAGCGCTTAAGGGTGGACTTTGATACTGTGGTGTTCTAGTGGTGATTTTCTTTCTCCCTCATCCCTGTACTTCTCTAAGGGAAAGCGGTCTCTTCTCCCTCATTTATGTTTTGGTTACATTAGTGTGGACTCAGAAGTGTTTATTATCCTTTAGGTTATTGTGAGGAGTACTGGACAATAATCAGTATTATCAGTATTTATTTGCTGCTCAGATTGCTCCAGCTCTGGCTCCTGGCAGCTCTTACAGTTGGATTCTTGTGCCCTTCCTTCCTTCCTTCCTTCCTTCCTTTCTTTTTCTTTCTTTCTTTCTTTCTTTCTTTCTTTCTTTCTTTCTTTCTTTCTTTCTCTTTTTTTCTCTTTCTTTCTTTCTTTGATCTTTATTTTTGAGAGAGTGAGACAGAGACAGTGTGATCTTTATTTATTTTTGAGGGGGGCAGAGAGAGGGAGGCACAGAATCCAAAGCAGGCTCCAGGCTCCAGGCTCCAAGCTGTCAGCACAGAGCCCGACCAGGGCTTGAATCCACGAACTGCGAGTTCATGACCTGAGCCGAAATCGGACGCTTAACCCACTGAGCCGCCCAGGTGCCCCAGGATTCTTGTGCTGTTTCAACATGCCCTGTTTTTTTTTTTTTCAGGGGCATTTCCCTAACTTATGGCACCGTCTTGTATTTTCCCTGCCCCAGCCCAGTTTTCAGCCACTTCTCCTTTTATTGGAAAATGGTTTCAGAAACCAAGGTCAGGGCACTCTTTGTGGTTGTTGCTCATTGCTACCTGGGTGTCATTGTGCCTAGGCCTTCCCAGCAGAAAGGGCCAGGGAATATCTTCATGTATGTTAACCTGTGCTGGCTGAGGTTTGGACTTGGAATATTTTACCTTTTAAACGGTAATAAGGTACATCTGTTCTATATTTTTTAACGTGCCTAGTTAATATGTCAGCTCTTTTCAGTTAAATATATTTCTGTGAGTTCATGTCAGATGTTAGCCACTAAATAATTGTTTGGCACCAGATTTAGAGGGGGAAATGTGGGTTTGGGAGCTTTTTGGCTTTCAGGATTCAATGATTATTGTGTAATAAGTCTAAGAGATGTGGGGTGCCTGGGTGGCTCAGTCGGTTGGGCGTCCAACTTCGGCTTAGGTCATGATCTCATGGTCCGTGAGTTCGAGCCCTCTGTCAGGCTCTGTGCTGACAGCTCAGAGCTTGGAATCTGTGTCAGATTCTGTGTCTCCCTCTCTCTCTGCCCCTCCTCTGCTCGTGCTCTGTCTCTCTCTGTCTCTCAAAAATAAAGAAACAAAAAAATAATAAGTCTAAGAGAAGTTGCAGGGAAACAGGACTCAGTGGAGTTAAGCCATTTAAACACCGTTGGGGGTCATCGTTGTCAGTGTAGTTAAGTGCAGAGTGTGCATATTGATTCTTAGAAAATGTGCAATCTGAATGATTGGAAAAATAAGGTATAGGGTCTGAAATTCAAGACTATTCCCATTGGGTTGCTATTGTGTACAGAAAGTAAAATTGCGCCATTTTCTGTATCTTTAGTATTGTGGTCCCCTGCCAAATATAAAAATATAAAAAATAAAGAGAAACTTTCATTCTTGAAGCTGATAGCAAAACAAACTTTTTTTTTAATGCAACCGACATCAGGACTACTAATGGATGTGTGTTTTTCTGGTCTCTGAGGTTGGGGAAAGGAAAGAATGTATAGCACTTAACAGAAGAGGCAGTAAACAGCAAAACCGTGTCTGTGTGGCAGTAAAAATGTAAATGCACGTGACTGCCCTAACTTTTTTTTGACCAGAGTCAAAAGGCGAAAATCTCTATCACGGGTTGTCTAGAGGTGGCACACCCTGGATGGGAATATTTAGGAAGCTTAAAATTAAGACCGGATAAAACCATCACAAAGCAGGGGTTAATCATAAATATCAGAAGCGTAGAATTCAAAGCAATTGGGGTAGAGAAGACTTTCCCTTTTGTTGGCTGCTGTTCACATGTGTAATCAACAGCAAGACTAAGATTTATAACATTTTTGTGAATATTTAGATATGAATATAATGGTTATATGAATAACCATTATGTGAATATTTATATGAAACTTATAATACCAAATAAGATAAAGTAAAAAGTGGTGGAAATCTAGAACTGGGTAAATGAAAACCTACCAATATTGGAAATGGGTAATTTAGCTCATTATTTGCAAATTAAGCACAAAACAATACAGATATGAAAGATATTTACAATGGGGTTAATAAAGTTGATTTCGTAGGTCCTACTCCATAACCATGGGATATTTATCAAAATTAAACTGAACAAGTTAGGAAAGCCGTAAAGTCTTTAGGGGAAAGAACCTAATTTGGTAGTACATGTTTTTGACCATAGTGGGGTAGAATAGAAAGTAAAAATTACTTGGAAAACAAAGGAAAACTTAATAAACTCTTTGGTTTAAAGACATGTAAGTAACTGCTTATAACATAAACATGTAACGATGAGAAGTGTCCGATGTGGCTAGTTAGGAAATACAGTGGAGAAAATACCACATTCACAGTAGTGACAAAAATTCCAGAGCAACCAGGGGGAAATCTTGTGAGTGGGCAGGACATAAAGGAGGAGGAAGAGAAGAAGACAACAAAACTTGATTCAGAGAAAAGATGATGTTCTCAAATGTGGTGACTCCTTCCTTTTGATACACGTCCTTGGTGCCTGCCATGCAGGGACAGGTGAATAACATGGGCATCACTGCGTGCATTCTGATGTGGGAGTTGGGGGTGGGGGTGGAGTTGAAGGGAGTTTTGGATAAACAAAAACAGTAACTCAAACGGTAAATGTGAATGAAACAAGGAAAGGGGTCTGTGTTGGTTTGCAGTTTTCAAATAGGGTAGACAGAGGCCTCAACAGAGGAGGAGACCCTTGATGGAGGGGAGGAAGGGAAATAGCCGTGTGGGTAGATGTGGACAAAGGGACAGCCCCTGCCAGCCTGAGGCTGGAGGGTGCTCTCAGTGGAAAGGCCTCTGAGGAGGCTCACTTTTCGGAAGTGATCAGAGAGCAGGTGGGAGGCCAGGCTGCTTGGGGCTGTGCTGGAACTTTGTCTTTTGCTCACAGTCGGATGGGGAAACATGAAGACATAATTAGAAAAGTGACACCTTTTTATTTATTTATTAAAAACCATTTATTTAAATGTTTGTATTTGAGATAGAGCGCAAACGGGGAGGGGCAGAGAGAGAGGGAGACACAGAATGTGAAGTAAGCTCCAGGCTCGGAGCTGTCAGCACAGAGCCCGATGCGGGGCTCGAACCCACAAACTGTAAAATCATGACCTGAGCTGAAGTCAGACGCTTAACCGATTGAGCCACCCAGGCGCCTTCTGAAAGTGACATATTTTTAAAAGGATCATTCCAGCTGCTCTGGTGAAAGTAAACCCTAAGGTCAAGGGTCAAGGAGAGCAGGTAGGGGTTCCTTGCTGTCCCCAGCAGGGCAGATGGTGGCTGCTGGCAGGAAGAAGTGGGTAAATGCTGGAGCTGTTTTGATGGAGCCATCAAGATTTGCTAACAGCAGTGGAGTGCTCAAGAGAAAGCCGCCTTTACAGCAGTCAGGCAGACTCTTCCTGCAGGCTTTAACACAATTCTATCTGAAATCCCGCGGAGATTTCAGAGCACTTGTGTAGGAACCTAGGGGCAGAGGTTCCTGAGGACACGTGGGACACTGACCTGGAGGATGTGCCCTCTGCCTGGAGATGCCTCACAAGCTGCAGCCATGAAAACCGTGGTGGAGCCGTGGCCTTAGGCCAGGACACAGAGGGACGCACGTTGATAAACAGGCCTGTGGCCGTTCTTCTTTGTGCGCGTCAATATGGTTCTTCCAATTATGGCAAACGAGTGACGGCCTTTTGGGAAGAAACACTAAGGTTCCGTGCAGGATAAAGAACGAAGACGAGGGCTTTAAGGAATTTGAAAGGCATGGAAAGCTGTTCAGATAGCCAGTGCCTACTTTGTTCTCAGCTTTGTGGTTTCTGTGGTTCAGCTCGCGTTTGATCTTCACGGTAGTTCTCTAAGGTAGACACTTCTCAGCAGCCGGCCTCATGCCCGGGCCGCCACGCCACTCTCCCTGGGGAGCACGCTCCTCATGGGGCACAGATGCCCAGAGCAGAGCAGAGGCACAGGCCTTGGAGATCCACGGACATGGAAAGGTTTTGAATGAACAGACACAGCATGAAATAAGAAGAAAGATGAAGCATCCTTAGGAAAAGGGGTAGGGGACCTGAGCAAGCGCTGTGCAGAAGGCGGCTGACACGAGGAGGCGTCCCCTTCGTTGTCAGAGGGGTGTGCTCGGTACTCGGAGGCGAGGACACCCAGAGCCCACACGGGGGCGCGAGGAACGCGTCCCCAGGCTGTGCTGGGGAGAGCCTCACTGGGGATGCAGTGTGACATTTTTGGACGGTTATTTGATACTGTTTTCGAGAGCCAAAAGATCTGCGTAACGTTCAATCATGAAATAACTATTTTGGGACTTTTCTCAGGGAAGTATCCAGGGATCTACGTAAGGGCCCACGTGTCAGCTGCTGCTCAGTGTGGAGCTGTGTACTACTAAATATTTATAGCTCATAATTATTATGCCAGCAAAGCACACGTGCATAGGTTTGGTAAGTCCGTGTTTGTAAGAAAAGCCGAGTGTGTCTTTGACAGACACATTTTGTGCATGTATTTGCATAGAAACACAAATGGTAGAGCAAACATATATCCTTGCATGGATAGTGGTTTTTCTTGAGTGTTAAGATTATGGGTTTTTAAATCATTTTCACCATTTTTGTTTTTTGTACTTGAAAATACATTAATTATGTAATTAATAAATATCGACCCCCAGTTTAAGTCGTGGGAAGTAGAACAGCTATTCTGCCAGGATGGAGCACACCAGTGGAGGCTTTGGGGGGGGGGGGTCACACCTGGGGCATTTGGGCGAGCTCCCCAGCTGCTTTACCTGTAAACCGAGACATGGAGTCTGGAACTGGTCTCCCTTCCCAGAAGGGGGTGATGGAAGCAGTAAGGAACAGGTGAGGGCCTGGCAGCACGGGGTGGGGCCCTCTGTGGCTCCTTCAGCACAGCCAGCTCGTCCCACATTGGAAGATGGGCGTGCGGGTGGACGGCCAGGTGAGATGCTGTGCTCGCTGCCACTGGTCAGTCTGTGCCACTGGAATGTTTGATTAATTGGGTTGGTTTGAGCTCTGAAATTAAGTCAAAAATCTGTTTTTTATAATACATGTACACACATTTTCCCCCCCACATTAAAGCAAAAATTTTTAGGCGTCGGAGTCACTAGGCTCCTTCCATTTCTTCCCGCGCTGCCATGCTGAGAGCAGGAGAGCCACACTAAGGGAAGACGGGAGAAAGGCCCCAGCGCGGGCTGGCTGTTAACTGAGGACATGCCTCAGTTACAGCCTGTTTTCTAGAAGAGAATTCTGGGAACATTCACGCAGACACTGGACCTGCAAGAGTGGATTGTGAACTTGAGCGTCATGAAGGCCCCCGGCAGGGTGGATGGGGAGTCTGGACTGCGGCTGGAGTAAACGCTCCCTGGTGGTGCAGGAGAATGTGTGTCAGGATCACTTGGGGCTGTTTTACACCCCGTAGGCTCCATGTAGGCGCCCAGGGTGGCTGGCGTGGCCCGTGATGGGGGAGCAAAGTGGATTGCAGACGGGGGGGGGGGGGTGGGTATGGGGAGGGAGGCCACCTGGTCTTGTCCTTAGGATGATTTTGCTTCAGCTGTCCATGGTAGTACCCTCTGCACCGCTGACCTTCACCTACCCAGGGTTAGACCGTGCAGGTTAGCATAAGCACAGCGCGTTTGACCAGCTCTTCGGAGAGGGAGCCTCCTGGCAGTACACTTGTGGGCAGGGCAGCGCCCATCCCTTGGGGCCCAGGTTCCGTTTGCTTCCTGGACTAGAGCGATGGTTTGAAGAGCTGGTATGGCCGGAGATCTGAAGCAGATAAAGGGGCTTGAGGGCAGCGGACTTCCTGTGGTGGTGATGGTGGTGGTGGTGGTGAAATGTGACCCCTGTCCCCGAATAGGCTGGGAGTTGAGGTATCCTGCACCCGGCGGTGAGCTGGTGATGAGGCTCTTCTCAGTCCTGGTCGTACAGGCCTGCCCTCTACTGACTAGCTGCTGTCCCTTGTTTTGTTTCTGTTACCTTTACAGAGCGTGCCCTGTGCTGTTCCCTTCTGGAGCGGGTGTCTCCCTCCCCTTCTGTCTCCTTGGTAGACGCCTGCTACCCCTGCAGGTCCTCTCACCTTGCTGTCAAGTGAGCATGGAAGTCTGACCCTGGCAGCCTGCCGAAAACTCTCTCTGGCAGGTTCCTGATCCTTGTGAGGAGGGGCCTTTGTGCAGCATAGAAGATGTGATTGGCTTTGCCACACTTTGGAGAGCTGTGCTATATCCGTGCCGCCATGTGCGGCGACTTGTGACAGCGCTAAGTGGTTAGGGATCGGAGCACCACCATGGGGGTCAGGGATGGGGTTGAGATCTGTTCCTCTGGTTGCAGTGGCTTTGGGCAGGTGTCTGACCCCTCGGCTGCAGCCTCCTCCTCTGTTTCGAGGGACAGTACAGGACCTGCCTCTCCAGGTGGTTGTGTGGATTACCCATGACGATTCTTATGGTAAAGGATTCTAAGTAAAACACTTAGCCCAGTGCTGATTAGAGGACCCAGTGGTTAGTTCAGTAGCATGTATGTCTTGCTCATCACAGCATGTGCTTCTGTACATTCATTTAGTTTTTATTGGAGCAAAATAAGGAAAACAGTGGCAGGACTTCGTGTGTATGTGGCTCCAGTCCGCTGGCTTTTGGAGTTCAGCGGGCAGGGGTGGGAGCCAGGCCCTGGGAGCCAAGGCCAGATGTGTGTGGTCTGGTGGTCCTGAACTCTGGATGGTACATGGAGGCGTATTCTGTCCCCAAATCCTGCCCCTGTTTCTCTGTCACCCTGGGAGCTCCTGGACAGCCTTTTCATGTGAACCATTAGAGTCCTCCTTTCCAGCTTGCCAGTTTGACCTTCACGACCTCAGGACTGTCTTTCCTAGACTCCTAGCCTAGGTCGGCCAGCAGGAGCATTGGCAGGGGATTAGGTGGACGGAGGAAGGAGGAACCGGGACCTTGCTCACGCTCTGCTTTGGTAGGAGTTTTATGACAATGGCTGTGTTTCCCCCGCGGTCCCAGTTCTTGCTGGGCAGCCCTTGACCCTGATATAGTTCTGGCTCCTGGGCACTGTCCCTCTTCTGGATTCTGGGGTGGTGGTGCCTACCTGCTGTGCCAACTTAGGTGGTTGCTCGTTAGTGTGCTGTCACTGGTGTACCCCACCGTCTGCGTGGAATCCCTCTGGGTGTTATACCTAGAGTGTTCCTGGGGCCCTGATGGGCCCCTGACTAATCCTCTATGGACAGTTTCATAAGGGCTATGATGACTGCATTATGGCTGCTAGATTATCCCAAACCTTTTTCGAGATCTCTTGGCACTGGCCCTCTCAGTGTTTCCAGGGTACGCTCTACTGCTTCATCATTGCATTCTGTTTGTAGCTTCATCTGTATGTCCCTGGAAAACATACGTATGTGTGCTTAGGACACAGGCAGCAGTCGTAAGCTTCATGGTGAGGATTGCCGTTACAGCCCAGTACCTAATGAAGTAAAGATCCAGGCAGTATTTGAAAGAACGGCAAACCATGAACAGATAGCTAATCACCAGCCACATTTCAAATAAGAGGCATTCAGTTAGCATACCCCAGAGCTACGCCTGA
The DNA here is from genome assembly GCF_024362965.1 of Panthera pardus. Taxonomy (NCBI): domain Eukaryota; kingdom Metazoa; phylum Chordata; class Mammalia; order Carnivora; family Felidae; genus Panthera; species Panthera pardus. The sequence continues at coordinate 59,661,690 of NW_026527013.1, forward strand.
CCGAAGCATAACAGTTCATCGAAGCTCATATACCCAACATTGTTCTGATGTACTGCTCACAGCAACCCTATGAGATGTAAGTGCTGATGCTCCACTTTCTGGATGAAGAAGCTGAGGCACAGAGAGATTGACTTGACGGGGCTGCACAGCTGATGGATGGCCACACCGGGGGCGGCACCCAAGGCCGACTGGCTCCAGAACCTTCAGTCAGCCTGCCAGCGGTACTACACACAAGAAAAGAGCGTTTCGTCTTCAGCGAGTGAAGTGGGCGTAGAACCCCTGAGTAAAATACCAGCCCCTGAATTCCAGATGACTAGGGCTTGTGCAGGGTTCCACGTGAGTCACAGTTAGGCAGCTGTCAGTATGATTTGCCACATCAGAGAGCCAGAGGCGAACTGCGTGATCTTCACTGATGCCAAACAAGGCAGTCGATAAAACTCATCATTGTTGATTTTCAAAAATCATAAACATTTAACTAGGAACTAAAAAGATTTCCCTAATAATGGAGAACAAGTCAGAAAAACAGTCATTATTTTCAGCGGGGAACCTCTTCCTGTTATAATCAGAAGATGCAGCCACACCAGCACTACAATAACATTGGACGTTTTTATGGAAACTTTAGAGAAAAATCAATAGGAAGATGTGATTGCCCATCAGTGATGATTATCAGCCTTAGAAAACCCAAGGGAATAGACTCGAATAATTACAAATAAGGGTAAACCAGTAGCTAATTGTATAAAAAATGTTTGCATATATCACATGAGTTGCTTTTCTATCAGAATAATCGGAAAAACAATCCGGAAAAATAGATGTCACTCATAATGGCAATGAAAGTAATAAAGTATCAGAACTACTAGTGACAGATATGCTGGGCCTGGATAAGGGCCTGTTTACAGCTTACCGTGTACTTGGATGGAACACTCAATTCGTACTGTTAATTTACATTTTTTATTCATTTCCTTTAAAATCCCAAAGGAACCTTTTATTTCTTATTTTATTTTTTAAGTTCGTTCATTTTGAGGGGGTGGGAATAGAGAATCCCAAAGCAGGCTCTGCGCTGTCCCTGATGTGGGGCTTAAACCCACAAACCGTGAGATCATGACCCGAGTCCATGACCCGAGTCGAAACCAAGAGTTGAATACTTAACCAGCTGAGCCACCCAGGTACCCCCAAAGGAACTTTTTATTACTTTTTTTTAATGTTGATTTTTGAGAGCGAGTGACGGAGGAGCAGAGAGTGAGGGAGACAGAGGATCAGAAACGGGCTCTGCACTGACAGCAGACAGCCTGACTCGGGGGGCCTGAGGTCATGAACCCTGAGATCATGACCTGAGCTAAAGTTGGACGCTTAACCGACTGAGCCACCCAGGCGCCCCCCGAAAGGAAATTTTTAAAAGAAAAAAAAAAATACCCGTCAGGTTTAAGTTCATTTGGAAGACTTACTTGGTTAAAATCTCCACACGGGCTTCGAAAAAGAATTGATGGGGCAGGGAGACCACTGTGCTGGAGGTGACCCAGGCCTGCTGAAGGGTGTCCGTGACGAAAGCCAGCCAGTGCTCTGGTGGAGAGCAAGGCCCCCAAACAAGTGGGGACAGCCGGAGCACAGACGTGCGGGCCCGTAAACTGAGGGTGCATGTTCCGTCGGGTTCCGGTAATGTTGGTGTGCTCTTAGGGAAAAATCATGGATTTCTTAACGTACCTTCCCCGGCAGCTCCACCACCCAGGGAAAACCACTTCCAGCGTTTTGATGTTAAACATTTGCCTACGTGTCTAAACTATACCTGTTACTTGTTTTGAAGAAATGATACATGTGTATTTCTTACCTGCTTTTTGCTATTAAACACGAACATTTTTTCTTGTGAATAAACATGTTCTTGTGGTACATCCTTTAACAGCCGCGTAGAACTAAGCAACAGGAAGTGTGAAAGCATGAAGCCCCGGTGCCCGCCACCATACAGGGTATGTGATGGGTCTAGCCTCCCATCCTTAGGAGAATTGGGCAATAGGCACTCAGATAGTTCACTGTGTTCTGTGGTTCAGTGAGGATGCCCAGCAGAGAAAGCCTGCATGAGCCCAAAGTTCATCATGCTCCCCGGTACACGCCTGGTGGGGGGAAGGAGCCCTCTGAGCCAGCGGTGTGTAGGATAGGGAGCTGACCATCTCCATTGCACATCCCTCCTGGGGGCGAGGATGGCACGTGCTTGGGATGGCACTGGGTTCTGTAGCTGTTAGCATAGGGGCATCTCCAGGAGATGTGTGGAGCACCTTGCCTGAGCCAGGCTCTGTGCTGCTGGTCTCACCTAATTCTGATGATGGCTCTGTGAGGTGAGGTGAGGTGATGCTGCACCACAGTTCGCTGTGCACTTCGGCTCACCTGGCTATTTCATGCCTGAACAGGATTCTCTTTTTAGGTCTACTTAACTAGAAACTTAATTGCCAGCTGGATTTCTCCTTCTCTCCTCTCCCGGCTCTTTCAAGTTATCTAGCACAAAACCAGTGTTTCGGATCAGTGTTGAGGTTATCGAAGGAAAATTCGTTCATTATGAAGATGACTTGCCTTTTAAAGGTTTCTGGATTTCCACTGTGAGAAAGGGATTCTTTAGTTTTTCTTGAGATCGGTTTATTAAGTTTATTAAGTCATGTTGCACGTAGTGTCATGGCATCTTTACTAGTGAGGGCGGCCTCATGGCCGTCATGGAGTTCCATGTAGACACCATGTGTTGGCTGTAAGCCTTCAAGCATCCGTGGATTGGTGGGCTTGCATAACTAACTCAGGCAGTGTGTAATTCGTTTTTAGCTGTTTTACATGTTGATGGCACGTTACCAGATGGCACAGTGTATCATTTGGGGCCATGTACCCCAGCACCCTGTGCTGATGGCTCCAGCAGGTAAAGGTGTTTTTTCTCTTGAGCAGGGAGTCTAGATTTCAAGCACTTGGGCGCTCAGTGTGTGCGGGCTCAGGTTCCCTCTTATGGCCCACCTTTTCCCCTCGCAGCTTCCCCAGGGTACTGATGGGAGCCCTTGGCCTGGCTCCAGGAACTTGGATGGATGAGAAGACTTGGAAGGGGAGGTGAGCATGGCTAGTTGGAAGGGAATCTGCTTTCAGATCGTCATCTTCCATTTGTAGTTTGAGACCGTGCATTTGGGTCTAGGACTTCTGCAGGCTCTCCTGTCTGCCTTTCCTTCATGACAGCGAGTCCCGTCCCTCCACCAAGCTCCCTGTGGCGCAGCCCCTTAGGGCCTATATAAAAGCTCTTCCAGAGCCCCAGACCCAGAACACCTGAGAGTGCTGGCTTCGTGGAGGCATTGTGTATGGATTAACTCACACAGGCGTCAAGACTGCCTTGAGGCAGTCTTGCCAGCTTGGCATTTCTCGTGCATGGGTTCTCCTAGGGGGCCATGTTGAGAGGTTCTGCACCAAGATACAGTGTAGAGGGAGCTGTGGGGGTGGGAGCTGCGTTCATTTAGAGCCCTCACCTTTCCCACCTTTCTGCTCTTGATCTAGCATGAACTGCTTTTAAGGAGGATCCCATGAAAACAGCAGTGTTCAGATACGTAAGCCTGAGCAGTTCCTTTTGGCTGGTGACACTGCATCCCTAGGACGGACTATTAACCAGAGAAGGTGCTAGAGCCCTCCAGGTTAGACAGTGATTCTCATCTCAGTGTTTAACTGTGGCGTCTGTGGGACTACCAGATTCTTAGGTATTGGCTTGAAGGTACACACTGAAAAGAGAATGTATGTGATTCCTTTTAGATGGAGTGTGTGCTAATAGAGTAGCTAAAACCAGTTTAGCTTACGTGTATCATGAATATTCCCGTTCATAGTCCATCTTATTTCCTGTTACAGAATCAATACCTCTTATATCCCTTTAACAAAAATACAATCATATTCTAGTTACTGGCTTGTTTTTCAGCAGGGAATACTGTTGTCTTTCATGAGGTATAAAGGAAGCATGTTAATGCTGTTGTCTGGGAAAATTAAGTGGGATCTATTTCTGATTCTGTTCTCAGCATTTTTACTTCATTTCCCCCTAGTTGCATGGCATACAGGCTAGCACATGTTTTGAAGAGATACGATGCTTTGATCATAGTTCTTGCTTCATAGGTAAGATAGAGTGCGGCCTACGCACTTGTCATTGAATCATTGTGAAATAAATGAGGAGTGGCTCAGAATGACCTTGCTTTTATCTTATAGAGCTGGCTAGTAAGTATTAGATACACATATTTAAATCTTGCTTTTAAAAGTAGCTTAAAAAGGTACATTACTTGGTGCTTTCCTTCATAGTGATTTTCATAACATCCCTTGATCCATGTTGCAATATGTTTGTTTGACCTGAAAAATGAAATCGGACCTTTTGTGAGAAACAGGCACCATCCTGACGGTGCATGCTGACCGTGGTGCTCGCACTCATTCGTGTAGTTGCCCTGAGCTGCCCAAAGGAGCTGAATTTGCAGCTTCAGGGTGCTATAATTGTGATGAAATTACATTTAAAGCACACAAGCATTTATCTGTAATATTTTTTTAATTAGCAAAAATGTATGTTGACCCCGTTTGAGTCTAGCAATGAGTAATACTTACAGCCACATGAGCCTCCTGGAAGACAGGCCGTCACACTGTTCTCGATACATCAGTACAATTTTATTTTTAACATTTCATAATTATCAGAGTTTCTAGTATGTTCTGTTATTTTGGTTGGGTTTGTGTTACTAATTGCAATGGTGATGCAGGTTTTCAGATGATTTTAACTCTTAGAAAGTATATTGAAATAAGTTTTTAAACTAAAATTTTGTCTTTTTAAAGTTTATTTATTTTGAGAGAGAGAGAGAGAATGCACACGACCAGGGGAGGGGCAGAGAAAGAGAGAGAATCCCAGGCAGGTTCTGCACTGTCAGTGCAGAACCTGACATGGGACTTGAACTTATGAACCATGGGATCATGACCTGAGTCTAAATCAAGAGTCAGACACTCAACCTACTGAGCTACCCAGGCACCCCTAAAATTAATTTAATTTAATTTAATTTAGTTAGTTTAGTTTTAAGAGAGAGAGTGTGAGCAGGGAGAGGGGCAGAGGGAGGGAGAGAGGGAGGGAGGGAGGGAGAGAGAGAGAGAGAGAGAAAGAGAAAGAAAGAGAATCTCAAGCAGGCTCCATGCTCAGTGCAGAACCCAACAATGCAGGGCTTGATCCCATGACCCTGGGATCATGACCTTAGCCAAAATCAAGAGTCGGACGCTCAACCAACTGAGCCAGCCAGGCGCCCCTAAAATTTTAATTTATGTACATATTTTTTATCTCAGGGAGATATGCTAGGGTCATTGAAGACTTCAAAGCAGAACAGTGCGTCAGGTAAAATTCAGAGTGGAGTGGAATATCAAGCATGTTCAGGGAGAATAGGAAGTGACATGGAATTTCTTTACTGTTAAAGAAGAGCGAGTGGATCCCGCGCCTTAGCACCTCGCCTTGCTTCCTCACCCTTGTCCCAGCCTTGCTCTGCTGTCTGAAAACACGCAGAGCAGTTAGGAGGAGCATGGAGAACAGCCAGAGCTAATCCAGCAGGAGGGATTGGGTTCCCCGAGGCAGAGAACCTGGCAGACAGAAACGAGAAGGAAGTACTCAGGGCTGTAATGGAACTGCGATTCCCTGCAGTGAAGGGGGGCACTAAATGTGCCCCCGGGAAAAACCGAGACTTGCCACAAAGATGAATCCCTCAGACACCCAGGGGGGAAAGAGCAGGCCGTGGGTGGAAACACACTGCAGCCTACAGCACCCCCCCGAGCTGAGTCTGTCAAGTGCTGAGGGTTAAGGAGACATCATCCTGGAGTTTCCTGCCAGTCCTGTGCGCGGGACGTGTGGGAAACACCGCGAGGGTGATGGGCAGGATCAGGCAGGCAGTGGTGGGGTGCACACAGGTAGCACATAGCGCGGCTCCAGAGTTGGGCCCTCTAGGCTGGTTTTGGCATCAAGGTGAAAGGAAAACTCGCTGCCAACGGGGGTGGCCCGTCCTGTGTGCCAGAGTTGACCGTTCCCGTTTAAAATGGAAACTCAGAGTACGAGACCTAAAGGAAGAATGCAGCCTCTCACGTTTTTCCTCTTTTCCCATTAGATCATTAGAAATTTTCATGAGGAAATGCTTTCTGGACGTTCAGCAAGTCCTTCGGTTTCACTTGTTCAGTTTCACTTGTTCCTTTTCATTTTATTAAATTCAACAGAAGCAAATGCTTTTACTAACATGAAGTTGTGCGATACTCATTGTAAAACTGTCTTTCCGAAGCCATTCATGTACACGTGTCCAGGGCTGTCTGTACCCAGCAATCAACAGCACCTAAAATTCCTTGGCGCTTACTGTGACCCAGGCACTGTTCTCAATTCGTATCACATACTTATTTAATCCTCCCAAAACTTTGAGGTAAGGAGTATTGTTCCCATGTCACAGGTAGGGAACACTGAGGCCGGAGCTTAGGTTTCTTGTCCAAGGCCAGGTACCAGAGTCTTTGGTGGAGCCAGGATTTGAATCCAGGCCGCTGGTCTCTGGGGTTTCCCCCCTGCTCACAAGCCACATGGGTGTTAGAAAACCCCTTTCTGGGCATCCGGATCGTTTCTTTCTTCTTTGTATTTAAGTATTTTGAAAAGCGTGTTTTTATGAAATCAGTGAGGCGATGACTCTCGCAGAGGAAGCCGGACAGAAAACAGCTTGAAGGATTTGGCAGCGATTGGGCACGTGCCGTGGTGCCCGAGGGTGGGGTGTGATGGCCGCTTTCTTCCCTTCTCCGCTTCTGTGGTCCTGCTGCTCCACGCAGTGGTTGTGCGCCACGGTGTCGGGTCTCCTGTGTGCCTGCAGTATTGGGGTTGCAGGGTAAGGAGGAGCCTCCGCCCCCCCCCCCCCCCCCCCCCGCCAAGAAATGGGCACCTGGGGTCTGATTGCTGCACGTCCAGGAGACGTGTGTGAGTTTGCTAAACTTTCTGATCATAATCTCGGCTCTTTTCGTCTCTTAACCCCCCCGACTCTCCCTGTTGACTCGTGTTAAGCCTGCAGAGCTGTGCACCGCGACAACGGGACCGTGTGGCCCCAGAGTGGGGCCCCCGTGAGGGCAGGGGCCTGCGCAGTCACACTGTATATTGCATGTGGCTGGTCTGTTTCATTTCAGGAGCCTCGGGGTCTGCTCAGAGGAAGATGAAAGGTGGCAAAGTCAGTCCTACTCACTTGCACGCAAGCCAGACCGGTTGGTTGTGTGGGAACCTTGTGGTACCCGGTGGAGGTCTGCCAGGACCCGCTCCAGCAGCCGGGATGCCATGTGTTCAGGTCCAGTTATTGCAGGTAAGACCCAGCGAGCCAGGAGGACACTGGTCGCCAGGAGGACGCTGGCCGGGCGGCAGCCGGGGGCCAGGCTTCAGGCTGCATCTCCCTGGGCCTGCAGCTGTCCAGTGCTTCCTCTCAGGAACTGAGAGACTTCTAACCACCTCTCGACTTCTAACCATCCCAAGCACTGGATGATCGCTCTGTCACCCCAGCTCCTCCTGTCCTGTCTCTCTGTACTCGTCCGAGCTTTCATCCTTATGAGGATTGACGCTTCAGTGTCTGCACTGCCCCCGTGCGGTCTGCGTGCCACACCTCACTTGGAGTTCTGTGAAGTGGGGGTGCCGTGCCCCACTCCTGCCTGAGGCCTCCTAGCAGCCGTAAGGGCTGCCCAAGGCTGGCCAGAGGACGCCTTGTGGTGCCTGACTCCTCACCCTCCCCTGCCTGCCCTTCCCCAGACCTCACTTGTCTTCTCAGTGGGGGGGCGGAAGGGGCTTCCTCAGGCAGCTTGGCGCCCCTGTGTGTGGGGGGTGCTCAGTGCGACGGAGGACGTAGCCTTTATGTTTAAGGTGCTTTCCCCCGGGAAAGCTGGCACTGTTGCAGAAAAGGCGCTCGTTGCAAAGGGAGGAGCTGCTGTTTAAGAGACACCCGATAGAAGGTGTGAGCTTTGAGGTGGAGAAAACTCACTTTTGATTCTCTGCCTTTCCCTCTCTAGCTAGTGTTGTCTGGGGCAAGCTACTTATGTACGCCGGGCCTCAGTTTTATTGTCTAAGAAGTGGGAATGATGGTGTTGACAGTGACACCGGCACCAGGAGTTGAGTGGCGGGGCTGTGGGCTGGGCATGCCAATGAAGCTGAAATGGTAGCCAGTGTCCCTTTTCTTACTTGCATGATTAGGGGCCTAGGAGCCTCCCCCTTGCAGGAGACCTGTGCCCTCTTATCCCTTCTCGACGGTGGGCTGGGGCAGAGGGGGGCCTTCTTGTGTAGGGTGAGGCGGCCACTGGAGAGCTGGAGGGGCTGGGAGCCTCCGCCAGAGTTGAGGAACAGCCTAGACTGAGGGGCGGTATTGAGTTGGGGGGAGCTCCAGGGAAAGGGCCTGGGAGTGGGGGACAGCCAGATGGCAGGTGGTGTGGGTCTCCAGCTGGGAGCAAGATGAGAGGCTGAGGACCAGGAGGAAGGGCAGGCAGCCCCCTGCCCAGTTCCAGTTACTGCTGGGTCCTCAGGCCTCACGTGGCTCCCTGTGTTGCCCTGACTGGAATCCGGGGTGGGTGGGTATAGCACATTGACGGGGACTCCTCAGGCCAAGGTGAGGAATGTTGCCATGGCTGGTAAATGAAACATGTGCTGTTGCCTCCCCAGGACGACCCCTCAGGTGAAGCCGTCTCACCATTGGTTCTCAGCCCGCAGCCTTCCGCCTTCCACCCCCTGTTGGCTGTCGATTTGCCCGTCTATGTCCTCCAGGTGTGGATGCCTTACAACTCTTTGGCTTTGTTAGTAAGACTGTCAGAAGCTTCTGGCTTTCTGAGGCTTGTTTTACTGAGGTAGGCGTTGAATGGAGACCCATTGGGTTCGTTGCCAGGATCTTTTGCGGCTTTCTAGAAAGATGGGTGAATGACCAAGAAATAAAAGGCTGGTAAGAAAGATCAGATATGTTCACCATTGTAGCTCCTACTTGTAATGTGAAATTGGATATACTCCTCAAGTATTTTATATTTAGAAATTCTAGTCACTTTTTCTGGGAAACAGGCTGGCCAGTTTTTAACCTGTAGGAAAATAGACCCAGAAAAATTAGTTTGCTTAAGTAAGTGGATAAGCCAGTGGGTATAGGCGGCAATGGGTAATTTAGATTTGGCTATACAATAGTGAGAGTATGTAGCTAATCGAACTTCTAACAATTCAGTTTAAATACATGTTTTTAAAATCCACATACACAGTAATTTTAGTTTTCTTGTATTCAAATTGGGCTGTTGAGCATTTTCCTCAATACCAAAAATAACTATTGAGTCAAGTGCTGGTATACAGAGGAGCGGTGGGGCCCCAGACTGTCCTTGGAACGTAGTTTGGGAACTTATATTCAGAAAACCTCACAGATGTCAACTCCGTTCTGTCTGGTATTTCCACTCATTAGATGGTTCTTAAAGAAGCCTGGTAGTGTACAAATAACTAGCCAGAAGATGTTCACCGTCGCCTTGAATCTAATGCTGTGGGAATATTCTTCAGGCAGGAGGGGGTGGGTTAGGTGGGTGATGGTGTGGCCGGGAGGCCAGAGTCCTGGGCGGTCAGTGATGATGCAGGGGGCAGTTGGGAACTGGGAAGGGTGCGGCCCACATACAAAATGGGGAAAAGGGCTATGAGATAAACAAGGACAGTCACATTTATGAGCAAACCTGCAACACAGTATTATTAAGTTCACTTTTCCTTTTTTGTTTATGCTAAAATTCCTTTCTTCGAAGAATATATAATAAGGGGAAAGCAAGACTCGAGTCGAGAACAGGGAGAGGTGCCCTACCGGCCGGCCCATGGGTTATGCTGCTGGTTGTGTGTGGCTGCAGGGCTGCGTCCGGGAGGTGGTTCCGCACCTCCCCCCGCCCCCAGCCCTGCCCCGTCCCTCACTGCTCTGCTTGGTTTTTTCAGGAAGTGCTTCCTGCAGCTGGAGGGGACGCCGAGCCTGAGGATGTGCAGTGTGCAAGGAGCACCATCAATCTGCAGGACCTACAGTGACAGCAGCCCTCTGCCTGGGGACCCGAGGGTGATGCCTCCGGTCCGTGTCCCCCAGGACTCCCATTACGTGCTCTCGCAGGCCTGAGTGAGCCCCCACGTGGTTTCTGCTCAGGAGGCTAGCCGAGTGCTTTGGAGACTTTTGGGCACATTTCTCAAAAATATCTTCCTTACATTTTATCAGGAACCGGTTTGGGGCTGTATTAGCTGAAATTGCCTTATCTGAGCAAAGTGCTTCGTGAGGCAAGGATTGCCTTCAGGGGCAAAAGCACATGCCTTTTCTGTACTTGGCTGTGCACGGACAGCCTTTGTCCATTTTGATCTAAACTGTGGAGCACCTGCTGCATTAAGAAAACAGACTTCTGCAGGCAGTCGGGTGGGGTACAGATTCCCTAGTCAAGTACGACTGTATCCGTAGTAAATCTAAGTGGGGTCTTTCAGCTTCTGTGTTTTAGCATTTGGCCTGAGACAGACCTAGAAACCGTTTTCCCTTTCTCAGCTAACAGGCTGTTTCCCACCCCCTTGGGTGTTTGTAGTTGGGTTGGTTTTGTCACCCTCTGGGGCAGAAGCGGCCCTGTTGTCCCAGTGAAGCCAAATTCAGATCCACGTTTTGGCAGGACCAGGCAGGTGGCTGGCATGAGAAGAAAATGATGGGGGTGAAGTGGAGCACCTGGGGTCCTGTTAGTGAGGCCTCTGCATAGAGCAGATTTGAAGCTCCCGATTCGGGAATGTTAGAGTTAAAACTTCAAAGGTAATTTTTCCGAACTCTGGATTTGGCTATTAATATTTAACGATAATTCGTCCGCAGCTTCTAAAGTCATGTCCTGAGTCCTACACGTCACATGTAGGACAGGGACAGTGGCGTGTGTGTTTGTTGCTGAGGCCGCACATGTGCATCTACTGTGTCACCGTACGTTTCTACGGAGTACGGTCTGTCTGGCCAGAGAAGGCGAGCTGATAACCTTGCACATATTTATTTGTTTGTTAGCGGGACTGGACACAGGGTCACTCAGAAATGCTGGTTTTCTGCCTTGTGCCTTTGGAAGTGCATGTTTGTTCAGATGCTGTTTGGGTTGTTGGAATTGTCCAAACTCTGTTTTGTGTTTCTTCATTACTTGAGTTTCTGGACTTGGGCTTTTGAGAATCACCCCAACATTTGATTGTGAGTCCTCTCTCTGTCCTGCTCTGAGGTGCTGTCTGTCCAGGCTGCTGCTCCCTCCAAAGGAACTTGGGCCCCATTTATGAATGGTCTTTACCCACAGAACTCTGTGCTGCGGCACAGACTAAAGTTTTGTGTCCATCTGGCACCTTGGCCTCCAGGTCGCCCGGAAGCCCCTTCTCTCTACGAGGAGCCAGCCCGCCTGCCAGGGTGGCCTTGGGGGCAAAGTGGCCTGTTGATCACACTGTGCTGTCCTTCTGATGGGAGGAGGGGGCGGGCCACAGGAATGTTCTCTCGGATGTGTCGCTGGGCCTTTCCCCGGAACGTCCCCCTGTGAATGTCCACCACTGTGAAGTGATTGGTACTGGCCGTCAGTTTTCTGGGCACTAGGTTCCCTGGTGGCAACGGGCCCAATTTCTAGTACAAATGAATAAAAGTTTTTATATAATCACGCACTGGAGATGTCCCCTGGCTTCATTCACAGAACTGTGTGCATAGCGTTGAGGTCCTGTTTTTCCTTCAGTCAGGAGTAATAACCCTTTCGTCTGCTCAGCCCGCTGCCTCCTTTTCTTGTCCCTGCGTTGGGGCTAGTCCCCCATCACACCTCTGCGTGGAACTGGCCCTTGTTTCTCAAAGTAGCCACCTCGGATGAGGGCAGCAGGGGCTCCTTCCCTCCAGCATTTGTTCAGTGGTCAGGGATTAAAGGGCAGGGCATGGAGGTGGAAAGCAACCTGCCTCCTGCAACAGGCCATCAAGACACCAGAGAGGAAGAGTTTATTTCACACAGGTAAGGGAACACAGCGGGAGGCCACGGCGGGGGGGGGGGGGGGGGGTGGGGGGGCATGGCGATCCTGCGCCAGCCACATCCAGCCGACCGCCCTGCCCTGCCCTGCCCGGGCTTCCTGCTGCTGCTGTTGCTGTGCTGTGGGCAGAGGGGCCGGCCAGCGCCGGAGGGCTAGGTGAAGAACAGCAGCTGCTCCTCCTTGTCCTTGTCCATCAGCACGTGCTCAGGCTCCACCTTTATTTTCAGGACTGGGAGCTGAGAGCGACACACCAGCCTCCTGCCTCTCTGCAGAGTAAGACCCCGTGAGCCTGCGCTCTGCAGCCTCGCTGCGCCGGAAGGTGCCGCCTAGACACCCAGACACCGGGCAGCATGCCTCTCGAGGCTGCGGAGCTGAGGCCGGGGGACCCCGTGGAGGTCCCAGCCTCTGCTCAGCCTGTGGGCTCTGGGCCGGAGCTGCCCTTCAGTGCCCCGGGAGTGAGTCCAGCCCGCGTTTATGAAGCCTGTTCCCTGGGGTGCCGGCCCCTAGATGTGTGTGTGTGTGTGTGTGTGTGTGTGTGCGCGCGCGCGCGTGCGTGCGTGCAGGGATGTACCTCAAAACGGATTGGGAATGCCTGGCTGAACAGAGGGAACCTACTTCCTTTGAGCTGGGGATTCAGGAGGAGACGCCCCGCCCCAGTGTCTGCCATCCCCACGTGACAGCGTGGAGAGTGCTACCTTTCAGAGAGTGGCCCTTCGGCCTCATCTGTCTGTTGGGGGCTGTATTCAGGCCTGGGCTTGCTTGAGGGAGCACACCTCCTGCTGCCAGGGCCAGAACCTGTTCCCTGTGGGGTGGCCGGGGGGACCCCTAGTGACAGAGGATGAGCTGCAGTGATGGGGTCGTGCTGGAGTGTAGGTGGTACAGTGGGACCCTGCAGGGGCTGAGCCGGGGGCCTGCACCTGGGCAGGGCCGGGAGTGCGCAGCCAGGCCAGTCACCAGGAGTGCTTGTGTGAGAGGGCAGGCAGCCCCAGGGGAGGACTCGCAGAGGAAGCGGGTCCGGAGGTGGAGGGCAGCCCTGAGGGGCAGCGGGATCGGTGGGCCAGGACCGGGAGACCCTGCTCTACCCCCGCCTTGCTCTGATGGCTCCGTCTTTCCCCCGGGGTCTCAGCAGTAGCTTCTGCAAACGGTGCGAGCCAGGCCCTCAGCCCCTCCTGGCCTCAACCATGCCTGCCGGTGGGGCCCCTTCCCCAGCAGTGACTCCCCAGGGCCACCATGCCCACCTTCTTCTTGATCTCTGCCTGGGCCCGAGCCTGGGCCCGTTGCAGACGCTCCTCCTGCAGCTGCTTCTGCATCAGCACCTTCTCTTCCCGGAGTCTGGGTGTGGGGGGCAGCACAGGACACATCAAAAGATGGGAGGAGCCTGGGAAGGCTGCCAGCTTCCCTTCCTAGCTCCTTGATGCAGCCTTCTGTCAGGCCATGGCCCTCCCTCTGAGAGAACTCTCCACTCTTCACCCTTCCCTGCCAGGCCAGGTTGGCTGCTGCCCCTGCTTTTTGGAGGTCCCAGCTCTGGTCCATCGGCTCCTACCCCTTGGAGGCCCACGTTCCTCAGTCCCCCTCCCTGGTCACTGGTCCACCTCTGTGTGTGCCTCTCTGCTCATCAAACTTTTGCCCAGTGCCTGCTTCTACCAGGGTACGGGACAGGGGACACAGAGGAAGAGCCCCTTTGCTTGTGGGAGAGGCAGATGGCTCTTTGCAGGTGGCCGTGTCTCAGGGCCCTGCACAGGAGTGAATGAAGCAGGCAGCCCCCCAGGCCAGCGGAGCCACTGGGTCTGTGGGGAGCTCCCTGGGCCTCCCCCTGGAGGATGGGTCCATGCTACCCATGACTGCCAAGTGTTCCTGCCTGCCTCTGCCCCTAAACCAGCCTTCCTCAGCTTCTCCCTGAGTCTGCACCTTCCCTCCCCTGGGTTCTGGCAACGCCAATCTCTCCCTCTCCCATCCATCAGAGAAAATGGCCAATGCTGCCCCTTGTCCTCAGGGCAAGGCCATGCTGTCCACACCCTCACTTTGGCTCCTGGGCTCCCCGAGTCCACGTCGTCTCCCACTCCAGGAGAGGGCCTTCCCTCACTGGGCTGAGTTTGATGCCCCCTCTGGAAGACCCCCTGGCTTCGTCTTTGAGGTCAGAGCATCAGGGTCCTCTCTCCCTGGTTCGGGAGCTCTCAGAGGACAGGCCAGCCCGGAGCAGGGGCAGGGGTGTGGAGGGCATCCTCGCCCTCAGGGCCCTCCCTACTGCGTGAGGCGGCCCGGTGGGACAGGGGCCTGGGCTCTCACCTCATGCGGCGCTCCTTCTCCTTGGCCTTCTCAGCCTGCTCGATCTTGACCTGGGGTACATGCTCTAGGTGTTCGAGCAGCTCGTTCAGGTAGTGCTCGATGATGGTGAGCATCTGCACAGTGCCCAGGTTGGACTCCTGCTGGGTGCCAATGCAGTGCCGGTACACGTCCAGCACCTTGTGGTTCAGGCTTTCCAGAAGCTTGTCCTGCAAGGCAGGCAGGCCTGCAGAGGGGTTGCGTGGGCCTCCGTGCACCCCCACTGCACAGCCTGCCAGACCCAGGGCCCCTTGCTGAGACACGGCTGGCCTCCCCGAGCTCTGCCCGGCACACTCAGGATCCCTGGGAGAAACAGCTTGGACACTTGGATTTTTCTAGGCCACAGCTGCCTGACCCCCTTTGCCCTCCTGTGGTCAGCCCGGTCCAGGCTTCCAGCCCCCACGCTGGGACTCACACCTGTGCCTCAGCCTCTACCCCAGCTGCCTTGCTGTGCACGTGGCCTAGTCCCCTCCTCCAGGGAGCCTTCCTGTTCCACCCTTGGACTGACCTCGGCTCTCCACTGGACGCTGTCCTGTGAGTTACTTTCTGTGTGGCCTGGGGCAGATGAACCCCTCCCTCTGAGCCCGCTGACATTCAGAAATGTAACATCCCCTGCCACATGGATTGGGTGTGAGGATTAAGTGAGGAACAGCCGACAGAAAGGCTCAGGCCGGCAGCCAGTGAGTCTGTCTGGCAGGAGGCCGGTGGCACTGGCCTAGCTTGTCGTGGCATCCTCTGTCCCTGGCCTGGTGCTGGCACACAGTAGGTGCTCATCAGTAATTTGAATGAAGGAAGGAATTTGAATTAGGAAGCTGGGGCCATGCCTGTGACCCCAGCGGCACTGTCAGGAATTCCTGGCCCTTTGTGCTCTCAGAACACTCTCACTCTTTCAGCCTGGCCTGGGGACATGCCTTCTTCCTCCTGGCAGGCTCACCTTCCGGACACTTGGTGTGGAAGAAGCAGACGTATTTGTTGAATGGAAGGACAAAGGAATGGAGGAGGTGTGCTGGGGGCAGCTGAGCAGCCAAGGGGCATAAGTACATGGGGTGGCTCCAGTTTGGGGACCAAGGGCCTTCTCCAGCCGGTGCCCCTCAGTCAGGCCTACAGAGCCTGGAAAGTGGCGAGGGGCGTGGCTGCCCCAGAACATTTCAGTGTCTCAGGACTGGCTTTGAGTGCTGGGCACTGGGTGCTCCCGGGGGTGCTCTTGAAGGGACCGGGCCCCAGGCCTGTGGTCGCCCACACTCCCTCCACACCCGCTGACCGCTGACCGGGGGCCTACCTCCTGAGCACCCTTGTACTCGCCGAAGTGGAACACTCGAGCTTTGAGCTGCAGCTCGGCCACTGTCTCCTCTTCCTTGGCGATGGACGTCATCAGCGTGTTGACCCACTGCTTCAGCTGGTTGACTTCCCTGTCCCTGGATAGGGGACCAGCAGGGCCCCGCCCACTCAGCGCTGCTCCAGGCACTTCACCTCTCAGAGCCCGACCACCCTGCCACTGGTCCTGAGGGCTTAGGGGCCATGACTGTGAAGGGTCTGCGTGGCCCAGGGGTCAGAGATGCTGCTGAGATGCAGGGGTAAGATTTAAGGTCTTTAGGGGTGCCTGGGTGGCTCAGTTGGTTACGCGCTGGACTTTGGCTCAGGTTATGATCTCACGGTTCAGGGGTTCGAGCCCGCCATTGGGCTCTGTGCTGACAGTCGGGAGCCTGGAGCCTTTTCAGATTCTGTGTGTGTGTGTGTCTCTCTCTCTCTGCCCCTCCCCCATTCGCACTCTGTCTCTGTCTCTGTCTCAAAAGTAAATAAACATTAAAAAAATTAAAAAGATTTAAGATCTTTAATGATCAACACTACAAAAAAAAAAGTAACAGCTTTATTGAGGTATAATTCACATACCTAGAAAATTCTTTTTTAAATGCTTATTTTGAGAGCATGCGCACAGGTGGGGGAGGGACAGACAGAGGGAGAAGAGAGAACCCCAAGCAGACTCCACGCTCAGCACAGAGCCCGACATGGGGCTTGATCTCAAGAACCAGGAGATCATTACCTGAGCCAAAATCAAGAGTCAGATGCTTAACCGACTGAGCCACTCAGGCACTTCTTTTAAAATGTACAATTCGGTAGTTGTCAGATTTGCAACTATCGTCATCATCTCATTTTAGAACATTTTCATCACCCGGAGAAACCCAGTCCCCATTAGCAGTCACTCCCTGTTGTCCACTCCTCCTCCCCCCCACCGCGTGTCTCTCCTGGACGTCTGGTAAACCTGGAGCCATACATCAGTGGTCTGTGTGTCTGGCTCCTTCATTCAGCAGAATGTTTCCAAAGTGTGGCGTGTGTCAGAACTCTGTTCTTTGTTATGATTGTGTGACCGTCCCCTATATGGATGGACCACACTGTGTTGAAATAGACATTTGGGGGGGGGTCCTACCTTTTGACTCCTGGGAATTATGTTGCTGTGAACACTCACACGTTTTTGTGAGGACTTGTTTTCAATTCTCTGGGGCATATATTTAGGAATAGAATTCCAACAATCAAATTTTAAGTGAAATAATAAAGAATAATAAGTAAAGATCTTTCACAGTCATGGCAGACACCGACCATCATGTGTTGGCTGACAGAGGTCTACCCATTGTGGTCAGCTGCATGCAGGTCCCAGTTAGAGCACATGGACACCAGGCCACTCCCAGCAGTGCCTGCGAGGCCCAAAGGGACCCTGCCACCCCCATGATGATTCTGTGGCTGTCTCCCCATTTGTTGAGAGGACCCACGGACATTTTCTCAACTCTAAGCAAACAAAGCATCATGGGCTGCTGGCCCTTCGCCTGCTGCGGGTCCCACGGCCTGTCACATGCACCAGCACAGGGGTGCAGGCTACACTCCCCTGGCTATGGGGTTGAGTGCCAAGGCCAGGAGCTTGTGAGTGTGAGGGCGGTTGAGCTGGTCAGGCCAGACGGACCAGCTGGTGGGTGGCCAGAGAGACCACATGCAGCTCATCCCCACCCACCCACCCAGGTGCTGGTGGGGCTCATGCAGGTCACCTGGGATGACAGCATAAAGCACCTCCTGGGTGTCAGGCCCAATTTCCCTCCAACCCAGAGTGCCCATCGTAGGGACGAGTGCATTTGGGGTCAGTGGTACTCCTCCCAAAGGACATGTGACTGCATTCAGTTTTAACCTTTTTTTTTTTTTTTTCTTAAATACTTCCTTCACCGTCATTGCCTTAACTGCTAAGTGTGATCCTACAGCTGGTACAGTGCTATTTTGCCTTTGGTCTGCGGACGTGGTGGTAGGGTTTTCGTTGTTCTATTTCTTATCAGGGTAACTGGCATAAAAAGATACCTTTTCCCAAATAGTTCTCTTGAAATGTAACACTGTTGGGCCAGGATTTTCTCGGTGAAATCCCACCAATTGACAGGAATGCAGAGGCATAAGGGACCCACTGCTCAGCAGCGGGCCTCAGACCAGTGTGCACGTCACTTGAGTGTTTGTCAGAAGTGCTGATTTTAGGAGCCATTCCAGAGTCTAAAGAGCACTTCACTGTTGGAAGAGTGACCTGGTTTCTTCAACAACTGAACTGCGGGGGGACAACAAGATGGAGAGGGAACCTATGCATCAAAAGGGATTTAACGACACAACCAACTGCAGAGTACGATCTTATTTGGATTCTAATTCAAACCAACAGTTTAAAAACTCCAATCATTTATGGATCATGGATATTCAGTATTAAGGATTACTGTTTTGTTTTTGTTTTTTTAGATGTGACGATGGTACTGTGGTTATGATAAAGAGCCCATATCTTTTGAGGGAGCTCTACTGGAGTACTTACAGATGAAATGATACGTGCCTGGAATTTGGAATAATATGGGAGGCGGAGAAGTCAGTGGGGTCTAGGGAAAAGGAGATCGGCTATGAGGTGATCAGTATTGAAGCTGGTGATGGGCCCTTGGGGACTCATGATACTAGTCTCTCCATTTTTGTACATTTATATGTACAAGATTTTCTTTTTCCTTCTTTAAATTTATTTAGAGAGAGAGGCTGAGCAGGGGAGGGGCAGAGAGAGAGAGGGAGACAGAGGATCCCCTACAGGCTCTGTGCTGCCAGCACAGAGCCTGATGTGGGGCTCAAACTCATGAACTGTGAGATCATGACCTGAGCCGAGATCAAGAGTCAGACGCTCAGCCGGTTGAGCCACCCAGGTGCCCCTGTATGAGATTTCCTTAGTGGTATTGGGCCGAACTGCAGAAGTTATAAAAAGTTTTTTGAAAGATAGCAAGAAAGACGATCCCTTCATAGATACCTGGGGACATATAGCTAGAAAGTTCACTCCACTGGTATTAAAAAAAGAAAAAAGCAAACATCACCAAATATGAATAAGGATCATTCAAAAGAGAAAGTTACCATATTCCTGCAGAAATAGCGGCAAAAAGAAAAAAATAAAATACTTTGAAATAGAGAAAGATGGCAGAGTAGGACCATCAGGAATCTGTGTCCCCACTGGACAGCGATCGCACTGGCAGAATCTGATAAAGCCATTTTGGAACTCTGGAGTCTACTAAAGCTTGCAACTTCCAGGGGAAGGCTTGGATGGTAATTGTAGTTAATTTTAGTCTAGCACAGCCTTGGGAATTAGAGTGAGCCTTTTTTTAAGGGCCCTGTTCTCCAAAATAACGGGGGATCTCTGTCCTGATCCCCGATTGGTGCTTCTGACCACAGAGGTACAGGCAAATGGGCAGGCAGCCACTGTTTTAACATTCCCTCATTGTCACTTGACTTCCAGGGGATTTAAAGGACCAGTGCTCTTTTTCCTCCCTCTATTTTTTTTTTGCCTTTTCCCCTTTGGAGAGCCAGACATTAAAGACCAAGGACATGTACAAACAACAGCATATATGGGGAAAATTAGACAGTGACCATGCATGCCAAGGGAAAGTCTCAGAAAAGACTAGGTTTACACCTCAGGGTGATTCTCAACACAGAGACCGCCTACAACATTCAAATAAACAAAAACGGTACACCATGGAGTAAGGAGAAAATCTGATTTCCAGAGTTACCACGTTATTAGATTCAAATGTTCAGTGTCCCAACAACAAAATCAAGGCAACAAAAAGTATGGCCCATTCAGTAAGGAAAAAAAATAAACAGAAAATTTCCTCCCAAATCCCTGATGTTAGACATACCACAAAGACTTCAAAACAACTGTCAAAAAAAGATGCTCAAAGATCTAAAAGAAGATATAGAGAAAGTCAAGAAGATGATGTGCAAATAAAATGAAAGTATCAATAAAGAGATAGGAAACCTAAAAAGAAAAAAATTCTGGACCTGATAAGTAACTGAAACAAAATATTCACTAGAGGGATTCAAAGGCTGCTCTGAGCAGGGAGAAGAATCTGTGATCTTGAAGATCGGACAATGGAAACTATCAAGGCTGGGGAACAGGAAGAAAAAGATTGAAAAAAGCAAACACAGCCTAAGGAATTAGTGGGATACCATCAAGAGAACTAATATATGCATCATGGACGTCCCAGGAGGAGAAGAGAAAAGGGGGAGGAGAGGATTTGAAGAAATGATGGATGAAAACTCTAAAATTGGATGAAAGACATGAAAGACTTCGAAAAAGCCTAAGGGACTCCAATAAGAGGAAATCAGAGAGCCCCACACTGAGAGATTATTATTATTTTAATTTGTTATTTATTTTTGAGACAGAGAGTGAGTAGGGGAGGGGCAGAGAGAGAGGGAGACACAGAATCCAAGTAGGCTCCAGGCTCTGAGCTGTCAGCACAGAGCCCAATGTGGGGCTCGAACTCACCCATCATGAGAACATGACCTGAGCCAAAGTTGGATGCTTAGCCGACTGAGTCACTTGGGCGCCCCCTGAGAGATTGTTATAATCAAACTGTTATGGGATGATTAAAAGCCAAAGCCAGAGGATTTTGAAAGCTGCAAGAGAGAAGCAATCATCACATACAGAAGATCTTCAATAAGATTATCAGAAGTTTCTCATTAGAAACTTTGGAGGTCAGAAGACCTAATATATTCAAAGTGCTCAGAGGAAAAAAACCAAGTGTTAACCAAGAATTCTGTATCTGGAAAAACTGCCCTTTAAAAGTGAGGGTAAAGTTAAGACATTCCCAGAAAAACAAAAGTGAAGGAGTTTGTGACCAGTAGACCTGCCCTGCCAGAAATGCCCAGGGGAGTCCTGCATGGTGAAATGAAATCAGACATTAACTTAAAGTTGTATGACAGAATAAAGGTCCCAATAAAGGTAAAATGTGGGCAATTAAAACAATTTTTTTAATGTTTTACTTATTCTTGAGAGACAGAATATGAGTCGGGGAGAGGCAGAAAGAGAGGGAGACACAGAATCTGAAGCAGGCTCCAGGCTCCAAGCTGTCAGCACAGAGACCAACGTGGGGCTCGAACTCATAAACCATGAGATCATGGCCTGAGCCGAGGTCAGACACTTAACCAACTGAACCAGGTGCCCCATAAATGTGGGCAGTTTTAAAAGCCAGTATAAATTTTATTTATTTATTTATTTATTTATTTATTTAGAGAGGGTGGGGGAGAGGGCCACAGTGGGAGAGAGAGAATTCCAAGTAGGCTCCATGCTCAGTGCAGAGCTCAGTACAGGGCTCAATCCCAGAACCTTAAAATCATGACCTGAACCAAAATCAAGAGTCAGATGCTCAACTGACTGAGCAACCCAGGGGCCCCTAGAAGCCAGTATAAGTTAACACTGGTTTGAAACTGTACTCTTTGATTTCCAAATGATCTAAGAGACTAATACATTTAAAGAAAACATAATTATTAGTATAAAGGTAGCATTACTATAACTGTTTGGAGTGTAACTCTGAATCCTGTTTTCTACATAATTTAAGAGACTCCTGCATTTTAGAGAATTTTTAGTTTATGTTTTAGAGCACAGGATGTATAGAGATGTAAGTTTGTGACTTCAGCAGCAAAAAGGATGAAGATGGAACTGTAAAGGAGCAGAGGTTTTGTATGTCACTGAAGTTATGGTGGTAGAGATTCAAATTTAGGTTATTAAATGTAATCCCTGTGGTAACCACAAAGAAAATACCTATAGAATATATAAAAAGGAAGTGAGAAAGGCATTTAAACATTTCACTACAAACAATCAACTAAACACAAATAAAACAGTATTGCAGGAGATGGGGGAAAAACCTATAAGGCATATAGTAAACAAAAGGTACAATGACAGAAGTACCACCATTTCATCAATTACTTTAAATGTAAATGGATTAAACTCTCTAATCAAAAGACTGAGACTGGCAGAATGGAGAACACATGATTCAACTATATGTTGTCTATAAGAGACTCACTTGAGTTCCAAAGACACAAACCGGTTGAAAGTGAAAGGGCAGGAAAAGATATTCCCTGCAAATAGTAACCAAAACAGAGAATGAGAGTAGCAATACTAATATCAGACATACTTTAAACCAGAAAAGTTTAAAAGAGACAAAGAAGGCATTATATATTAATAAATGTCCACTACACCAAGAAAATATAACAATTATAAACATTTACATGCCTAATGACAGACTATCAAAACATATAAAACAAAAACTGACAGGGAGAACTAGAATGGTTGGAGACCAATATCCCCCTTGCAATAGTGGAAGAACAAGCAGACAGAAGATAAGGAACAGAGGACTTAAACATGGCAATATACCAACTAGATGTAACAGACATACACAGAAAACTCTACCCAGCAAAACAACATACACTGTCAAGTGCAAATGGGGTATTTTTCAGGATGTCCCAAATATTAGGGCCACAAATTCAGTTTCAATAGATATAAAAAGATAGATATCATACAAAGTATCTTTTCTGTTAAAAATCAGATGAAGTTAGAAATTGTTAATGAAAGCAAAACTGGAAAATTTCACAAAGTTGTGGAAATTAAAGAACACTTTTGTAAACAACCAGTGGATCAAAAAAGAAATCATAGGGGTGCCTGGGTGGCTCAGTCGGTTAAGCATCTGGCTTTGGCTCAGATCATGATCTCGTGGTTCATGAGTTCGAGCTCCATGTTGGGCTCTGTGCTGACAGCTTAGAGCCTGGAACCTGCTTCAGATTCTGTGTCTCCCTCTCTCTCTTCCCCTCCCCAACTCATGCTCTGTCTCTCTCAAAAATAAAAAATAAACATTAAGAAAAAAAAGAAATCATAAGGAAATTAGCCAAAAAAAAAAAAAAATAGAGATGAAGACATCTGGTAACACAACAGGGCAAAACTTATGGGAAACAGCACAATGTATGGTGCTAAGGGGGAGAATTTATGACTATAAAACTTACATTAAAAAAAGAGAAAGATCTCAGGCCAACAATCTAACTTTACAACTTAAGGAACTTCTAGAAAAAGGAGAACAAATTCAACCTGAAGCCGGCAAAAGGAAGGAATTAATATAAAAAAAAAAGAAAGGAGAAAAACAAAATAAAGAATAGAAAAACAGTTTTTCAAAAAGATAAAAAAAACTGACAAACCCTTAACTTAGATGGACTAAGGAAAAAAAGACTGAAGTTACTAAAATGAGAAATGAAAGTGGGAACATCACTACTGATCCTACAGAAATAAGAAGGATCAGTACCATGAATAGCCGTGTGCCTCCAAACTGGACAACCGATGAAATAGACAAATTCCTAGAAACACAAAATCTATCAAGACTAAGTCATGTAGAAACAGACAATCTGAATAGGCCTATAACTAGTAAGGAGATTGAATCAGTAATCAAAAATCTAATACCAATCCTTTTGAAATTTTCCCAAAAGTTGAAGAAGAGGGAACACCTCTGAATTTATTTTATGAGAGCAGCATAAACATGATACCAAAGCTGGTCAAGGGCACTGACAAGAAAAGAAACTATAGACCAACATCTATTATGAACATTCATGCACAAAATTTAAAATATTAGCATACAGAATTCAGCCAAATTTGACAAGGATTATACAACACAAGTGAGACTTACTCCTAGAATGCTAGGAATCAGGATAATATACCACATTAACAGAATGAAGGAAAAAGACCACATGATCATCTCAGCTGGTGCAGAAAAAGGATTTAACCAAACACTAAAAAACAGCAAAATAGGAAAATGGAAACTACCTCCATATAATAAAAGCCATATATGAAAAGCCCACAGCAAACATCATACTCAGTGGTGAAAGACTGAAAGCTGTTCCTCTAAGATCAATAAGCATGGTAAGGATGCCTGCATTCGCCACTTCTATTCCACATAGTACTGGAAGTTCTAGCCAGAGCAACTAAGAAAAAGAAAGAAAAAGCATCCAAGTTGGAAAAGAAGAAATAAAATCATCTGTTTGAAGATGATGTAAATCAGATGATGCAGATGATGTAACAGATGCAGATGATAGAAAACCCTAAAGACTCCACAACAAAGCTGTTAGAATTAAATAATTTAGTGAAGTAGCAGAATCAGTTGCAGTTGTATACACAAATAATTAAAAATCTGAAAAGGAAAACAAAAGCAGTCCCATTTACAATAAAATAGCATCCCAAAGTTAAATATCCCAAATATATATATTTCTAAATATAGAAATACTATATACCACAAAAATAAATTCAAAATGGACAAAAGACCTAAATGTAAGACAGGAAGTCATCAAAATCCTAGAGGAGAAAACAGGCAGCAACCTCTTTGAGCTCGGCTGCAGCAAGTTCTTATTCATGTCTCTGGAGGCAAGGAAAACAAAAGCAAAAATGAACTATTGGGACCTCATCAAAATAAGAAGCTTCTGCACTGCAAAGGAAACAATCAACAAAACTAAAAGGCAACAAACGGAATGAATGAA
Source organism: Panthera pardus (assembly GCF_024362965.1). Classification (NCBI taxonomy): domain Eukaryota; kingdom Metazoa; phylum Chordata; class Mammalia; order Carnivora; family Felidae; genus Panthera; species Panthera pardus. Next base: position 59,685,808 of record NW_026527013.1, read on the forward strand.
GATACTTGCAAATGACATATCAGATAAAGGGTTAGCATCCAAAATCTATAAAGAACGTACCAAACTCAATACCCAAAAATCAAATAATCCAGTGAAGAAATGGGGAGAAGACATGAATAGACACTTCTCCAAAGAAGACATCCAGATGGCCAACCGACACATGAAAAAATGCTCAACATCGCTCATCATCAGGGAAATACAATTCAAAACCACAGTGAGAGAACTCCTCACACCTGTCTGAATGGCTAACATTAACAACTCAGGCAACAACAGATGTTGGCATGAATGCAGAAAGAGAGGATCTCTTTTGCACTGCTGGTGGGAATGCAAACTGGTGCAGCCACTCTGGAAAACAGTATGGAGGGTCCTCAAAAAATTAAAAATAGAACTACCCTACAGCCCAGCAATTGCACTACTAGGTATGTGCTGTTTCAAAGGGGCACATGCATCCCAATGTTTATAGCAGGGCCATCATCAATAGCCAAAGTATGGAAAGAGCCCAAATGTCCATTGATGGGTGAATGGATAAAGAAGATGTGGTATTACTCTGCCATCAAAAAGAATGAAATCTTGCCCTTTGTAACAATGTGGAATGGAACTAGAGGGTATTATGCTAGTTGAAATAAGTCAGTAAGAGGAAGACACATATGATTTCACTCATGTGGAATTTGAGAAACACAACAGATGGGCATAGGGGGAAGGGGAGGAAAAATAAGGTAAAAACAGGGGCAAACCACAAGAGATTCTTAAATACAGAGAACAAACTGAGGGTTGCTAGGGCAAAGGCAGGTGGGGGGTGGCTTAAATGGGTGATGGGCTTAAGGAGGGCACTCTTCAGGATGAGCACTGGGTGTCAGATGTAAGAGATGAATCCCTGGGTTCTACTCCTGAAGCCAAGACTACACTGTATGTTAGCTAACTTGAATTTAAATAAAAAAGCACTGTAGAAGTAGTGAAAGGCATTTCACTACTCCTACCTGCTAGAGGCAATACAGGAAAAAGAAATACTGTATGTTCCAGCAATTCCACTTTTGGGTATATGCCCAAAGGAATTAAAAACAGTCTTGAAGAAACATTCGTATACCCGTGTTCACGGCAGCACTGTTTGCAATAGCTAAAAATGTAGAAGCAACCCAAGTGTGTATGATGGATGGATGGATAATAAACAGATTGTGGTCTATTATACAAAATGTGGAATATTATATACAACCTTGAAAAGGAAGGAAAATGGATCAACCTTGAGGACATTAAGTGAAGTAAGCCAGTTACGAAAAGTCAAATATTGTATGATCCCACTTATATGAGGTACTTGGAATAGTCAAAACATTTTTGACAGCACAGTGGCTTGCCAGGGGCTGAGGGGCAGGAGAATGGAGAGTTATTGGTTAACAAGTTATTGGTTAACAGTTCTACAAGATGAAAAGAGCTGGGGAGCGGGGGTGGACGGTGGGGATGGCTGCACTACGTAAAGGTACATAAATTTGATGTTATGTGGACTTGACCACATTGAAAAAGGAAACAGAATGAAATAGAGACCCCTTTCACCCCACCGAACTCAAAAGCAATGCTCTCCTAGACCCTGGCTGGCATTTAGGAGCTTGGGAGAAACAGGCAACACGCACTTTGTTTTGGTTCCTTTATAGGGTACCTGATGTTTCGTTTGTTTTCCTTGTCTGCCTTGGTGTCGCGCCTTCTGCTCACTCTTCAACCCTGCGGGAGGGTGTGCAGTGTGGGTGCCTTTCCCTGCACGTTCACCTGGCCTTCCAGTACAGGTAGTTTTCATCCATCACCGCGCTGACTTTTGCTCCTCCCTTCCATGTGTGGCCATCTCCTGAATTCGTTCCACGCGACCCTGGTGCGCCGTCTCCCTGGGGTCCTGTCGCTTCGTCTCCGTGTCCTTTCCTACGGAGTTCTGGGAGCTGTCCCCAGCTTAATGTTGTCCCCCTTGCCGACTCATGTGCTGGCTGCATCCAGTCCTTATTGTGGTCTTAATCCCTTAATCCTTGCTTGCACCCAGGCGTGCCTCTCTGCTTCTTGATGTCTGCAGAATCTACATTTACTTGCATGTCTCAAACTCATCCCCTTAATGAATGCATTTTCTCGTGTTTCTGGTGACATTTTCCTGTTCGCTTGTCCTTCAGGCTCCAGGTCAGGGCAAGTCCAGCACCAAGGACTTCAGATGAGTTGTGCCACTTTGTGTGTCCAGATGGAGCCTGGGCAAGAGGCAAAGGTGCAGGCTGGTCTTCCCCTGGGCCGTGGGGTCTCACTTCCATGTCTGAGGGGCAGCCATGGTGGCAGGTGCCTAGCAAGACTGCTAAGACTCAGCCCACACATGGTCTTGCCTCAGCCAGAGGTCAGCGCTGGCAAGTGCTTTCTGAAGCTTGTGGTGCCTTGTATGTTGCTGGCCTCGCCGTGGAGGTTCCGGCTGCTGCAAGGCTGACCCTCACCCCCACCTCTGGCTCACTGCAGCTTTTAGGTGTCTGGGGGTTCTTCTGGGTTCCTTCCTGCTTATTTTCTGACCTCCTGGTTGGGCTGGTTTCTCCAAGAGGAAGGTTTGCATGGTTTCCAGGAAGGGATTCTGGCTTCGTTTCTCTTTTCTTGAATCCAGGGGGGGTTGGGCTTCCTCTCACTTGAGTGGCTCTGCTTGCCTTCTTCTCCTGGGTCCCATCACCTCTGTGCTGTCTGGCTGCTGGAAGTGAGGAGCTCACGCTGGTGATCAGGCTCTGCAGCTTTCCTCAGGCTGTTCCGGGGTGTTTGTGCTCCCTTCTGCGTCCGAGGGTCCGTTTTCTGGGGCTGGGCTCCTCTTGGCCCTCACTGGAGGGACTGTAGAGTGAGCATCTCAAACAAATCGCAGCAAGGCAGGCAGAGAATGGGGCTGGGACACAGTACACAAAATTCAAGGAAGTGCTCACCTTTGGGGTCACACATGCACCTCCCTAAAATGTTATGTTCTGGGTGCCTTGCCCACCTCACCCCAGTCCCCCTGGCCAAGAATGAATGATGCTGTTCTCTCAACCAAGGAGTCAGGAGATGGCTCGTCCTACAGCCCTTATGTACCTAGTCAATGTAGACAGGTGAGTGATAAAGACAGCCTTAAAAGGTCCTACATTAAAAAAAAAAAAGTCTGGGGCGCCTGGGTGGCTTAGTTGGTTAAGTGTCCGACTTCAGCTCAGGTCATGATCTCACAGTTCATGGGTTCAAGCCCTATGTCAGGCTCTGTGCTGACAGCTCAGAGCCTGGAGCCTGCTTCGGATTTTGTGTCTTCCTCTCCCTCTCTGCCCCTCTCCTGCTCATGTCATGATCTGTCTCCCAAAAATAAATAAACATTAAAAAAATCCTATGTTTGCCAAAAATATTGTTATTGAGGTTTAATTTACTTATCAGAAAATGCACCCATTTTATGTGCCAACTGATGAGATTTGACAAATTTAAACACCTATGTAAGGACCAGCATAATCAGGACATAGAACCTTTTCATCACCCCAAAAGTTTCCTCATGTCCCTTTGTATCAACTCCCTCCCCTTCCCTAGCCACGGGCATCCAATGGGCTGATGTCGCTATTCATTTTTTTCCCTTATGAGATGGACCTTAGTGACACCTGTCTTCTCAAAGTTACCCACAGCCTTGAATGTGGGCTGGCCCCAGTGGCTTGCTTCTAACCAATTCAATGTGGGACAGGATGTGACTTCTGAGATTAGGTTACATAAGATCGTGACTTCCATCTTGCTTGCAGACTCTCTGGTGGCTTTTCAGCTCGCGCACTTCGAAGAAACAAGCTGCCTTTTCAGAGACCTCATGTGGCAAGAGACGGAGAGTGTCCTTTGGCCTCCAGCCAGCAAGGAATCCAGTCCTGCCAACAGCCACATGGGTGAGTTTGGAAGTGGCTCTTTCCCCAAGTGCAGTCGTGGGATGGCCACAGCCCAGCTACCACCTGGACAGCAATCCGTGAGAGGCCCCACAGCAGAGGAGTCAGCCCAACTGGCCAGATTCCCAACCCACAGAAAGGGCGAAATAATATATGTGTTATAGTAAGCCAAGTTTTGGGATGGTTTTTTACGCAGCAACCGTTAACCAATACCTGGTTCTGGCACTTCAAATGAATAATATAGTAGGTCATCTTTGGCGCCTGGCTTCTTTTCCTCAGCATAATGTTTGTGAGGTTCATCCACGTTGTTGCCACCTTGTGTTAATACTTTGTTCTTTTCTTCTTGCTGAATAGATTTCTATGGTGTGTATGGACCCCCTTACGTGTCCATGCCTAATCCCAGGAAACTGTGGATATAGTAGATGACTTGGCAAGGAAGAACCAAGGCTGCACATAGAGTTAAGGTTGCAAACTAGCAAACCTGGAGCTGGGGAGATGATCTTGGATAGCCCAGGCGGGCCCAGGGTCATCACAAGGGTCCTCAGAAATGGAAGGAGGAGGCAGGAACGAGGGTCAGGGGTGACACGGCGTGAGAAGCCTCGGCTGGCGTTGCTGGTTTGAAAATGGAAGGGGCCCGGGTGGCCTCCGGAAGCTAGAAAAGGTAACAAAAGGATCTCCCTTTCAGCCTCCAGAGAGGAACAAAGTCCTGCCGATGCCTTGATGGTGGCCCAGTGAGGCCCACTTTGGAACTCTGGCCTCTCTCTGTGAGGGAATATAGTGTGCAGTCCTTTGCTACAGCAGCAGTAATGGTTTGTCCACTTCCCTGCTGTGGGCATGTGTGCTGTTTCTAGTTCCTGCCTATCACGAAGAACTTTGCAGTGAGGAATTCTGGGATTTTTTTTTTTTTTTTTTTTGGACATTTTCTCTAACACGGCGGCTCTTCCTTCCAGTGTTGGAACAGACTCTTTGTTTACTGTTGTATATATTTGAAACGAAAATTTAAAAAAAACTTTTTTTAACATTTATTCATTTTTGAGACAGAGACAGAGCATGGCGAGGAAGGGGCAGAGAGGGGGAGACACAGAATCTGAAACAGGCTCCAGGCTCTGAGCTGTCAGCACAGAGCCCGACACGGGGCTCAAACTCACAGACCGCGAGATCATGACCTGAGCTGAAGTTGGATGCTCAACCGACTGAGCCACCCAGGAGCCCCGAAACAAAAATTTTTAATGTTTATTTTATGTTTGAGAGAGACAGAGCGCGAGCAGGGGAGGGACAGAGAGAAGAGGGACACACAGACTCTGAAGCAGGCTTCAGGCTCCGAGCTGTCAGCACAGAGCCCGATGTGGGGCTTGAACTCACGAACCGTGAGATCATGACCTGAGCTGAAGTCGGACGCTTAACCGACTGAGCCACCTAGGTGCCCCTGTATATATGTTTTAGTAGAGACTTTGTCTTTAAAAGCAAAATGAACAGAAGGTAGAGTTCCCAAATATCCTCTCCTTCCACCTGCCTCCCCCACTGCCGCCGACATACATTTGTTACAATCGGTAAACCCACACTGACACGTCATTATCACCCGAAGTCCACAGTTTCCATGGGGGTTCACTCTTAGTGTTGTACAGTCCATGGATTTAGACAAATGTATAAGGACATGTAATCATGGTGTCACACAGACTTGTTTCATTGCCCTAAAAATCCTCTGTGCTCCACTCACTCATCCCTCCCCCCGCCCCCCAACGCCTGGCAACCCCTGGTCCTTTTATCATCTCCATAGTTATCCTTTTCCGGGATGTCCTATAGCTGGGATCACTCAGTCGTCACCTTTCAGACTGGCTTCTTTCACTTAATAATACGTATGCTTTTAAGGTTCCTCCATGTTTTTTCGTGGCTTCGTAGCTCATTTCTTTTCAGCACTGAACGATATGCTATCTGGGTGTACTGAGTTTGTTTATCTGTTTACTTACTGAAGGGCATCTCAGTTGCTTCCTTGGCAATTATGAATAAAGCTGCCATAAACGACCACATGTGGGTTTTGTGTGGACATAAGTTTTTGACTCCTTTGGGTAAATACCAAGGAGCGAGACTGCTGGATCGTTTAGCTTTGTAAGGAACTGCCAGACTGTCTTCTAAGGTGGCTGCGCCATTTTGCATTCCCTCCAACGACCAAGGGAGTTCCCGTTGCTCCGCATCCTCACCAGCGTTTGGTGCTGTCAGTCTTTTAGATTTTGTCCATTTTAGTAGGTGTATATTGCAGTATCTTGTTTTAAGTTGCAATTCCTTAAGACATCCTGATGTCGAACATCTTCTCATATGTTTATTTGCTCATATGTTTATTTGCCTTCTCTATATCTTCTTGATGATGAAGTGTTGTTCAGGTGTTTGGCCCATTTTTAAACCAGGTTGTTCATTTTCTTCTTCTTTTGTTTTTAATGTTTATTTATTTTTGACAGGGAGAGAGAGCACAAGTGGCAGAGGGGCAGAGAGAGAAGGAGACACAGAATGTGAAGCAGGTTCCAGGCTCTGAGCTGTCAGCACAGAGCCCGATGCGGGGCTCAAACTCATGAACCAAGAGACCATGACCTGAGCCGAAGTCAGATCCCCAACCAAGTGAGCCACCCAGGCACCCCGTTCGTTTTCTTATTGTTAAACTTTAAGAGTTCTTTGTATAGTTTGGAGATGTTTATCAGATATGTATTTCACAAATATTTTCTCCCAGCCTATGGCTGGTCTTCTCAGTTCTCTTGACATTGCCTTTCATAAAGCAGAAATTTTAATGTCAATGAAATCCAGCTTATCAATTCTTTCTTTCATGGATTGTCACTTTGGTATTGTATTGAAAAACCACCATACCCAAGATCATCTAGATTTGCTCCTATGTTACCTTCTGGGAGTTTTATGGTTTTACATTTTACACTTAGGTCAACGATCCATTTTAAGTTAGTTTTTTATTAACGGTGTCAAGTCCATGCCTAGATTCATTTTTTGCATGTGGACGTCTGGTCGTCCCAGCACCACTTGTTGCAAAGTATCTTTGTTCCACCGTATTGCCTCTGCTCCTTTGTCAGAGATCGGCTGACAGATTTGGATGGGTTTGTTTCTGAGCTACTCTATTCTGTTCCACTGAATTATTTGCCAGTAGCACAGGACTTGATTACTGTAGCTTTACAGTAAGCCTTGAACTCGGGTAGTGTGAGTCCTCCAACTTTTTTCTTCTCCTTTAAAAATGTGTTAGCTATTCTGGGGCTTTTGCCTCTCTGTGTAAACTTTAGAATCAGTTTGTCGATATTGACAAAATAACTTGCTGGCCTTTTGACTGGGACTGTGTTAAATCTATAGATCAAGTTGGGAGGAACTGGTATCTTGACAGTATTGAACCTTCTTACCTATAAAGGTGAAGCATTTAATTCTTTGATCCATCATCAGATTTTTATATTTTTCCTCTTATACATCTTGTGCATGTTTTGTTAGATTTGTAAGCATTTCTTTTTTGAGGGTGCTGATGAAAATGGTATTATTGTGTTTTCAATCTCAAATTCCACTTGTTTATTGCTAGTACATAGGAAATGAAGTTTTTTATAGGGGCCTTGTATTCTGTAACGTTGCTAGAATGGCTTACCAATCTAGGAGTTTTTTGTTGATACTTTGAGATTTTCTACGTAGATGATCATGTCATGTGCCAACAAAGTTTTATTTCTTTCTTCCCCATCTGTATTTAGGCATTCCCTAAATACATTTAAGCTTCATATTAGGTCACTCTCCTTTTCAGTGAAAGGAAAGACCTGCATTAGTATCTGTTTTTGCTAACTGAAAGAAAATGGCAGAGGATTTTCACTTTTATGAGAAAAAGCAAGAAGTGACAATAGTGTTCAGCGTCTGTTGTGCAGTGAGCCATTCTGGAGGCAGCGAGACTGGCCCTGCCAAGCTCCTTCCCTGGGAACTACATTCAGCATCTCAGCGTCAAGCCGCCACAGCTTTGAACCGTGTCTTTGCACATCTGTGCTTTACCTCTTTTTCATGCATCTATTAGCGAGAGGTGTCCTAAGGTATCGGAAAAGCCCAGGAGAGATTATTTTTCACATCTGGGAACACAAAGAAAATTTTCCATATAAATTAATGGTAATTTCTCCTTTGCTTTACACTATTTTGGCTTATGAAAGGTTTTATAGGGACGTTCTACTCTGATAGCAGGGGAAACCTGTACCTCTATTTCCTTTTCTTGTCTTATTGCATTAGCTGGGACTCCCAGTAAGGTGTTGGAAACGAATGGTGAGAAGACATCCTTGCTTTATTCCTGATCTTAGCAAGAAGGCTTCAAGTGTAAGTTAGCAGTAGGGTTTTTGTAGATATCCTTTTATCAAGTTCAGGAAGTCCTCCTCTATTCCTAGTTTATTGAGAGCTTTTACTATGAATTTGTGTTAGATTTTTATCAAGTGCTTTTTCTGCATCTATTGATATAATCATGTGATTTTTCCTCTTTAGCTTGTTGATGTGTTGGATTACACTAATTGATTTTCAAATGTTGAAACAGCCTTGCGTACCTGGGAAAAATCCCATGTGGTCATGATCTATAATTCTTCTTATACATTGTTCAATTCAATTTGCTAATATTTTGTTGAGGATTTTTACATCTGTGTTCATGACAAATACTGGTCTGTGGTAGTCTTTTCTTCTAATGTCTTTGCCCGGTTTTGGAATTGAGTTAATTCTGGTCTTACAGAATGAGTTAGTATTCCCTGTTTGGACGCCTGGGTGGCTCAGTCGGTTAAGTATCCAACTTCGGCTCAGGTCATGATCTCACACTTTGTGAGTTTGAGCCCCATGTTGGGCTCTGTGCTGACAGCTTGGAGCCTGGAGCCTGCTTCAGATTCTGTGTCTCCCTCTCTCTCTATCCCTCCCCTGCTCATGCTCTGTCTCTCAAAAATAATAAATAAACATTTAAAAAAAATTTTAAAAAGAAAAAAAAAAAGAAAGTATTCCCTGTTTCCATCAACTGGAAGAGATTGTAGAGAATTGGTAAAAATTTTTTCCTTAAATGTTTGGTAGAATTTTCCAGTACACCCATCTGGGTCTGCTGCTTTCTGTTTTACAGGTTATTAATTGTTGATTCAATTTCCTTAATAGATAGGCCTATTCAGATTGTTTATTTGTGGCATATATTTTTATTTTTTTATTACTTAAAAAAATTTTTTTAATGTTTAGTTTTGAGAGAGAGAGAGAGTGCTCATGCAAGTGAGCTGCATATATTTTAAAAATATATATTTCTCAGAGAGAGGGGGCTGGATTCATGGAAGTTAATGTCTACAGGCTATGACTCTTCTGGAAATAAAGTGTTGGTACTCAGGGATGGCTGAGCAGGCTACAGACCAGTGAGGGGACAGCATCTCTGGGATTCTGCTATGCATGCATGTGTGTGTGTCCTCTCGCCAGGTTCCTGGAAACCGGGAGGCTGCCTGCGTCTCCCCAGCTCATCTCCCCCTCTGTCTCTGCTACCCTCAGCTTTTTGGGAAACACAATCTCGCCTGAGAACCAGTAGTTTCACAGCACCTGCAGGAGATTCTCCGCGGCAGAACACGGGCCAACAAAACATGGATACTCAAGAACATGGCTCCCTGTGGGGCATCCGAGTCTTGGGTGGGCTTCTTCCTTACTTCTTTGCACCTGCTTTCCCTCTGTCCAGAACCCTCTACCACCAGATCTCTGTGCAGCTTCCCATCGCTCAGGAAGAGCCTGGTTCAAGTGACACTTTCCCCAGGAGCCTCCCCTGTCCCCCTCCTATCTGCCACCACCCCTACTTCAGCCTCCCTTTCGTATCATTGTCTGTGTTCCTCTTGCACATGTCAGTATCTCCACGTCCAATCCATGAGCCCGTCTGCCTGTCTCTGTCAAATGTCAGCTCCATGAGGCAGGGCCTGGCCTTATCCTTGGAGAGCCTAGACCTGGGCCTGACCCAGAACGGGTGCTCGGTCAGTGTTTGGGTATGAAGGGATGATTCCTCACTTCTGACAGGCCTAATACAGCCCAGCCCTGCTGGGCCTGGCGTCAGCAGAATGCACCTGGACGGGGGAGGGGGGGCGGGGGGGTGTCCTTCCTTGAAGCCTCCCTCTGACTTGCAGGCTGCTCCAAGGGAGGGGACCAGCCCCATGTGGCTCCACCCACCTGACCTCTTCCCACCCCCCAGCCCCTCTGCCCAAAAGGACATGCCCTCTCCCCAGAATCAGGCTTCCTGTGGAGCTTTCCAGAAAACTAAAGCTAGGGCAGGGCCAGGGCCCTGGATGGGGAAGGTGGGGGGCTGCCATAGCCCAATTCCTAGTGGCATCCCAGGGTCCCAGGATGACAGCCAAGGCCGGAAGCTTCCCCTGCCCTGCCCAGTTGGCCCCAGCAGGAGACCTACATGCGGATCTGGGTGTTTTTCAGGGTGCAGTTCAGATCCTCCAGGGTCTCCTCCATCTCCTGCGTGTTCTGGATGAGCGACAGGTTCTGCTCCTCTAGCTTCGTGAAGATGTCCAGGAGCTGCTGGGGCTCCGTGAAGTATAGGTCCAGCTCCTGCAACCAGAGCCATGCGTGTGGGCTGGCCGGTCGGTGCAGGGGGACCGGATTTCGCAGCCCCACCCGGGGTGTGGCCACTGACCTCCCCGTCGCTGCCTGAGTCCTCAGTCATAGTGGTGGTAGAGTCTGACCTGCAGAGAGATGCAGGGTCAGGACAGCAGTGACCTGGTGCACAGAGATGGTGGTCATCTTCTCCCGCCCCAGCGGTGAAGCCGCCTGGAGTCACCAGGGCACCTCCCTGCTCCCTATGTCCTCGTCCCCTCCTTCACCCTGCCAGCTGACCAGGCAGGGGCACTAGCCCTCCTCTTGGCCCCACAATGGTCACTCAGCAGTCAGGGGACTGTTTCAAATTCAGTTAGTGCATGTCACTTCAGACAGAATAAAACTCAGCCCCCTCCCTGGAACCTGCTGCCCAGGGCCCCTGCTGCCCCCCTCGCCTCCTTCTACTCCTGAAGTTCCCCTGCTCCTGCATTACCCGCCCTCTTTCTGTCTCTCCGGGTGCTGACCTACCTCAGGGCCTTTGCACCCACTGCCACTGCTAGGGTTGCCCCTCATTGACCATTCTTCTTCTTTTTTTTTTAATGTTTATTTATTTATTATTATTTTTTAAAATTTTATTTTATTCTTTTTTTACGTTTATTCATTTTTGAGACAGAGACAGAGCATGAATGGGGGAAGGTCAAAGAGAGAGGGAGACACAGAATCTGAAACAGGCTCCAGGCTCTAAGCTGTCAGCCCAGAGCCCGACGCAGGGCTCAAACTCATGGACCACAAGTTCATGACCTGAGCCGAAGTCGGACGCCCAACCCACTGAGCCACCCAGGCGCCCCTTTAATGTTTACTTTTGAGAGAGAGAGAGAGAGAGAGAGCAGAGTAGGGACAGAGATAGAGACACAGAATCCAGCCTCTGAGCTGTCAGCACAGAACCTGATGCAGGGCTAACACTCATGAGCTGTGAAATCATGACCTGAGCCTAGGTCGGATGCTTAACCCACTGAACCACCCAGGCACCCCTACCTTCGAGGAGCCACCTTCAGGGCCTTTTCTGCCCACCTCCCCTATCTAGATATGGCCTTGGCACTTGTCCTTGATGGTCCCACTGGGCTATCCTGTGACACTCGCAGCACCTCTGATGGACCCTGAGCACCCCACAGGGGCGGGGCTCTCCCAGACCCTCGGGGGTACTGGAAAAATCGTGGGCTTTGAGCACTCAGCGTGGGCCCTGGAAGGTCCTGCTGGATGGGACCCAATCCCAAATGACTTCCAAACCTGCTCTCATTGCCCCTCCTGGCCTGCTTTGGCCTGGACCCCTGCCTTCAATGTGCAGGTTCTGCTGGCTGAGAAGCAGGTGGGGCAGACTTCTAGCCCGAGGAGCCTGGGCTCCACCCCTAGGAACCTGGGCTGAGGCTCATGTGACTCCAGGCTCTGACCCACCTGACATGGGGAGGTGATAAGTGCAGGGCTCTGTGGGAGCCCTGAGGGGGAACCCTGGAGGGCTTCTCAGAGGAAGGGCCACAGGAACAACCAAATCACTCACCAGGCCTGTACCTCACACCAAATACATTGATGTCCCTCTGGCGAATGAGGAACATGGGGCTTTGAGAACTAGCCACCTGCCCCATGTCACCTGCAGGGCACTGCTGGCCCATAAGGTGCCTGAGAATCTGCCTCCAGATGGATGTAGTCTGGGGGGTAGGCTGGACTTTAGCTCCCACTTGCCCTCTCAGCTGAGTGCCTTCTGCAGCCCACAACCTGCTCAACTGTACTCAGTGACCCTGGTCACACGGCTAATAGATGGAGGGACCCAGAATAGTGTGATCCTAGACCTCTAGTCTGAGGGACTGCCCCAACAAGGGGCCTGGATGGTGGGAGCTCCAGGGCTGAGGGCAGTCCCAGTAGAGGAAGCATGCAGAGCTAAACCCCCTGGAGCATCTGTTCAACACCAAACTGTAAACAATAGCTCCCACTGGCCAGGGTTGCAGGGATAAAAGTGAACCCGAGGCATGTGCCTGGCCCACTAACGGTGGCCAGTCTTCTTCACAAGGCAGGACCGTGACACATCAAGATGAAAGTGAGCTTGGAAACCGGTAGCACTCAGGTCCCCTTCCTGCCTGAGAAGCATCAGCTGGGGGACATGGGAGGTTGCGTAGTGAGAGCAAACATGTAAGGGGGGGTCATCTGCATAGGGGCTTGGCCCTCAGGAGCAGGTAGGGGACGGAAGCACAGGAGAGGGTTGTCAGGCTGTCGTAGAGGAGGAAGGACAGAGGCTGGTACACCTAAGGGATGAGAGAAGATACAAAGGAGAGGGGTGGGGAGGCTGAGCCCCCGGGGCCACCTCCATACTGTTTTCCAGAGTGGCTGCACCAGTTTGCATTCCCACCAGCAGTGCAAAAGGGTTCCTCTTTCTCCGCATCCTCGCCAACATGTGTTGTTGCCCGAGTTGTTCATGTTAGCCATTCTGACAGGTGTGAGGTGGTATTGCATTTAAAAACTACCATTTCTGGCAATGCAGTATGGAGGTTCCTCAAAAAATGAAAAATAGAACTACCCTACGACCCAGCAATGGCACTACTAGGTATTTATCCATGGGGTACAGGTGTGCTGTTTTGAAGGGGCACATGCACCCCAATGTTTACAGCAGCACTATCAACAAGAGCCAAAGTATGGAAAGAGCCCAAATGCCCATCGACAGATGAATGGATAAAGAAGATGTGGTATATATATACAATGGAGTATTACTCGGCAATCCAAAAGAATGAAAGCTCGCCATCTGCAACTACGTGGATGGAACTGGAGGGTATTATGCTAAGCGAAATTAGTCAGAGAAAGACAAAAATCATAGGACTTCACTCATATAAGGACTTTGAGAGACAAAACAGATGAACATAAGGGAAAGGAAGCAAAAATAATATAAAAACAGGGAAGGGGACAAAACATAAGAGACTCAAAAATACGGAGAACAAACTGAGGGTTACTGGAGGGGGTGTGGGAGGAGGGATGGACTAAATGGGTAAGGGGCACTAAGGGATCTACTCCTGAAATCATTGTTGCACCATATGTTAATTTGGATGTAAATTTAAAAAAATAAAATAAAATAAAAAAACAAAAAAACTACCATTTCAGTGGCCTCATCTCCTGATCTGTTTGTCAAGACACTCTTTTATTTTTTAAACGTTTATTTATTTTGAGAGAGAGAGGCCGAGAGAGAGCACAGGGGAGAGGCAGAGAAAGAGGGAGACAGAGAATCCCAAGCAGTTTCCGCACGGTAGGTGCGGACTCAATCCCAGGACTGTGAGATCACGACCTAAGTCCAGATCAAGAGTCGGATGCTCAACCGACTGAACCAGCCAGGCATCCCAAGACACTCTATTATGAACTAACCATGTCAGAATACCGAGAATGGAAGGGACCTACGATAGCCAGATCTGAACAGGACGTGGCAGGGCAGCCGGAACTCTCTTGCCTGTTGGCTGGAGCGTATAACGTAGCAGCCATGGCAGGTCTTTGGCAGAAGCTGCTAAAGCTAAGCATCTACTCACCTCGTGAACCAGCACTCCCACTCTTGTTTCCAACAAAAATACTCATGCAAAGAGTGCTCCAACATAAAAGTACCGGAATGTTTGCAGCAGCTCTAATCAAAATAGCCAAGAATTGGGAACAACCCAAAAGGCCACCAATCGTAGAGGACCTGGAGAGTGGGGCTTCGTGCGGTGGGGCACTAGGCGGCGACTGCCAACAATACCTGCTTCTGCGCACGATCACGCAGGCATGCAGCAGAGACGAGCCAGGCCCAGAGAGCATTTTATGTAAAAACCCAGACTCTGGCTTCTCTTAAAAGGCTCTGACACTCCCTGCACCCACTTGCCTGCCTGCATCCGTTTATATTTGACTGTCTCGTTTTAGCACCCAAGTGGGCCACCCCAGACAGAAGGTTACCAAATCGGACAGAAATAAAACGGTTTAGAAAACATCTCGATCTTGGGGCTTAAGTCAGACTATACACCCTTCAAGCTGGGAACAGCCCCCTCGTCATGGTCTCACCCTTCCCGGAGAGGCTGGGCTTGTCCTAGGCACCCCTGGCCTGGAGCCACTTGGGAGCAGTCCCCAGAGGGCCCCAGCCACTACCCCAGCCTCCTCGCCCTACCCCAGACCCACTCACCCTTTGGCGTTCAGCCCACTATACACACTGGCCTGGCTTCTATGCTGGAGGTTCAGGGTGCTGGACGGGATCTGCCCCAGCTGCGCCACCTGCAGGAACTTCCAGGACTTCTTTGGGCCCTGCCCCTCTGGAGGAAAAAGAGGGATGGTTTTCACATGCCCCAGCCTGGGGCAGGGCCCCTCCAGCTTGCGCCAGCCACGTACCTCTGGAGCCTGTCTTGCCCTTGGTCCCTGGTCCTACAGGAAACAAGGGAGGGGTTTCGGATGGCTTCCACTGGAGCAAGGCCTTCAGCAATACTGCTTGAGGGCACAGGGTTCCCTGGGGCCCTCCCAACAGTTTCAGAAAGGGCCCCCACAGTTTCAGGGCCCTCACACAGTTTTAGGGCCCCCGCAGTTTCAGAAAGACCTACAAGGGAGGAAAGCCCCTTGGGTCTGAGTTAGAGATGGCCCTGTCTTCCCTGAGGGAATGTGTGGGCCCTAAGGGGCAGCTGCTGCCCCTGGCTGGGGCTTTACAGGCACTGAAGGGGCCCAGCCTGTGGTCTGGACACCTCCAAGGCCACTGCCAGCAGGGTACGGGGTCTGGGTGGACCCAGAGAACTACCTTCTTTCCTGTTACCTTTGTCCCGGATCGTGGAGTGTAAAGTGTTCTCTATGGGGGGCTCAGTGACCTCCTTGGCCTTTTTGAGAGCCAAACGCTTCTCCTCCCTCTCTTCCAACCACTCCTTGGGCGACAGCTTGTACAGGAAGTCCTTGTAGGCCTTGTAATGCTGCAAAGTGTCTTCAAATTTGGAGATCTCGCTGGATTGGGGAGGGGGAGGGGAGGTCAGCTTCCTCCTCGTGGGGAGACCCCTCCAGAGGGAACTGCCTCTGCAGCCTGGGTAAGCCCAGAGTGCTCCTGGCTCTCCTGGGGACAGGTGTGCCTGGGAGAGGACACCAGCCTGCTGGGGACCGACGTGGGTCACACCTCCACAGGTATAACCCTCTGTGACTTTGGACTTGCAGCTGACCCTGGGGACCCTGGTCTCCAAGTGAGCCTGCCTCCTGGTGCTGTGGCCTTGGGAAAGTCACTGGATCTCTCTTGGCCCCTGTCACCTCCTCTGTAAAATGTGCAGCTGTGTCCCGCAGGGCTTTGAGTCCCTGAACCACTTAGGTTTGAGAGGCAAAGCCACGAGGTCTGCCCTGCGTGGGGGCTTCTTTTGGCTGGGGGCGAATGACAGAGGGAAGTGGCGGCAGGCCAACCTCAGTGGCTTGCCCTCCGCGCTCACCTTTTGATGTTCATGATCTGGGTGGTCAGGTCCCGGATTTCCAAGATCTTCTCCACCTTTGCTTTGGTCTCCTTCTCAGCCCTGGAGGTGGGGATGGGAGGGGGGCAGGAGGCCAGTCGCAAAACTGTTAAAGGGGGCATATACACTGCCCTGGGGCGGGGCGGTGGGTGCGGGGAGCTGCCAGGGTCAGGTGGTGGGGGCAGGGGATGGGGGGCAGGCGGGCTGCAGGCTAGCGTGGGCGCAGGTGCTCAGGCCCCATGAGCACTGGGGGGCCCTCCGTGTGGGCTCACGCTTTCAGGGCCTGCACCGAGCTCCGATCATTCTCCCGGAGGAACTCCTCGAACAGGGCGGCGTCATTCTCCAGGGACCTTTCTGCCCGCTCCAGCTCTGCCTCCTCTTTGGTCACCAGCAGCTCCAGCCGCTGGATCTCCTGCTGCTTCATGTCCAGGGCGTACTGAGGGCCACCAGAGTGGGAGTCACACCCCTCACTGGGACAGCCCCCGCCTGGCCCCCCCGCCCCCCCCCCACAGCACAGCTGGGCCAACCTGGATGCGGAACATCTGACGCTTCTGGTTGATGTAGTTGTTCAGGTTGTCAGATTCCATCTTCTTTTCTGCAAAGAGAGGAGAGGGGCGGGGTGGGCAGGGTGAGAGAGACCCAGGCCGGCCGGGATACCTCTCCAGGCACCTGCTCTGCTGTGAGGCCCAGGTTGTTACGGGGACTCTGGGAGACTGGGCTCCGTCTCTAGCAACAGGAGAGGAGGTTCTGTGGATATATCACACTCTCCAGTGCTGGAGATCGGGCCAGGTGGGAAGTCCTTTCCTGAGTCTGGCCTGAGCCTCTCCTGCCGTAGTACTCTTTTCACCTGGAGTGAGACTCTGGACAGCCCTGCCCAGGAAGTTTCACCCAGCTGCACCTAATAATGAAAGACCTATTGGGCCAGGAACTGCAAAGGGATGGGGAGAGAAAAATAGGGCAGCATGATCTCTATTTGGGGTGCTCTAAGTCCCCAGGATCCAGTTTAGATAGTAGCTACGATGAGGGAGCATAAGGCAAGCTGATAGGCTGCAAACATTCCCCGCCCCCCCCACCCCCTGCCCAGGCGGCCCATGAACAAAGGAAAGGGGAAAAACAAATGGTTAACTGATAGAGCATTACAGTCCTTCGGGACCTAAGTCTCCATTACCCCTCCATAGCGATGTGGGAAACAAAGGCAGAAGGAAATGGCAGAACTAAATTTCCTTATAACCTGCCGCCGCCCATTGACAGATACTTGAGGCAGGCAGAGTAAGTTTCTCCAGGAGCTGTCTTAATGCTACTGCTTTGCTAGAGGTAAAAACAACCTTAGCTTGACACTAGCTAGGCCTCCAGTATCCTGTGAGTCTTCTTTAGCTCATGAAAATCTCACTGGAAACTTCCGCTGGCCTCTACCTCCCCCAGTGTCTCCTCATGGTCCCCGGGCAGCTCTTCCTGCCCACAGGTCCTGTCCCCGTGCTTCAAGAAAATCACCCTTTTGCACCAAAGACGTCTTCAAGAATTCTTTCTTGGCCTTTGGTTCCGGGCCGCATGGACCCCACTATCACCCCAAAAACCCTCATCAGCTAGGTCTACACACCAGGCGGGAAGCAAGTGGGAGAAAGTTAAGGTGGGCCCCTGTAAGACCTTCTGGAGCACAAGCAGAGGGCAAAGGGCCACGGATTCCTCTTTCCCTGGTCTTTCTGGAGAGGAAAGCCCAGAGACGTCCTGACTTTGGAGAGAGCAGGAGCCAAGGAAAGGACAGCAGAGCCATGTGGCTCTCTGCCTCATCTCTTAAACCCTCTCTGTTCCAGAAGACCCTAGCGTGGTGTAGGAGTGGTATTTCAAGCCTAGAAGCCTGGCAGAGACCCAGCTGGGCCTCCGCCTCCCTGGCCCATCTTGTAGGAAGGCCCTTCCCTCAAGGAGACCCAGCTCCTCACTGCAAGTCAAATCTGGGATACCGACAGGTCTGGTGCCTAAACCTGCTGGGTCCAGTCTTTCCACTGAGACCAGCTTCCTCTCCCAGATCTTGGAATGGAGGGTAGAGACCAAAAGGAAAAACGTGCAGTTCTGTGTCTCTTCATGCAGAGCTCAGCACACATACTGTCAAAGTGAGCTCAGGGGCTTTGTTCCCCCAAATAACAAGCCACGGGGTCAGGGGGTAGAGGCTGGGGGGTCTCGGATTAATATTCACATTCAGTACACCAGTTGGGTTCCAGGACTCTATCATCTGGGCTGGTAGAGTATTAATGCTGGTACTTAAGATTTCCTACTGGCTCATAAAATTAATAACAGCTCTCTCTCTCTCTCTCTCACACACACACACACACACACACACACACACACACACACACACACGACTTCCGTGTAGCATCTAAAGACGCTGAATCCCACAACCCACGAGGTCGCCACTGTCATCAGACCGGAGAGGAAACTGCCGTGCAGAGGAGGCGAACACCTGGCCCAGGATGGCGAGGGCATTCAGTGCTGAAGCTGACATCTGAACCCAGGGAACCTGGTTCCAGACTGATGCTCTTTCCCTCCACCATATTAAGGGACTATATTTTATATGGGCGCAATCTGCCTTCACGTGCACGGGAACCTTCCGAATGCAAGCAACGTTGGGATTCAAAGGCTTTTAGATTGGCAGTCCGGCTGGAATCCATCCCTGTGATGGAGGGAGGCGGGGTCAGACACAGAAACGACCCTCCTTCCCCACTGCACCGGAGCCCTGCCTCTCCAAGCACGTGAACAGCACTGCGCGAGCCCCGAGGTCAAGACCCGACGCTGGGGAAGAGGGCCACCTTTGGTCATGGAGAGCTTCCACGCCGTGTTGTCGTGGAAGGCGCGCAGCCGCTCCGCCTCGGCGCGCACTTCCTGGTCCTGCATCTCGTCCTCCAGCTGCAGCTCGCGACGCAGGCTGGTGTGCTTGGCCGACACTTTGGACGCGTAGGTCATCTTTTGGTGCATCCGCAGCGTCTTCTTCTGCTCCCGCTCCTGTTGGGCGGGGTCGGCCGGGGTCGGGCGGGGGCGGCCACCACTTCCACCCCCTCCCCCACCGCGCCTGGGACCAGCGTCCTCCCATCGGCGGCGACGCCTTGTCCCTGGGTCGCACAGCCTTGAGGGGACGCGCATGCGGCGCGGGGAGTTAAAGGGGGAATTGCCCGGGGGGCGCACTTGGGTCAGGGTGGGGGTGCGCTTGGCGGGGCTGAGCATTGCTGCGCTCAGAGGGGGCTGCGGAGCTGTGTGCCGGGGAAAACGCTCCTGGGGGCTCTGAGCACAGCTCCCGGGGTGAGAGGGCAGTGGGGCTGAGAGCGGGGGTTAAGGGCGAGGTAGGGGTGGGGTTGCCAGATTAAGTACAGGATGCCGAGCCAGGTGTGCATTCCAGGTCAGTAGTGCAGGGACATACTCACTAAGCGATGGTTCCTCCTGAAATTCATTCACACTATTCTCATATTCTCATATTGTGATTTGCTAAATCGGACACACCGAAGGTTCCCGGAAGCTAGATCTTGTGAGTTTCCAAAAGAAACTGGAAATCCTGAGTTTGGTCTGCAAGCTCAGTAGTCAGATCTGGCGGCGGCGGGCAGGTCGCTGGGGATCTGCTCCTCTCCACCCAGCCTGGCCTCCAACCTGCCCCAGCGTTGCTCCCGTCCCTGAGCCCTCAGCTTGGGGGGACCCCAGGATGGCGTGGGGATGGGGGCTTTTCTTCCCTGAGAACTAGTGCAGACCAAAGGCCCCCTCAGGGGAGCCCAGCCCTTCCTGCAGCCCAAGCCCTGGGGGTTCTCCACATCCTTCCATGGCCCAGGCACCTCAGCCTGCAGGATCAGACAGGCCTGAACAAATCCTCTTCTCTTCATCTGTCCTTTCCCCCGGGCTGCCAGGTGCAGCAATGAATGCAGCCTCTTTAGAAAGCTGCTTAGGGAAACCACATCTGTGGCAGGACCCAGCCCGAGGCCCCTAGATTGCACCTCCATATAGCAAAGCTGGGGAAATATCACCTAGACTCCCAGTGGCAGAGGGTCTGCACTTAGAAGAAACTGGGCAGCTGCTTGGGGTCAATGTGACATTGGGGGGGCTCTGCTGGGGTGCGGGATTGAGGGGGGAGGGCTGTGCTGGGGGGGGGCGGGTGCCATGTTTGGGGGGTTTAGGAAGAAGGCAGAAGCGACCATGGAAGCAGGGCCAGGCTGGGAAGAGATAATCCTGCCCTGGAGGAAGGTCTCTAAGTCCGTCAGAGAAAGTTGTGTGTGTTTCTGCTGTATTTGCCCACTTAGAGGCCTCATAGAAGTGTGTGCTGCTCAGTGTGGCTTTGTGGGAGTGTCTCCTTCCAGGGCATGAGTGGGTGCACAGCATGGCAGCAGGATGGGGAAAACACTGATGGTGGCCCCCACAGAGCTTCTAGGCAGTTGGTGGGGCAGGGAGGTCTGAGTAGGGGCTGGAAAACGTGCATTTCCTTTTGTGTCTTTGGTTGGGGTCTCGGCCGGAGCCAGTTCTCCGAGGAATCTCAGATACTGAGCCATGAGTTGAAGTAGACAGAGTCAGCCCGGGAGGGCTGCTCATATGCATGTGCCTGAGACCGTGTCCCAGAAACCTGGCCCATGCTGAGCACTTCTCAGTGAAGATGCCCACTGGTGAGTCCTCCCTGAGCCTGGCTGCAGTGACGCTTGCTCGCTCCAGCCATGCCACGGCAGGTGGGAGTGGGCAAGTGGGCTCTTGGGTGGGGAGGCAAGACAGACTATGCTGGGGTGCAGACAAGGCGCGGGCCGGTGGAGGGGGGTCCGGGGCTAGCTCAGGGACTCCCAGGTGTTGCTGAGGGCCATGCATATGTGTACGTGTGTGTGCGCACGCACACACATGCATAGGTGCATGTTTGTGTGTGGATTTGGCCTCCAAGAATTCCCACGAGAGGGATTGTGCAAGGCTGGAGCAGTTGGAGGGGCGGGTCTCCTGGGAGAGGCGAGAGGGGGCCTGAGGTCTGAGACGGGCCTTGAAGGACAGGGAGTGTCAGGAGGGTGGCATCTCATGCAAAGGACAGCAGAAAGACCTGGTGGCTGAAGCACAGTGGCCACAGCAGCTTCCAACAGCCCACTCTGACAAGGCCCAGGAAGAGTGGTGATGAAGCTGGGTAAGACAGTGGGACAGGTCAGAGATTGGAGAGCTCGTCAGGGTTTCGAGCTGATTTTTTAAAAATAGTGAGGGGCACCTGGGTGGCTCAGTCGGTTAAGCATCCAACTTCAGCTCAGGTCATGGTATCACGGCTCATGGGTTCGAGCCCCGTGTGGGGCTCTGTGCTGACAACCTGGAGCCTGGAGACTGCTTGGGATTCTGTGTCTCCCTCTCTCTCTGCCCCTCCCTCACTCACCCTCTGTCTCTGTCTCTCTCTCTCTCAAGTATCAATAAACATTTTTTAAAAATAGTGAACCACTGACTATTCTAGAGTGAGAGAGTGACCTGAAGAAAGTACTTTTCTGAGAAGGGCAATCTGGGTCTGCGTGCATGAGGGAGGGAAGAGTTGCAGGCAGGCCTCAGTCCTGGATACTCACTAGGCGAGACTTATTCCGCTCCTGATCTCTGAGCAAGAAGAAATCCACGTCTCCAGACATGTGGAAAGGATTAGCCGCATGGTCAGGAACAATCTCGGGCACTGGGGAGGGAGATATCTCACTGGAGAGACGAGCCAGCTCTTCCAAACAGGTGGTCTGTGCCTCTGGAGTCCTGGTGCCCTCCCAACCCAGCATGAGGAGCTTCCTTGAAAGCGTGAGCAGGTGTCGAATGTTCTCTTGGATCCAGCTGTGCCTGAAATCCAACCCTGGACCTTCTGACTGCAGAAACTCACCTGTCAGGTTTAACCTAGGTGGGCTTGGGCTTCTGTCCCTGGCATCTGAAAGAGGCCTGGTAAACACAGCCCCCAACCCCCCCCCCCCCGTCTCAGACATGTGGCCCTCTGTCCCCTCTCATTTAAAGTCCCAGGAACCCCCATTCTGCAGAGGGGAGAAGCAGGAGTGGGGAAGTGATGGGGCCAAATGGTCGGGGAGGCCCAGTGACTCCAGAGCAGAGGCACCTGCCTGCGGAGGGCAGTGAGTGTTGTAGGGCAATGCCCTGTCCGCAGGATTCTCCACAAGCCCCCCAGGGGGAGGCTGAGTTTGGGGGTGAGTGACAGCAAAACACCTGAGGCCTGGGGAGGCAGGGCAGGACTTTGAGAGATGGGAGCTGCCAAGGACCCTAATTTTGCTGCTCCCCCCCACCCCTTTGGGTAAGGGTTAGGTTCCCACTGCTCAGCTCAGCAGGGATCAGGGAGGACAGAACCCAGAAGCACCAAACTAAGGTCTTAAAAATATGGTTGCTTTCTCCCACATCCTCCATTTGGAGGACACAGCATTCGTTGTAAAACAAACTAAAGCATTCTTGGAAGCTAAAGAGTATAATAACAAAATAATTCCTCCACTTCAAAACAATTGCTGGTAATATTTCTGGGGGTATTTTCTTCTAGTACATGCTAACACCTATTTTTAATAATTTCATATCTTCTTTTAAAAAACACTTGACCAGGGCGCCTGGGTGGCTCAGTCGGTGAAGCGTCCGACTTCGGCTCAGGTCATGATCTCATGGTTCATGAGTTCGAGCCCCGCATCGGGCTCTGTGCTGACAGCTCAGAGCCTGGAGCCTGCTTCGGATTCTGTGTCTCCGTCTCTTTCTGTCCCTGCCCCACTCATGCTCTGTCTCTCAAAAGTAAATAAACACTTGAAAAAATTAATAAAATAAAAACATCTTTAAGAAAATAAATAACTAAAAACACTTTACCTTCAGCAGCTGCCTGTGAAATTACTAATTCTTTGTGGACCTGTAGGCAAATGTAAAAGGCTGCGGTAACGCGTGATTTCATCAGGACCCGTTGCCGGGACATGTGCAGCAGCCCGGGAGCCGCCTCGGACACCCCGCGGCACACACCTGTGTGTCCCCACGGACTGGGTCTTTGCAACTGATTTCGGGAAGGGAGAACAGACGCCAGGGGCTGTGAGCATTTCCAGACTTCGAAGTCTGATGCTGGCCTGCGTTTCCTGTCTTATTTCACACCCTCACCAGCAGAAAAGGGATGCTGTGAAGGGGGGATTTGAAGTTCTAAGAGACTCAAAATACTGCCGCACAGAGTCCTTGTCAACTAGGAAGAGTGGAGAAACTGACAGACTCCATCCTGCTCAGGCCATCGGAGGGAACCAGGGCGGAAGCCAGAGGGGTGGGCCGTTTCTGGCCAGTGCAACCCCAGCATGTCACCCCGGCAGTCTGCCAGGACCCTTCACCCACACCTGTCCTGTGGAGGTGTCAGGAAAGCCCCGAGTCCACAACATCTTTGTACTATTCTTTCAACTTTTCAACCGGTCAAAATAGTTTGAAAACGAGTGAGAAGAATAAAGAAAGATTATCCACTCCTGGGCCCAGCCGGGAGGAGGAAGCAGGTAGTCCATTCTCAGCCGGGCTTCTGGAGAGGGGAGCCCGTGGGAGGGGGGGCGCCCAAGATAGGGAGAGGTCACGTGGGTGGTAGTCACACAGGTGGTGGATGGGAGGAGAAGGGACCGGGTTTGTGCAGGTTTGGTTTGGAGTCGTGCACTCTTGTCCCACACCTAATCACAACTTTCTTTTATATCCTTTGATTCCGACACAGGGGTTCCAGAAGAGACTGCCCAAGGGCCTCTCTGTGTCAGGTGGCCGGGGAGGTGGGGGGAAGTGGCGGGGAGAGGAGGTCGGAGGAGATGGTGCCCTGGGCATGTGGCTCGCCTCCCTCACCAAGCCACCCCCTGCCCCCAGAAAAGACATAAGTTTAGAAATTGGACACAGCTCCGGACAAGAAGGGGGGAGTCTGGCAGACAGGGAGTGTAGTGTTGGAACTGGGGAGGCAGCGGGTCTGGGGTTAAGTGGGGAAGTGCGGCCCACTGGGCTGGGCTGCGGAAGGAGGGTGTGCAGGAAGTGATGGCTCTGGGCGCAGCAACGGGGGTGGACAGAACTGCCACAGCTAACCCCCTCCTCACATCCTCATGCCTGTCTCTCTCACTCCCTGCATCTGCCCAGCAGCCCCGGGCAGAGGCATCTCCCTAAATTCAGAAGAGTGAGGACTGAGCCAGAGTCGGAGTCTTTATGTCCCCAAACTGGCCGGCAGCACGCCTGGGCTGCATGTCCCGTGTCCCCAACGAAAAGATTAATTACAATAGTTAGCAAGCACTGAGCACTTAACCGTGGGCCAGACTTGATTTTCATAGCAATCCTATGAGTTGGGAATTCTTGTTACTCCCATTGAGGAAACTGAGGCACAGAGAGGGAAGCAGCTCACCAGAGGCCACAGAGCTAGAAGTAGCTATGTGGAGATGGGCTTCCAAAAACAGAAATTGCATTTGCAGTCCTGCAAGTAGGGAATGTTTCCGAACGGCTAATGGTTAATGTATTAATGTGAAGATGAGCCCATGATCAAGGATGGCAGTCATTTGGAGCAGATCATTCCAGAAAGGCAAAGTCGGTTTGACATTTAGAAACCAATCAATGTAGTAACCCCAATAACAGAATGGGGGAGAAAATTATATGATCTTTTCAAGAAATGCAGTGAAAGTATTTGATACAGTTTGAAACTGATTTTTAATGAGAGTCTTAGCAACATAGGAATAGAAGGAGACTTCCCTGGTCTGATAAGAGGAAGTGTGGTGAGCTGAGTAATGGCCCCCCAAAGATGTCCATGGCCTACACCCCAGACCTGTGACTAGGCTCCCTTATATGGTAAAGGGGACTTTGCGGATGGGATGAAGTTAAGGACCTTGAGATGCGAGATGGTCCTGGATTTGCAGATGGGTCTGATGCAATCACGAGGGTCCTTCTAACAGGAGGCAGGAAGGCCAGCAGCATGAGGAGGAGGTGTGACAATGGAAGCAGAGGTTGGAGTGATGTCACAGAGACCAGAGGACGCTGTGCTGCTGGAGTTGGAAATGGAGGAAGGAGCCAGGAGCCAAGGACGCAGGCTCCTCTAAGCTGGAAAAGGCAAGGAAGCAGATTCTCCCCTGGAGCCTCTGGAAGGAACGCAGACCCATGGACACTTTGATTCTAGTTTTCTAAGTTTCATTTTGGACTCTGACTTCCAGAATTGTAAGATAATTTAACTGTGTTGCTCTAAGCCACTGAGTTTGTGGTAATTTGCTATAGCATCAACAGGAAATGAGTATGGGAATCTACAAGAAACCTCTAGGCAAAATATTGCGTGCTTCCCCCGCCCCCCATGATCAGGAACAAGGCATGGATGCCTGTCTTTGCACTTCTACTCAGGGTTGTAGTTAAGCAAGAAAAAGAAATAAAACGTATAAGATTGGAAAGGAAGGACAAATAATGTCATCTCAAGGTGATGTGATTGTAGAGGAGAAAATCCAAAGAATCTGCAAACAAAATGGTTACAACTAGATTAGAGATGATTTATAGGTCTGATTGTAAAGTGAAAACAAAACTTGTATAAAATGCAGTATCTTCATGGCCTTGGGGGTCAGCAGAGAGCTTTAAAACAGTTCATCAAACATACCAACGATAAGAAAATGATTGGGAAAGTGAACTCCACTAAAATTAGGAACTTTTGTTCATTAAACATGCACCACTAAGAAGGGAAAAGCAATCTGCCAAGTGAGGGAAGGTATTTGCATATTTAGAACTGGTGAATGACTTGTTTCCAGAATATGTAAAGAGTTCCTAGAAATCATTAAAATGAAAAGACAACCCAGCAGAAAAGTGGGCAGAGTCAGGAACAGGCACTTCACAACAGAGTCATCAGTGAACATATGAAAAGGTAATCACTCTCATGGATCACAGGGAATATGAGATACTAATCCATATCCAAAGGGCCAGGTAATAGCAAAAGTATTGACAACGTGCCAGGTGTTGGAAAGGATGTGGAGCGTCTGGATTGCTCACACCTATTACTGGTGGGACTGTGAATTGGAACAAGTGTTCTGGAAAACTGCTCAGCACTATCTACTAAGGTTAAACATCCTTCCAGCAATTCCACTCCTTCCTCATTTCCAGGAGAAATGAGCGTTTATGTCCTCTAAATGGCATGCACAGCAATGTTCACTGCAATATTGCTCAGAATATCAAAAACCCAGAAACAACCCAAATGTTCATCCATCCCGGAAAGAATGATATACTGTCGGCATATGCACACAACAGAATGCACACAGCAACAACCAAGAAGGGACTCTTGTGACTGGCATTTCACAGGTGTGATGTTGCGTGAAAGAAGCCAGGACCGAAAGAGCATGGAGTGTGACTGCACTTATATGAGGTTCGAGAATGGATAGAATGATTCTGGGGTGACAGCAGAGCCCTGCTGTCTCTGGGGGAAAGGGAACTTCCGGGAAGATGCAAATGTTCTAGATGGTGAATGAGAGGGAAGCTACAAATGTGTATACATTTACTGAAATTTGTCAAACTGTATACCTATGATTTGTGCATGTCACCTAATTATACCTTAGCGAAGGGACCAAACCAATCACACCAAACCCAGATGCCTCACCCTTAATGTGGTGATCAGTTCAGGCACAGGGATCCATGGTTAGAAGAAGCTGTTGGGTGAATGGTCGATGGGAATGTGGCAGAGGGCCAGGCGGTCACCACCAGACCCCACCGAGCGTGGCAATGCCACGAGTGGGGGGCAGCTAGACGCACGGGCTTCTTGTGAGAGGTGGTAGGAAGCATTCTTGTGGACAAAATGGAACATCTTATCAAGTACGTAAGGTTAAAATGTACAATTAAAGGAAAGATGAGGAACAGAGAAACAGTTTCTAGAACAATGACCTGGTAGCAAACAGATACATACAGAACAGGGGTCATTCTACAGGTAATTAACGCCATTTCTCAGTAAGTCAAGACGTAGAAAATGAAAGGACGTGGGGGAGGGGCTCTGCTAGATTGTAAAGAGAGAAGATGATCAGATCTCATTCGAATCAATTACAACGAATCTTCTATAGGAAGACATATCCGAGATAATTGGGTAACTTCACTGTGGTCTTGCAAAGAAAAAGCCCTATTTTTGAAAAATGTACGTTGTGGGATGTAATAATGCAAGGACATGCCTGGATTTGACTTTTTTTTTTTAATGTTTATTTATTTTTGAGAGAATGATAGAGTGTGAGTGGAGGAGGGGCAGAGAGAGAGGGAGGCACAGAATCTGAAGCAAGCTCCAGGCTCTGAGCTGTCAGCACAGAGCCCGACGTGAGGCTTGAACTCATGAACTGGGAGATCATGACCTGAGCCGAAGTCAGACGCCTAACTGAGCCACCCAGGTGCCCTGCCTGGATTTAAATTTAAAGTATGCTTGCCAAGTATGGAAACAACCCAGTTGTCCATGGATAGATGAATGGATAAAGAAGATGTGATACACACACACACACACACACACGCACGTGTGCACACACAGGAATATTAGCCATAAAAATGAATGAAATCTTGTCATTTGTGGCAACGTGGATGGAGCTAGAGAGTATTATGCTAAGCTAAGTATTAAGCTAAGAGTATTATGTTAAGTCTCTCAAGGAAAGACAAATACAATGTGATTTCACTTGTGGAATTTACAACATAAAACAAATGAACAAACGCAGAAAAAGAGACAAACCAAGAAACAGACACTTCACCATAGAGAACCAAACTGATGGTCACCAGAGGGAGGGAGGGGCGTGGGGTGATGGGAGAAACAGGTGTTGGGGAATAAAGCATACAGCTATCATGGTGAGTACTGAGTAATGTTCAATCACTATATTGTCCACCTGAAACTATTCTAATGCTGTAGGTTAACTATATTGGAATTAAAACTTTAAGAATTAAAATTAAAAAATGTTCTGGCAAAGATGAAAAACAAAAAAAGAGAAGGATAGATGAAACAAATGTGGCTAAATCTTCTGTACTGGTGATGGGCACCTGAGTTCACAGGACCTTAGTCTCTATTCCTGGACAGGTTTGGGTTTTCAGAATTAAAAGAGGAAACCAGGCGGGTTGGGGGGCAGGGGAATGAGAGGTGGGAGCTCAGCCTGTGAGAGGTAGGCTCAGGGAGCGTGCTCCCATCTGCCCCCTTCTGTGGAAGGATCAGACTGGCCTGCGAACCTGGGGGGCGGCACAGGAGGCCAGGGGGATGGAACAGCACTGCAGAGGCTCAGAGGAAGCAGTACAAGCAGCCAGCTGCCTACCCTTCTTTCTCTTAACAAGGGGAAGTTGCCTAGTTGAAAAGTTACATGGCTCATCCTCCCTTTCAGATACTGATGGCCACGGGACAAATTTTAGACAATGGAACGTAGGCAGAAATTGCTGTGTGGGTCCTCTGGGAAGGGTATTTTTCCAAGGAGGACTGAGCTGGCTGGGAGGCTGTTTTGCTCCTCCCTTGACCCTTTCCCCATGTCTGAAATCAGATGTGATGGCTGAGGCTGCAGCAGCTATTTTGTGACCACATAACTTTGCAGTTGAAACCCGAAGGCTAAAATTGGCTTGAAGGCAGAAAGACTTGGGACCTGGTCACCGGGACAGTTTCGTAGAACTGCTGTTTGTGGGGCCTCCTGGAGCTCTGGACTGCCTCCCACATTTCCCTTTACTGGAGGAAAAATAAATCCTACTTTGTTTACATTACTATTATTTTGGGTCTCGGTAACCCATTGGAAGCAGAAGACTTTCCTTTTGCCACTGGTGTTGGAGACAGGCCTACGGAGGGAGATGTATGACTCTCACCCATGCAGACTTCAGCTCCCAGCTTGAGGGCTCCCTTTACCTGTGTTCCTGCGTTTTTCCTTTTTTTCTTCAATGACTGAAGTAGAACTATTGTCCGTGGACTCCAGGATGTTCTCTGCGGGGAGACGAAAGCAAAGGCCACAGCAAATGACTCATTGGCTCTTGAAGCCGTGAACACAGCAGGAGGCTGGGAGAGACTCCAGTGCCCTTGCCTGCCTGCTGAGCACCCCCCCACCCCACGTCACCCAGCTTCCCTGAGCCTCAGTTTCCACATCTGAGAGGATTGTATGGACTTTGCTGGCAAGCTGTGATAACTGCGCACAAAAATGGCCCGTGTGCACACGTGCCTGACACACACGTTTTGCGCTTTTCTCTTCGGCATCCTTCCATTTGCCCCGTGAGAGGCGCGCAGGGCCCGTTTATGCGGAGGTCACAGACCCAGGCCCTCTGCTTCAGGGTCCTGCCTGCGCCTTTGCCGTGAGCCTCCCAGGGCTTCCCTCGGGACTGCAGCGGAAGATTGGGGGAAACCCATGTCCTTGATGCCTTCCCTTCAACTGACACCCACAGGGATGGAGGCATTTGGCCTGGTGGGTCCTCCTACCCCAACTCAGAAATCATCTGTAGCTTGGAGATTCCAGTCTATGCCAGCTTGGGAGGGCAGCCAGCTGCTGGCAGATAGGGAGGGGGCTGCCAGGGAGCCTGGGGATGTGCTCAGGTGGGCAGCCGGTCATTTTGGACCAGCTTGGGGGAGGAGACTTGGGATGATGCCGGGAAGGCAGGGCTTGTGAGGTGAGGGACGTATACCAAGGGCAGACCCCGAGCAGCTGGGTGATGGGCTGTGGAAAGAGTAAGGAGGAGAGCTGTCCTGTGGCCCTGGCAGGCGGGTCAAGGGCATGGGGCTGACAACTCAGATGCCTGCAGGTCAAACTGCATATATAACGGTGAGCAGAGGGGAGGCAATAGGGAGCAGTGAGGTGTGTGGAGAATTCAGGAGCACAGACTGCTGGGTGCATATTCTCCATCTGGCTGACTGTATGGTTCAATTGCCAGGTAGCAACATTTAATTAACTAGATCACAAAAGTCAGCAGATACTGCTATTATTTAAATAGATGAAAATCCAGGCCAAACAAACCAAAACTCTAATGAAATTCAACTTTTGTCTTAATTAAAAGAGCAATGCACAGGCATGGCAAAAAGGGTTAACGATGTGGTTTGCTGTGTTACGATGACCACTGAAATGACATGTTGATACGACGAAAAATCCTCACCCGGAGCCCTCCCTACCAAATGGATCTTTGTTTCTCTAACGAGAGGTATTTTTGCATACACGTGCTTAGATGTCCCCTTACTTTTTCACTGCAAAATCGTCTGCTTTCATGCTACACCATGGATGAACCTTGAGGACACTGTGCTGAGTGACAGAAGCCAGTCACACAAGGACAAACACTGTATGAGCCAACTTACATGAGGTCCCCAGAGAGTCAGACTCCTACGGACAGAAACCAGGACGGTGGTTGTCAGCCACTGGGGGAGGGGGTGGGATGGGGAGTTAGTGTTCAATGGAGACAGAATTTCAGTTTTACAAGATGAAAAAGTTCTGGGTTTGGATGGTGGTAACGGTTACCCACCAGTGCTAAGGTACTTACAATGCCACTGGTCTGTATACTTAAAAATGCTCAAAGGAGTAAATTTTGTTATGGATCATTTCCCATCATTTTTAAAATGTTAGAAAAAAAAGAATAGAGGAACGGTTCAGTTGGTCGAGTGTCTGACTCTTGATTTTGGCTCAGGTCATGATCCCAGGGTCATGAGATCGAGCCCTGCATCGGGCTCTGTGCTGAGTGTAGAGCCTACTTGGGATTCTCTCTCTCTCTCTCTCTCTCTCTCTCTCTCTCTCTCTCTCTCTCTGCCCTTCTTCCCTTCTTGCATTCTCTCTCTATCTCTCTCTCAGAAACAGTATATCTGCTCATGCACAAATCTCCTTGCTCCATAGTCAGGTCCCCTTAGTCAGGTGCCCCTTAGTCAGGACCCTGAGGCTATTTCTAATCTCATGCAATTTCCAAACTTGCACAGTCCTTGCTCTCTATCACCAGCTTGAGCTGGACTGTTTCCCACACACCTGGAATTTGTCAGTCTGAGAGGCAATAAACTCATCTCGATTTTAATGTGCACTTTGCACTTCTTGATCTCAGAAAAGATCGTGTATCTTTTCAGATGCTGATTATCATGGCTTCTCTCTGTTAGTATCCTTTGCTCATTTCTAAATTGGGATGTGGTGGTTTTTAAATGATCTTGAGCACTTCTACCTATTAGAGGACACTAGCTCCTTTGTTCGTCGGAGCTGCTGACAGTATGTTTGTTCCCGCTGATACGACTCTAACCTTTGGACTGTCTCTCATGCATTTGCCTTACAGGACATTTTAATGTTTACTCAGTGCAATGCTTTGGCATTCTGTATCTTGCTTAGAGAGGCACTCTGCATCTGAAGGTTAAGTACATGTAAAAAATCTCTGTTTTCTTCTAGTGCTTTAACAGGATGCTTTTTTTTTTTTTTTTAATTAAAAAGCTTTAAAAATAGAAGCCTACTTTTAGAAAAATTCTCCGGGAGAGGTGAGCTGGCTGCAACATGTCCTCATAAAAAGTGATAACATGCCCCCTCCCCGCCCCCAGCAGGGGGAGACAGGGTGTGGGCGCCTCCTGCCTCCAGTAGCACCTGTGCGGTGGGCGGGGGGGGGGGGGGGGGGGGGAGATGCTGGCTCCCTGGGGAAGCCACCTGTTGACCTGCTCCTTCTCCAGCAGCCAGCTGTCTCTCTGCCTCTGCTCTCCTGAGACACCTTTTCTGCACTCCGGCTACAAGAGGGATGGGCCAGCACTGTGGGACCCAGCCTCGTCCCTCCTTCACTCTGGGACTTAGTATCTCCCCTGCACACTGCCAAGCCTGTCCTCCGCACTACCAGGACCTTCTGCTCCCCACAGAAGACGGCTGGGGGCTTAGATGAGGGTGGGAGTCAGTGGCAGGACGGGGCGGGAGTAGGCATGGATGCAGTGCTTTCCAGAAGAGCCCGGTGTGTGTGGGGGGGTGCTTGGTGCCTAACTGGGTGTGGGCATGGGAGAGAAGGGAGCCCCGGGGATAACTCCATCCCTTAGGCAAGAACGACCTTGCATCAAGCACTGTTTGCTGAGGTGGCAGAGAGGGAAGGAGGGATCTGGGGTGGTAGGGGTGGGGATTAGGAGGCCCAGAGCTCAGGCAGGGTGCTGGGTTCAGGTCCCCGTGGCAACCGCCAAACAGGGGCTCTGAAGAGGCCACTGTTGATGGAGGCCTGGGGACTATGGGAAGAGAGGACGGAAATGTGGGTGTCCCTGGTGAACAGATGGAAACTGAGGCTGTGGTCGTGGCTGAGAGAGAGGACGGCCCAGGACACAGCCCCAGGAACCCTGATGGTGGAGGAGCTTGGCAGGGAGGCCGACGGAGCAGATAGACAGGCCAGAGAGGACCAGAGCCCAGGGAGGAGGGCCGGAGAAGGAGCGAGTGGAGGGGAGGTGCCCTTGGAGAGGCCTCAGCCACGCCCCCAGAGCGAGAAGGGCAGGGTGGAGTGACGGGGCAGAAGCCAGGATCCCACAGGGTTAGGGAGGGGACGCCAGTAGACACGGTAGGTTTGGCCAGTGCTCAAGGGGTGGCTGTGAATGCGGGGGAGGTGCACAGTCAGAAAGGGGCCACACAGCTGGGGAAGGGCCACCACCAGATTCCCCGCAGGACACAGAAGGTCCACTCAAGGGAGGTATTTGAGAGGCAGGGAAAACCGAGAGGAGTAATTCGGTGCTTTTAACAGCAGGGGCCTTGCCCACCCCTGGGTGTGAGAGGGCAAAGGAGAGACACATTCCAGAGCCCAAAGAGGTGGCTGCATGGAGTCTTGACCATACCTGGCAGCCTGGCAGACCGTTTAAGACACAATTTGCAAAAATGATCATGCGCTTGTATCCTCTGTGGTGGCCACCACCTACCATGGCCCCCAGCGTCCCTGGGCTCCTGGCACTCACGCCCTGCCATGACCCCTCCAGCCGTGGAAGCGACAGTGTGTGACTTTTGGAGCGAGGTCAGAGAAGACATTGTGGTCCTGCCTTGCTCTCTCTGGGATCACCTGCTCTGGAAGTGTCAGCCCCAGCCAACGGCCACGTGACTGAGCCTGCTGGGAGCCCATGCTGCGGCCCCAGCCTCGCCTTCAGCTGACCGCAAAGGAGATGCCCTGAGCCAGAACCCCAAGCCAAGCCCCTCGTGAGTTCCTGACCCACGGAAACTGAGCTAACGCATGCTTACTATTGTTTTAAGCCACCAAGTTTTGGGGGGAATTTGTTACACAGCAGTAGAGAACCAGCACACTCTTCAGTGGCTTATAGGACTGGGACCCGTATCCACACAGTCTGGGACACTGTGTCATGTCACCCAGGCATCTCTGTGGCTTCTTATCTTGCTCCAGCCACTCAAGGAGTCTAATGGCCCTCACCTCTCTGGTAAGTGCCACTCCTGCCATTCTGTAGGGGTCACCTTCCTTCATAAGATGGGGAACTCCTTGAGGATGGGTGCATTAACTGTGGCTTGTCCTTTCTATATCTGACGCTCTAATATTTGGATCTTACTGACCCTGCAGGGACTGTCCCTGCCTCTCCACCCTGGGGTTGGCCAATCCCTAGAGAGAGTTAAGGAGTTGTCCAAGAGTACAAACTAACTAATCCGGAGCTCACACACCCACCTCCCACCTCTGCTATCAGGTTCTCATACCGAGGGCCACTGGCCCCTGCTCCAATCACCTAGGGCCAGGTACCAGACATCTCAAGACAGCACTATGCCCCGAGTCCAGAAATTACTCAATCCAGTCAACCCTAAGCCCATATACCCTGCCTCACCCGTTCCTTCCCATGGAAATCACAACAGAGGCTCCTGCCCAC
This sequence comes from Panthera pardus, assembly GCF_024362965.1. Lineage (NCBI taxonomy): Eukaryota > Metazoa > Chordata > Mammalia > Carnivora > Felidae > Panthera > Panthera pardus. The sequence goes on from NW_026527013.1 coordinate 59,719,338, forward strand.
AGTTGCCCTGCTCCCTCTGCTTTTGACCCAGCCTGGTCCTTCCCTGTGTGGCCCTGCTTCCTGTTTCTAGGGATCTGTGAGGATAATAAACTACCTCTCCCATGGCAGCCACCCCCTCATCTGTTGGCCTCGTCAGACCTGAGTAGTAATGCAACCTACATTGTATTTTTTTAAATTTTTTTATTTGTGTGTCAATTTTAATATCTATATATGGATTTACATTCTCATAGTTCTTTTTCATTACATTGATATATCTACATGGCATATTTATGATTGCTTTTGTTCTCTTTTTAAAAAATTTTTTTTAATGTTTATTTTTGAGAGAGTGAGACAGAATGTGAGTAGAGGAGGGGCAGAGAGAGAGAGGGAGACACAGAATCCGAAGCAGGCTCCAGGCTCTGAGCTGATGTGGGGCTCGAACCCACGAACCTCGAGATCATGACCAGAGCCCAAGTTGGACACTTAACTGACTGAGCCACCCAGGAGCCCCTCTTTTTTTTTTCTTTTTAGTTAGCATACAGTGTTATATTAGTTTCGGGTGTACAATACAGTGATTCAACAATTCTATACATCACCCTGTGCTCATGATGACAAGTGCTCTCCAGAATCCCTATCACCTATTTCACCCATCCCCCACTCCCCTCCCAGCCTCTTCATCCAGTTCTGCCCTGGAAACTGCAAGTGTCCATCTAGACTCTAGAGTTCCAAATTGGGATTCTGATAGCTCCTGCCAGCTCAGAAGTTGTTTTGGTGGAGAGACGGATTCCTGGATCTTCCTACTCTTAACATTTCCCATGACGTCACCCCAAGCATAGAGATTTTACTCTTTTAGATGCCCTTGTGAATGGAGTTGCTTTCTTAATTTCCACTTTGGATGGCTTGGTGCTGGCGTGTAGGAACACAAATAGTTTTGGTGTTTTGATCTTGTACCCTGCAACCTGGCTGAATTCATTTACTTGCATAAGCAGCTTTCTGGTGTGTTCCTTGGGATTATCTTTATATATAGGAGTAGTTTCCCGTCTTCCTTTACAGAGGGGGCGCCTGGCTGGCTCGGGCAGTGGAGCATGTGACTCTTGATCTGGGGGTTGTAAGTTGGAGCCCCACACTGGGTGGGGAGTTTATTTAAAAACAAAATCTTTTTTTTAATGCTTATTTATTTTTGAGAGAGAGAGAGAGAGCACAAGTGGGCGAGAGGCAAAGAGGAAGACACAGAATCCAAAGCAGGCTCCAGGCTCCAAGCTGTCAGCACACAGCCCGACGCGGGGCTCAAACTCACGAACCCCGAGGTCATGACCTGAGCTGAAGTTGGACACTTAACTGACTGAGCCACCCAGATGCCCCAAAAAACAAAATCTTCAGAAAAGAAACATAAATGCTCTGGCTTGAGCTTTTAGCACAGTGTCGAATAGCTAGCAGACATCCCTGCCGAACTCTGACCTTCAGGGGAAAGCTTTCAGGCCAACAGGATTGTACCAAGGACCTGTTACTTGCCAAGCAAATACGGCAGGCAAGACGGGCAAACACCCCTGCCTGGGTGGAGCTTACGACGTGCTGGGGAGAGACAGACAAGTTGGGAACGCTGACGCACGTTGGCAGGTGGAAAGTGGCACCAAGAAAAATAAAACAGAAGGTGACATTTGAATGAACTCCTAAAGGAGGCGGAGGAGGGAGCCACAGGGAGATCTAGGGGAAGAGCATTCTGCTCTGGCCTAGGAACACAGGCAGCGGAGTGGCAGGAATGGAGCAGCTCTGAGAGGGAAGCTGTTTATTGCTTTTCTCTCCAACTTTCTGCAGGGGTCCTGCAGACCCCTCCCCACAAGCCTGACTGGGAAGCCTTGGGTCTAGTCTGGGCTTTCCCTGGCTCCTCTGCCTGGACAAGGTCTCTGTCAAGTGTCCACCTCCGCACCAGGGGTGACGCCTTGCCCAGGATCTCCAGGGAGGCTGTGGGTGAACCAGCCCCTCTTCCTGTGTCACAGACAATGGCATCCCTACTCATTGAAGTCATAAGGCCCAGAAATGGTGCAATCTCCCTGCTTAAACCCCTCCTAGCACCTCAACAGAACTGAATAATCCTCCCCAGCCTGCAAGGCCCTACCCAAGTTGTGCCAGACTGGCTTTCTGTCTCTTCCTCTCACACTGCAAGCTCATACTGGCCTCAGGACCTTTGCTGGACCTTCTCCACTGCCTTGAATGTCCTCTCTTATTTCATCCTTCAGGATCGTTACTAATAGGTATCGAATGTCACCTCCTCTGAGACGCCTTCCCGGACTACTGCTCCCATTTAAATTATGCCCTATGCCCCTGCCCAAAGCCTCTGGTAGGTCTCCCTTCTACTGCTTCTTGGCTGGTAAATACAGACTGTTTGCTTTCCAATGTTTGCCTCCCTTGTTGCAATATGAGTCCCCACCAAGGGGAGGGTTTTATTCACTCCTGAATCCCTAGTGCTTAGAACAGATGCCTGCATCCAGCTGGCACTTAAGAAAGGTTTGTGAATGAAGAGCAAACCCAGAGCTCACTTCTCTGATGTCAAATTCTGGCCGTCTTGGCCCAGACCCCTTAACCACCGCTCCACCTGTATTCTCTGAGCATCTTCTTCAGACTCAGGCTTCACACTGGGAGACCAGCCGAGGCCCTGAAGGTGGGGTACTGGTTGTAATAATGGTGACGGTGGAGAGACTAATAGCAATGTCAAGGAGGCTACTGTTTATAGGGCACTTACGGTGCACAGGGCGTCATGCTGAGCCCTTGACCTGTGTTTCCATTTGCATCTCACAATAGCCTTAGGGACTGGGGATTGCTCCCATTCCACAGATGCGGTAGCTGAGGCTCGCAGAGGTGCGGTGCTCCACCGGGTGTGTCTGACCCCAGTGCCTCCGCCCTCGGCTCTCTGGGTAGGGTCCAGACAGCCTACTTGTACCTGGCCCAGGCTCCCCTCCCCCTCCAGGGAACTCAGTCTTTCTGGCCCTTACCTTAGTCCCCAGCTCCTGCAGCTGAACCCAGGATGTCAGGCTCAACAATCCGCCCCCATGGAGCGATTTCACGTACCCCCCTGTGTGCCCCTGCTTGGCCTGGCCTGGTAATGCCCTGGGTCTGTACACTTGAGGTACCTGCTTGGCCTGGTTTCCTCCCAAAGGCACAGACCCTCAACCCAGACCAGGGAAGCCTCCTGTTTACATGTCACCTGCAAGGGAAGTGATATACATAGTGTTGAGGGTTACAGGGTACCCCCCACCCCCGCCATGTAACCACCCTCCTGGTTCTTCTGGATGAATCAACATAGTTTATAAAGTCTTCAATGGTCTTGTGCTAGTGCAGTCATGTTGCTGCATTGGTGTGTATGTGTGTGTATGTGTGTGCGTTTAGAATCGATTTGTTGTCTGCAAGCATTTCAAAGCTATCTTTTTTTTTTTTTTTTTGGTAACCCCATTTCAGCCTTTCTTCATTTTTTAATTCACTCTGGAACAGAGCGAGTAAGCACAGAATGGCAATAGTGGGGGCAAATGTTGATAGCTGTACATGTTTTTTAATATTTTTTTAATGTTTGTTTATTTTTGAGAGACAGAGATAGAGCACGAGTGGGGGAGGGGCAGAGAGACGGAGACACAGAATCTGAAGCAGGCTCCAGGCTCTGAGCTGGCAGCACAGAGCCTGACATGGGGCTCGAACTCATGGATCGTGACATCATGACCTGAACCAAGATGGACACTTAACCGACTGAGCCACCTGGGGGGCCCGGATAGCTGTACATGTTTTAAAACAAACTAAATGCCAATTAGCATGGACTGATTAAATAAACTATGGTACATCCACACTATGGGATTACTGTTCTGCTCACAACACTAGAAGTCTAAGGGTACTCATATATTGATAAGAAAGCGTCTCCATGGTATCTGGGTTAATGGAAAAAACCAAGGTGCAGGAAGCCTGTGTCTTGTGTGGCCATCTGTGTGAGAGAGGGACAAACTGTGTGAATTGTATCTATATGCCAGTGTGCACAGAGCTTATGAATGGAGCTCTGTGGAAGGAGGTGAGAGATTGGAGCCAAGGGCTACCTCTGAGGCGGCGATACTGCGTATCTGGGGACAGGTGGGACCTTTCACAAGAGGGGGCTTTGAACACTTTGGAATTTTGAACCATGGCAATAGTTTACCTACTCAAAAACAAATTACAAGCTGAAGGCATTTAAGAGCACACAGATGACAGTATTTCCTACTCTGCAACCCGCCCCCCCCCGCCAGCCCTGGCGGCCTCCCTCCAGGCCACCCAGGGGGGGCACCTGGCAGCAGGTGTGTGACTTCAGAGGAGGCAGGATGTCCTCCCACAAGGGCCTGGGGCCAGCCTCTGGGCTCATCCCAGTGACCATAGCTGCAGAAAGGCTGAGAGAGCCCCACCTCCACTATGGTACCTTCTACAAAACCTATTATGGGGTGAATTGTGTCCCCCACCCCTCCAAGTTAATGTTTCTGAGTACTTGAAATCCTAACTTCCAGCACCTCATGACATGACCCTGGTAAGAAATAGGGTCATTGTAGACGTAGATGAGGTCATGGGTAGTAGTGTGGGCATCTATGCTGTATGACTCCCGACCTTAATCAAAAGGCGAAATTTGCAACAGACACGCACACAGGCAGAATGCCATGTGACGATGAAGGCAGAATGACGCATCCATAATCCGAGGAACGCCAGACATTGCCAGCCAACGAAGCCAGGAGACAGCCTGGAGCAGACTCTTCCTCGTGGCCCTCAGAAGGCACCAATCCTGCCGGGGACACCTATGTCTTGGACTTCAGCTCCCCAGAGCCGTGAGACAATAAATGTCTGTGGTTTAAGCCGCCAGTCTGTTGTGGCACTTTGTTACAGCGCCCTAGGAATGGAACATGGAGTTTCTAGGGAACCTGGCACACCTGGGATTTCTGCCTCATGGCCTGATTTGGAAACACCTTCACCTCAACTGACCCTGGACCTCACTATCCCAAGCTCCCTAGGCTGTCACTGATTCTGAGCCTAGGCCAGCCCCATACTTACTGTTGTAAATCATGTCCTTGGAGACCATAGTGGATGTTATCCTGGACATCTGGGCAGAGGAACAAAGGCTTGTTGCAAAACTTGGCCTTGGCTAAAGGCGATTCCAACCTGAGGAGTGACACAGTGCTTGAGCCAGATGACCCCAGGCCCTCACCCCCGTATCCCTGGGTGGCTGGGAACAGCTGGCATCTACTGAGGGCTCACAGTGTGGCCAACACCTATATCTCCCAGCCTCCCCCCTCCTTCATCCTCTCTCCCCTCCTTGACTTGGTTCCAGTTGCCCTGCCTTATCTTTCTGTTTCTAGAGCATGCACCGCCACACAAGACACAGACTTCCTGCACAGCCTTGCTCTGTCTCAGGGTCTTTGCATGTACCACTTCCTTGGCCAAAAAACGTTCACCCACACCCAGCTGTGGGTGGGAGGGTGCTCCCCCTGCACCATTTCAGAGATGTCTTCCTTCACCACACCATCCACATGCTTTCTTTCTCCCCAACCCCATATGACCTCACCTTACTTTCTTCGCTGCAGTTACCGCTGTCTGAGTTATCACTTAAAAAAAATCCGTGCATTGCCTTTTTCCCCCCTGAAAGCAACCTCCAAGAGGACAGGGGTCTTTTCTCACGTGGAGCCAATGTGCTCATCAAAGCGCCTAGCGTGGCGTCTTTGGAGCGTCTTAACGATTCGCTGAATGAAATTTTCCTTTTGCAAAGGAAGAAGCAAAGTGGAGATTCAGCGAGGCGTCCAAAGTCACACAGCAAAGAAAGGCCACAGCGGGGATTCCAGCTCAAGATTCCTGGACTCCAAAGTCCGAGCCATTCCAGCAACACTCTGCTACTGCCCAGGCCTGGAGAGGGACGAGTTAGCAGCGCCCCGCCTCCCAACACCCCAACTCAGTTGGGATGAGCAGTGGGCCATACAGCGGGGGTGCACAAGGCATGGAAGGACACAGGGGTGGCTAGACAGCTAGGTATATGATAAAGCAAAGTAACGAGTAAGGACACACGGGCAGCCTTGCAAAGGGGGCTTGCAAGGGGCGCCAGAGGAGCCCTCCCCGGGCCCCACGCGCATCCCCGGCCCCGCGCACCCCCCCATGCGACCCCGCGCGCACCCACCGGCGCCCGTGCGCAGCGGCTAGCTCCGAAACCTCCGCGCGGCAGTTCACGGCTCGGGGCATCCGGGCCTTCTATTTACGTCGCCATGGCAACCATTCTTCTTGCAGGCCAGGGCGGTGACGTCACAAAGCCTAGACGCCCCGGCTGCGTGGGGGTGGGGCCTGCAGGCTGCAGGGTCCCGGCGCAGAAAGTCGTGGAGTCCTGCTGTCCGAGCTGTCGGGTCGCCGCCCGAACGGTGTCCGGGATGGGGCCTGGGGAACAGGAGTTTCCTCCCTCCGTCATTCCTCCTTCCTCACTCCTGCTCTTTTCCTGTCGTTCCCCGATTCATTTCTTCAGTGTGCACCTCGGGATACCTGTGGTGCAAAAACAGACCTGTCCTTTCTGTCGAGTGGACCTCACTCTCTAGAGGGGCTGTTCTCAAAGTGTGGCCCCGGGGCCAGCAGCATCAGAGATGCCGGGAACTCTTTGGAGAAGTCAATGTTCTGCCTGTTTCTCAAGCAGAAAGTCTAGGGGCAGAGCCGTGCAACCAGGGCGGTAACAGGCTGGTTACATTGCTGGCTAAGGCTTGAGAATCCCTACTCCAGAGGGCGAATGAGACATGTACGAAAGACACAGAATGACGAGCAAGGACTATCAAAAGACAGGGAAGAAATGAGATGTTAAAGAGCAGGGATCCAGTTCAGATAGTCCAGATTCACCAGCGGATGTGGGCTAGGGTGGGCCCTCTGCCTCCCCAGCTGACATCCCTTGTTCCTTCAAAACAGGAGAACCCCTCCAGTCCTCACCACATAGTCCCATGCATCTAGGGAATTTGCAGATTGACAAAGGCTGCTTGGAGCTGGAGCACAGTCAGGGCTCTGTCTTTCTAGCTCACTGTCTTTCTAGCAGTATTCTGTGCTCTGGAGCAGACTGCCAGCCAGTAGATGCCAGGGAGAATCCCAGCAGCTCCTGGCTCTGCCCAAGGCAGGTGTAGCGGGTAGGGAGACGAGTTCCAAGGAACATGGAGGGGCTCCCTGAGGTGGAAGGAGCGGGGATCCCTCAATTCCCACTGGAGGACAGTGTCCCAACTGGCAGTATCTACCATAGGCTTTGTACAAGGGACAAAGGAAATATTATGTTAAGCCATATACGTGATTTGTGTGCGTGTGTGTGTGAGTGTGCTCACATATGTGTGGGAGTATTTATTACAGCAGCTAGCATTCAATACCTTGAATAGACAAGTGGTGTTTACCCCCAGGATAGAGGCTCCTTACACTGTCAGGTAAAACCCCAAATGGTTTAGCCCCTGCCTGTCTGTGCAGCAGCAGAATAAAGAGCTGTGCACTGGAGTCAGGTATCAGCAGGAAAGCAAACACTTTCAAAATGGTTTATCTCACACACTTATTGGTCTGAGACTTTTAGGAATCTGGAAAATGACTGACCCGAAGAGGCAAAAGCTACTGAGCATACTACCAATTCATTGTTATTAACAGGTGAGTTTACGAACTATTGTGAATTACCTGTGCACTTTTACAGAATGCTTCTGTGTGCCTGCTGCTGTTCTCTGTGCCCATCTAGCACAGTCTGCCTGTGAAGTAAGTCCTGTTAGTACCTCCAGGGTTAGTGAGGAGACTGAATCACGGTGAGATTAAGAAACATGCCCAGCAAAGCCAGGGTGTGCCCAAGACAGGATTTACAGGCAGTGGAGTTTTATTTTTGCTCTTAATCAGACACGTATGGACTCTGACCTGGAATTGTTTTATAATTGTATACAATTATCCAAAGCAATGATGCATACACTTTGAAAAAGCCCAAGAAATCCAAGGGCATACTTCATAATAAAGACACATTCTCTAGTCAATGTGTACGTTCTTGTCTTTGGCTGTCGGTTATTTAGAAAATGTGGCCTTTTTAAACTCTTAATTTGAGCCTACAAGATCTAACTATGAACACAATTTGTCAATTAAAAGCTAATTTAAAATATGAGATGGGTTGCTGGATACACACATAGATGGATACGTGGTGATGAAGAGTCGGAGAGATTCGTGTTAATTGTAGAATCCAGGTGGTGGTATGTGAGTGTTTATTACAAAATTCTTGCAATATTTCTGAATGTTGAAGTTTGAACAATTACATTACGAAAATTCATAATAAACATCTGGGGCCTCAGATAACGCTTGTGTGCCGGGATTATAGCACGATCTGAGGGGTGTGGCTGACTGAGAAGGTCCATGTGCTATTGTCTGCAGAAGGGGCATCCCAGCTAGGGTGCTGTGATCTCTGCGAGGAAGCTGAGGGTGAGAGACACGAAGGCATTTGTCCGTAGGTGGTGGAAGTGGGACTCAAACCCAGGCAGCCTGGCTCTGTAGTCCAGGCTATCAAAGGCCACCCCATGCCTCCTCCCACTGGCCTTGGGAGATGCAGTGCTCTCTCGGCCGGCTGGGGAGGGCCAAGGCGTGGGGCCCGGGGCTGGAGATGGACTCTCCTGCTTGGTCAGCCAGGCAGCATCCCGTTGCAGCCCCACCTGCACTTGTCTGCCTGGGCTGCTTGGACCCTGGGTGCCCCTAATGCAAGCCAACCTTAGAACCTCTCTCCCACTGCAGTAGACGGGTCTGGACGATATGCAACACACGTGCCGATAGCTCTTGGATGTCTGGAGGCTTCCTGTGGAGCAGAAGGGAGCAAACCTGCAGCAAGAGGAGACGCAGGAGGATTTCGGTGACTCTTCCCCGTCAGGACTGGAAGGGCACCCCAGCGGGCAGATGTTTCAACTCGCCTGTGTGCCCTGCGTCTGGATTTCCTTTTGCCCCTTCCTTCAGCCTCCGAGGTTGCAGGACATGGAAAGAGACTAAACCACGTCTACTCTACTTCACGGTGTGTCGGCTCTTCACGGGCATTACTGACCATGTGTGCTGTTTCCAGTTTACCTGTTGCACGTGGCCGTGGCCCCAGTTCAAGCTATGGTCTGCAGTCCCTCCGTGAGCTGTGTATCAGGGAAAGATGCCACGTCTTGACAATGAGTCTGAAGCACCACGCCATTTCCCACGCGGGGTCGCCTCCTTACCCCTCTGCCCTCACCGGTCCTTGTGGCGCTCTGGCCCTGTGTGTTTTTATGTCCAGCTCATCAGACTGCTTCCCTGCCAGCTCAGATGGACAGATGATTTCACTGGTGTCTGGGGAGAAAACAGGGTGACTTTTGGCATCCACATTTGACTACAGTGTTAAGGGGGATAACAAGAAAGGTCTTGAAGCCCAGGGTAAGATTCTGTTGGCTTGAATCATCATGGAAGGCATCGTGCGGGGGTGACATCATTGGGACCAGATTAAAGGATGCATAAGGGGCACCTGGGTGGCTTAGTTGGTTAAGCGTCCAACTCTTGATTTTGGCTCAGGTCATGATGTCTCGGTTGGTGAGATTGAGCCCAGCATTGGGCTCTAGGCTGGGATTCTCTCTCTGCCTGTCTCAAAATAAATACACTTTTGGAAAAAGATGCATAGAGTCTAGGGCACCTGGGTGGCTCAGTCCTTAAGTGTTCGACACTTGATTTCAGCTCAGGCTGTGATCCCAAGGTCATGGAATCAAGTACCATGTTGGGCTGTGCGCTGACAACACAGAGCCTGCTTGTGATTTTCTCTCTCCCTCTCTCTCTCTCTGCCCCCCTCACTTATACTCTCTCTTTCTCTCAAAATAAACAAATAAACTTTAAAATACAAAGGCTGTAGGGGCGCCTGGATGGCTCCGTCGGTTAAGCGACCGACTTCGGCTCGGGTCATGATCTCACGGTTTGTGGGTTCGAGCCCTGCATCGGGCTCTGTGCTGACAGCTCGGAGCCTGGAGCCTGCTTCCGATTCTGTGTCTCCTTCTCTCTGCACCTCCCCTGCTTGTGCTCTGTCTCTCTCTGACTCTCAAACAATAAATAAATGTTAATAAAAAACAAAGGCTACATAGGATGTAAATAGGCAGATAGGGCCGTGAGTGAAAGGATTTGAGGAGCAGGGGAGACTGAGCCCCAGTTCAGGGAGCATGAGTGATCTTGTGAGGTTGGGGGTGTCAGGTGTTGTTGGCAGAGGCAGGGGTGGTGGGGGGGAGGGCTTGGAGGGGTGCCAGGAAAAGGAAGGGAGGTCCTTGCCAGGTCACAGAGGCTAGAATCTTGTCCCATCACTGCTCATGGAACACAAAGAAGAGAAAACCACCGTCAGATTTGCTATTTAGTTGAACCTTTAGCTCTGTGGAAATGATGGGCTGGGGAGAGGTCCTAGGAAACCATTTCCCAGCAAGAGCTAATGTTGACTTAGATTTAAGGTGGAGGCAGTTAGGAGGGCAGGAGGCTGAACCAAACAGGGTCAGAGGCTGGCTGTGGCAGTAGACAGAGCTAAGTGGACTCAGGCAGCCTAAGCGTGTTGGCTGAGATGAGAATGGGGTGGGGCGCAGAACATGGGCTCAGGTCTGCTTTCTGGAGAGAAGCTTCTAGGAGTGTAGCTGGCTGACAGGCTCCAGCTACTGCACATCTGGGATGAAGCACAACTTATACTGAAGCCATACCTTCCCCAGGCCACCCCAGCCAATGCCCAGGCACCGTGGGATCACCAGAGGCCACTTCTGCCTTGCAAGGGACTCCTCCCATGGGCGAGCTTTGCTTCCTGTGGCCTGGACAAGACTTCTTCAGAGCCACAGCCTGGGGCTCCTCCTGCCCTTTATCCAAATGGGCGTCACTCCCAACAGATCTCTTGTACATCTGTTTCTGTCTTAGCATTTGCTTCCTGGAGGATCTGCACTGACATGGAGAGTGGGAGTGCTGAGGGAGAGAGAACAGGGTGAATTGTAGATGGCTGGGAGGGGCCTGCAGGATGTCCTTGGAGCAGGTGTGAAAAGTCAGGGAGAGGGGCTCTCTGGGAGTGAGAAGACACCATCGCCAGGGGGAAGAAAGAGGCCCCCGCTGCAGCAAAAAGGGAAGCTAGGCGCCAAAAAGGAGGAAGAAAACCAGGCAAGCGTGTTCCTTAGAACAGAGAAACAAAGCCAAAGGAACAGAGAGTTTAAAGAGTGGGTGCCAGGACAATTCGATGGGGGAAAGAACGGCCTTTCAACAAGTGCAGCTAGAACAATTGGGTTTCCAGATGCAAAAGAAGGAGGTTGGACTCCAGCTCATACCAGACACTGAAATTAAGTCAAAAGGAACCATCGACCTAAATGTGAGAGCTAAAACTCTTAGAGGAAAACACAGGAGTGAATCTTTGTGACCTTGAGTTAGGTGGCTGTTTCTTAGCTCTGACACCAAAAGCACAAGTGACAAAAAAAAAAAAAAAAAAAAAAGACAGATTGGATTTCACTGAAATATAAACTTTTGTGCTGTAAACGATAACCATCAAGAAAGTGGAAAGAAGGGGAAAGAGTATTTGCAAAGCTTGCATCTGATAAAGGACTTGTATCTAGAGTATATAATGAACTCCTATGACTCATTAATAAAAATGCAGACAATCCAATTTAAAAACAGGCAAAGGATCGCAATTGACAGTTCTCCAAAGAAGATATATCGATGGCGGACAAACACATGAAAAGATGCTCAGCATACCTCGTCATCAGGGAAAGGCAGATCAAAACCACGACGAGATATATCACACCCACTAGGATAGACCTAATCAAAAAGACAGCTGATAACTAGCGTTGATGAGGATGCAGAGAAATTGGAGCCTTCATACACGGCTGGTGGGAATGTAATATGGTTCAGCTGCTTTGGAAAACAGTCTGGCAGCTCCTCAAGAGTTACACTAGAGTTACCCTATGACCCAGCCATTCCACTCGTAGGTGTAGACCCAAGCAAAACGCAAATGTGTCCACGTAAAAACTCGTACATGAATATTCCTAGCAGCATTCTTCATAGTGGCTGAGAAACAACCTGGATTTTCATCAACTGATGACTGGGTCGACAAAATATGCTACCCTCATACACGGAATATTACTAGGCAATACAAAGAAATGTACTGGTAAATAGTGTAACATGGATGAGCCTTGAAAATATTACACTAGGTGCAAGGAGACAGTCCCAAAAGATCACATGTTGTTTGATTCCATTTGCAATATCTGGAATGGGCAAATCCATAGAGACAGAAAGTCCATTGGTGGTTGCCAGGGGCGACCAGGGGGAGGGGTGGTATTAGGGGAAAAATGGCAGTGACAGCTAATGGAGACGTAGGTTTTTTCTTGTAGGTGAAGAAAATGTCTAAAATTAGATTATGGTGGTGGTTGCACAACCCTGTGAATATACTAAATATATTTTTAAAATTTATTTTATTTATTTATTTGTTAAAATTTTTTTTAAAAAATATTTATTTTTGAGAGAGAGAGAGAGACAGAGACAGAGACAGAGCATGAGCAGGGGAGGGGCAGAGAGAGAGGGAGACACAGAATCTGAAGCAGGCTCCAGGCTCCGAGCTGTCAGCACAGAGCCTGATGTGGGGCTCGAACTCGGAAACTGTGAGGTCATGACCTGAGCCAAAGTTGGACGCTTAACCGACTAAGCCACCAGGCGCCCCTTTATTTATTTATTTTTAAGTAGCTTCCACGTCCAATGTGGGGCTTGAACCCAAAAGCTGAGATCAAGAGTCTGATGCAAAAAAAAAAAAAAAAAAAAAGGGCAGATGTTCTACTGACTGAGCCAGCCAGGCACCCTGACTAAATGCATCTTATTTTTTTAATTATTTTTTTAATGTTTATTTATTTTTGAGAAAGAGATTGAGAGACAGAGCACGAGTGGGTGAGGGGCAGAGAGAGAGAGAGAGAGAGACAGACATGGAATCTGAAGCAGGCTCCAGGCACTTGTCTGTCAGCACAGAACCTGATGTGGGGCTCGATCTCATGGACTGTGAGACCATAACCTGAGCGGTAGTTGGACGCCCAACTGACTGAACCACCCAGGCGCCCCATGACTAAATGCATTTTAAATGAATGAATTGTTTGATGTGTGAATATATCAATAAATATATTAAAAAGGAGAAGAAATTTCAAGTGGTTAAGAGACTGAAAAGCATCAAATAGAAAGCCGTTAGGGGCCTGGGTAACAGTTGCAGGAAATGCTGAGGGTGACCTGGTGGGTGAGAAGACACAAGGATCTTGGCTGGGGCCCTATCTTGCCCCCTTGAGGGCAGGGCTGGTGCTAATCCACTGTGGGACTGGGGGCCCTGACCAAGTTCTTCCCTGCAGCTCTGCTGGAGCCTAGGTCATCAGAGGCCGACTCAGTGCCATGGCTCAGGAGTCAGATGGCCAAGTCTTGGGGGACTCTGTGAATTGGCTGGGAAAGATACAATGACGTCGTTCCAGATCAAAGATGGCGCTCCCCTGCTTGGCCTTCACGGGCTTGGGGTGGCTGGAGTGGGGGTCCCAGGCAGTCTTGGGAATTGTGGTTAGCCAGGAAGAGGGGCTGAGACTAGACCAGGCTTAAGGGCATGGAGAAAGCAAGATTGAGAGAGAGAGAGAGAGAGAAAGAGAGAGAGAGGGAGGGAGAGGAGGAAGAGGACAAGATAGAGGGACCATGGCGCTGAAGACGCAGTCCAGATATGGGGCTGGGGTGGGAGGGCAGGACATTCTACTGTGACCAGGATATTTGAGGCAGCAAGGTGTCACTTCCTGGACTGTGCCCCACAAGAGGTTCTCAGTAATAGTTCTTGATAGCATTTAGGTTGTATTTTGCTACAAGAAACAGAAAGCTCTATGAGAAATGACTTAATAAGGCAATATCATCTCACACAATAAGAAGCCCCTCAGAACACTTGTCACATCTCCTTAGCCAGAGAGATTTTTCACATGCCTAAACCAGTCATAGCATGGAAAATGGGAACTCAGTGGGACATCCCAGCCCTGGGGCATATGGCCCTGGGGAAGAGGGGGCATGCCTGGACCCCATGAGTTGTGTCAGCAAGGAGATGGGGGGATCTGAATGGACAATGTGTTGATACCCCAACCATCTAGCACCAAAGAACACTGTGCAGACGTTCCCCTGGATGCACAGGGAGATCTCCACAGATGCACACACACGCCCAAATAGCTTCCACCCCTCTAGCCCACTTGGCTTCCAGGCGTTTGTCTCCATGGCATCCTTTTCCAGGGCACCAGCCTCTGGCCTCCTAGTCCTCTTTGCCTGGCTCATTCCCACTGTTTTGTAAACCTCAGCCTAGAAGTCCTTTGTTCAGCCCAGCTACCCTTGGCCCCCATATCTGGGCTGATACATCCTCACAGTGCCCTGCACCCCCTTCAAAGCAAGGGCCTCTGTGTGTTGCTTCTGGTGTCCTGTAGGTTCCATAAGGACAAGAAGAGTGTCCTGTGATCCCTTGATTCCAATGCTTTGCACAGTACCTAGCACACAGAAGGTGTTCCATATTTTGTCAAATGAGTCAATGGATAGCGGATGGTGGATGGATATGAATGGAAAAAATAAATATTTATATGAAAGGATGAAAATTCTGGGGGACGAATGAGTGGATGGGTGGAGAGAGTGTACGTATGGCTGAGTTATACAAATGTAGGTGGATGGGTGGGTGGTGTATTGATGGAGCCACATGCAGTGGCTGGGTGGAGGGGTAGAGATGTGGATGAATGGGGTTGGTGGATGATTATTAGATGAGATGGGAGGGTGGGTGGGTGGATGGGAGCATGGAGTGGATGGATGATGCATGCATGGTGGGTACAGAAGGGCTAAAGGAGGAATGGGCAGATGGGTGGGTGTGCGCTGTCCGAATCTACCACGGGGTGGCGCCCTGCACCAGTTGGAGTCCCTAGCTCTGGCGAATGCCCTTTCTGCCCAAAGGAGACTTACAAAAGAGGAACCTTTTGTCCTAGGTGTTGGTGAAAGGTTCCCGGGTGACGCAGGCTGGTAAACAAGTTGAAAAGACGCTGCCCTGCGGGCTCACGTCAAGCGAGACCGCGCAAACAGAGCCACCGCGACCTTGGCTCCCTCGCCCGCGGCCGATGTCCAGCTACCCCCAGTGCGCGATGAGAGCAGGGACAGGAGTCCTGCTCGTCCGCTCCAGCACGGTTGCAGAAGCGGACGCAGCCGCCGCTCCCGGGACCACAGCGTCTGGGCTGGGAACCTCGAAGGCATCGGCCTTGAATTGCTGCAGAAAGTCCCAGGGAGATGATGGGGGCAGGCCTACGCAGCTCCTTTTGCCCACATGCGAACGCGCTTTCATTCTAAGCCGCCTGATTTCACACCTACTGGGGAAATAAATCTACGTCCTAACAAACTCCAATCCAGTGCCATTCATCCTAGCCTTGGCCCCCTCAGAATCCTCATTAATTCCAGATCTCGATTCAGGCTCACAGTTTGAAACACGAACCCGAGAAGGCTGTACCCTAATTCTGCTGGGCTTTGAGTACAAGCCCAGTTCCTAACCCGAGATTTCCACCTTCTGACCAATCAGAGCACCCCTTTAAATCAAAAGCAGTAAAACGTAATATGAGCCAACTCCAAACCCAACCATGGATGCATAGATCCTTCAAAACACTGAAAAAATAGACAATGCCCCATACATTGTGAGTGCCAACTCACTTCCACCCCCATGGTGGCTGCTGGCTTCCTCAACACTTACCAGCGCCGAGAATTAATAATGGTTGTCTTTTTTGCCAATTTGATGGGGAGAAAAGCCCAAGTATCATTTTAATGTGCATTTCTCAAGCCCCCAACAACCACTTATTAAATACACACTCAGCATTTATTTAAGCCGCGTGATAAAACCCAGCACTTCCCGGCCCTATGACACCCCTCCCCTCTTCTCAGACTCTTTTGGTTGTTTCTTCTGATATGTTTCTCAGTTTTTGTAAATAATATGTTTAAACGTCCATCTATTGATTTACTGATTTCAGATAATTTATCCGTGGCCTTCCTCTCATGGCAGGTGAAGATTGAGCACTTCATGCAGCCCTGGCTTCTGTCCATCAGGTTCCTGGCGTGGCTGGCTCAGGGTTTGAGAACCCACGTGTCTTTGTCCTGCTGTGACTACATTGGTGTCGCTCCCTCCTGACACTTCCCTGTACAATGTTTGCTATTCTTTCTGAAATTAAACACTCCATTCTCCACCTTCTCAGTTTCCCCCCCCCTTTTTTTTTGTTTGTTTTTTTGAGAGAGAGAGACAGAGAGAGTGAGCAGGGGACAGGCAGAGAGAGAGGGAGACAGAGAGAGAACCCCAAGCAGGCTCCTCACTGTCAGCACCAACCCCGATGCGGGGCTCGAACTTATGAACCGTGAGAGCATGACCTGAGCTGAAATCAAGAGTCAGTCAATCAGCTGAGCCACCCAGGGGCCCCGATTTCCCATTTTTAAAATTATGAAACGTATACACCATACAGAAGAATGTGTAAAAACAATTTTATTTAAGAAAAAGAACAAATACCCAGGCTAAGCACTGGAACTTTTCCAGTCTCTTAGAAATCCCTGGGGCATCCTCTTCCTGACTTCTGTGGTGTACCTTGTCTGGCTTGTTCAATTTTATCATCCAGGTATGTGTCCTTAGACAGCAGCTTGTTTAGTCTTGCCTGGTGGTGAACATAGAAATGGAAGCCTTTTCCCTTCTTCTTCGGGGACTTGCTTTTTTGCTCAGCATTGGGAGAGTCATCTGTGTTGGCTCATGTGCCTGTGGCTCAACCGTTTTCATCACTGCATGGTAGCATTTCATCGTAAGAATATAACACAGTTATTCTGTTTTACTGCTATTGACACTGGGCTGTGTCCAGTTTTTTCTCTTACAAACAATGCTTCTAAAGCCAATTGTGTACATATCTCCTGATGTGCAGATACAAAAATCTTTCTTGGGTGCGCACCGGTGAGTGGAATTGCTGGGTTAGAAGATATGCTTTTGTTGTTTTCCTGGGTGATACCAAACCATTTTCCAAAGTGGTCACTCTACACCCCATAAACAGGGAATTCAGGTGTCCTTTGATCTATTTCCTTGCCAACATTCTGTATCATGAAGCTTTTAAATTTTTGCCACTCTTGGATGACTTGGTGGCTCAGTGGGTTAAGCGTCCGACTTTGGCTCGGGTCATGATCTCTTGGTTCATGAGTTCAAGCCCCATGTTGGGCTCTGGGCTGACAGCTTGGAGCCTGGAGCCTGCTTCAGATTCTGTGTCTCCCTCTCTCTGCTCCTCCCTTGCTCGCTCGATCTCTCTCTCAAAAATAAAATAAAGAATAAATACTAAATTTTGCCAGTCTGACCTACACTGTTATCATGGCCATATAGTATCTACACACAGGCCTGTGTCTGGGCTCTGTTTTATTCAATTGGTCTTTCTGTCCTCCGTTCCATTCTATATGTCATGATCACAAATCCTTACAATCACTCTAACTATCATTTCCTAACGGACAGACACACAAGATATTCCATCAGTTCCATAAATGTGCATGTTTTCCCACACACATCTCTTCTGGAACCATCCACCCTCTTGCTCTGTACCATCTGTGTCATCTGAGGGCTCCCTTCTCCTCCTCCTTGGATTGAATCCATGCAAGGAGTGTCTTCTGCTTCTTTGATCTACTTTCCTGCTTTGGTGGAGCATTCCCTAGTAGCTCTCCGAGAGAAAGTCACAGGAGGTGAACTTTTAAGAATTGCATTTCCAGACATTCACCTGACTGATAGTTTTGCTGGGTACAGAATTCTAGGTGGGAATAATTTTATTCTTCTGGGATATTTAAGGCATTTTGTAGCCCTTTGTGACAGATAATATTTCCTCCAAATAGCCAGAGTAATATGTCCAGCCCCGCATGTGTTTCCAGAATCTTGCTACTGCCCATCAGGACACTGAGACTATTTCTTATCCCTTTAAGCCTGGAGGCCTTTGCAACTGTCTTGACAAATAGTATGTGGCGGAAGGGAGGTTGTTTGGCTTTCCAGGCTCAATCAGAAGGGATGATAAGGTTTCTTCCTGGCTCTCTGTCAGGCCTCTCAGCCCTGGAAACCAGTGTCCACGTGGTGAGGAAGTCCTGGCCACGTGGAGAGGCCGTGTGTGGATGTCCTGGCTGGTAACCCCAGCTAAGACTTCAGCCGAGAGTTTGCGTCAATTCCCAGAAATGTGATGAGCAATCTTGCAGATCACTTCGACTCCCAGACTTTGAATCACCTCAGCTGATGCCAAGTGGAGCAGAAGCGTAGTATCCCCACTGAGGCACACTCAAATTGAAGATCTGGGAGCAAAATAAGTGCTGTCACTGTTTTAAGCCAGTAAGTTGTGTTGTATTTGTTATGTAGCCAACGCAACCAGAATTTCTCTATGCCAGCTATTGGCTAAGTAGGCCCTGAGGATAAGACGGGGAGTGGGCTATTTCCCGCACCTAAGGAGATCATAATATATTCAATTCAACTAAAAAAATTTAAACAATGTAAAAGAGGGTGAATAACCCACATACTCACTGGAGCCTTAACATTTGTTCTTGTCGACACGGTGCCCTCAGACTCGGCCGTGGATGGCCCTCCCGAAGGGTAGGAGGCATGCTGGTGGGTCTGCTTCTCTGGGAACGTTTGGTCAGATTGTGCTAGTGACAAGGGGGTGATGAGAAGTTGGATGCTTTTGCCTGTGCTGGCCCCCTTTGTGGTCCGGTGGTCCGGGTAGTGTCTCACCTCTGCCCGCTCCAAGTCTGGCACCGGGGGGCCGGAGAGCAAGCACAGCTCTCTCCTCCTAAGTGTGGACTGAGTGGGGATCTAGGAAATGTTTGTTGAACTGGGCTGGAGAGCCATGCTCCTAAGGCTTTAAGAGGCAGGCTTCAGACCTACAGGGCGGGCAGAGCTACTGGGCTCTGGAACACGGTTGCCCAGTGACAACCAGAAATGCAGAGCCCCTCCCGACCCACATGAAGCAGAAGGGGGGTCACCTTGGGGAAGAGTGTGGCCGCCGTGAAGGAGCTCTGGTGAGCCTGGAACGGGGGCAGAGGGGCCCACGGGGAGCACGCAAGGGCTGAGCTGCTGACAGCTGGGTCCTTCTCTGCCCCCGTCGTAGGTGGGAGCCAGGCAGGTGTTCGTGCTTGGGCTGAGGTTGGAGATGAGACCTTGGAATGACCCCTGGGGGGTGGGGGACTGACTGAGCAGTGTGAAGTTATTCCTTCAGTCATTCAGTAAAGACTTATTGAGCCCTCATCACCGGCCAGGCACATGGGAATGCAGAAAAGAACAAAAATAGTCAAAATCTCTCCCCTCAAAGATCCAACCTTCTCATGGAGAAAGGGAGACAATGCATAAACATCCCAACAGGCAGCAGGCTGGATGGAGAAGAGGCAATGGCAAGAAAGCTGAACCTTGGTAAGGGCGCTATGGAGGGTCTGGGGTGGGGGAGTTATTCTGTCGTACAGAGTGGTCCGCACAGGTCTTCCGGGGAAGGGGACTTTGGTCCAGGGACCTGAAGGAGGTGATGCTGTTCGTGTACCTCTTCCTGGGAGACATGCTGTCCAGGAGCCCCGGGTGAAGTGGGAAGCGGTTGGTGGGTTTTGGACCCAGGACGATGTGGCAGGGTTCTGGATGCTGGGAAGAGGGGCAGGGTCGCATGTACGTGGTGAGCCTTTGCTGGGCGCCACGGGTCATGAGACAGAGAAGCCAGTGAGGGCCCCGGAGGTGACTTTGGCCTGAGCACCCAGGAGCGACCAGAGCACGCGGTGAGTGACCGCTGGGCTCTGGAGGAATTCTCAGTCCCCAGCCAGGGCTTGGCGGTCACTCAGCAGGTCTGCAGCGCGCCCGTACATTCCAGCCTGCAGCAAACCTTTATTGCTGTCGGGGAAAGAGGATGCAGACGTAAATCATTTGTTCAGTCATTTATTCACCCAGCAAATGTGTATTGAGCTCCTACTATCTGCCGGGCACGTGGCAGGAACTGGAGGTCTGTGGTGGTCTCTGTCCCCATGGAGCTCATGGCCCCTTAGGGCAGAGAGATGTGAATCAGATGATGACTGTCACAGGGAGTGAGCAAAGGGCTTCGTGGACAGGAGAAGCACTAGAGGGAGGCCCCTCCAGGGTCCATGTGAGCTGGAGAGGGTGAAGCTGAGGCAGGGAGGAGGAGGGCAGAGAGGTGGCAGGGATGATGGGGCTCTGAGGAGCAGAGGGGTTGGGGACAGGGACAGCGGGAAAGCCCAAGTCGGAAGGCTGAGGCAGAGCCGAGCCAGCAAATCAGGATGAAGCAGGACCCAGAGGGGCAGTGACCCACGTGAAAGGCCAGAGGTCAGGAAGGCCCCGGGGAGCTCAAGGAACTACGTGGAAGTTTCCGTCAGCTTTTGCCCTGTAACAAACGGCCCCAAAATGTAGTGCTTAAAACAACAGCCACTGAATTTGCTTGTGATTCTGTGACTCTCCACCTGGGCCCGGCAGGGCTTGCTTGCATGTCTGAGGTCAGCGGGCAGGTTGTTGGAGCTGGGGGCCTCGGAGGTCCTGGGTGTGAGAGGGCTCCTCCCTGCTCCCCTGTGGGCCAGCCCGGGCCTGTCCCGCCAAAGCCGGGCAGGGGTGTGGGTGGGAGCTGCAGGGCCTTAGGATGCCCAGGCTCAGAGGGGCACAACCTCACTGCTGCCACGTTCTGTGGACCAAGGTGAGTCACAGGCCAGCCCAGACTCAAGGGATGGAGAGGCAGCTCTATGTCTGGACGGGAGACCCGGAGGGATGACGTCGCGCTTGCCGTGGTCAATGGGCGGACCTCGAGAGCAAGGGGGGGTGTGGGGTGGCCGCAGGGGGTGGAGTCTGTGTTGTGCAAGGGGAGACCACTCACCTGGGGACTTCAGCTCATTAACATCTTTCAAAAGTTGGGATGGATTGGAGCAGACAAGAGCACATGTGGGAAGAGCCGTGGCTCTGGCCTCTGGATGAGAGGGAGGTGGTATGGACAAACCCAGGGACTAGGGAGGGAGAGGATGAAAGAAAATCTAGAGGACCGGGTAGATGGTCGGCTATGGGGCCAGGAAGAGGGTGTTGGGGTGACTCTTCAGGATCTGGACCTCAGAGTTCCCCGCCCAGATGACTTGGAGCCTGGCCCCAGACCTGCCCCTCCAGGAGGGAGGGTGCATCACAGGAGTGTGCGCCCTGAGGCCCAGGAAAAGCAAGGGTGCTGTTTGTGGATGTGGATGTGGGTGTGGACAGAGCGTGGGCCCCAGTGTTCATGCACGTGTGTGCTAGCCCTGAAGCTCTGGACGGATCCGGGACGGGAGGAGAAGCAGGTAGACGGCGCCTCTGTTTCCCTCTCACCCCGGGTTCCACAGATAGTAGGGGTGAGCCTGCTGGGGTCAAGGGAGAGCAATCACCGAGGGTTGGTGGTGTTTCAGAGACATTCATGTGGAGCTACAAACCGGTGGCTGGGTGCAAAAGATGGGAATTCAGGGGAGAGGTCCCAGCAGGAGACGGAAATTTACAAGTCACTGGCAAAAAGACGGCAGACAAGGCACGAATACAGATGAAGTCACCTGGAAAGGCCGATCCCAGGGCATAGCATCGTTCCAAAGTTTTGATGAATTTCAACGAGAGCAGGGGAAAAAAAATGGTTCTCCCCTTGGGATAAATATCTTACTTGAAAGAGAAGTAAATATCAGAAAATGGCTGATTTCGTTATTTGATGAGATGAAGAAGGCCTCAAATCTGTTGCACGTGGACAAGGAAGATAAAAAGAAAAATCAACAAAGTCCAGGCGGTAATACTGGAATAATGGCTGGATGTGCGAAAACGGGAGATGTGGTTGACAGGCATCCAGAACTCGGGAGTCAGAAGCTCGGAGGCCTGTGGACTGACACGGGAGTTCCTCTTCAGGGCAAGACAGATAGTTGCAGCATAGAAGCCAAGGGCCTTCGGGGGAGGAAAAAGCAAGGAAGGATGTAAGCCAGCGTGGATGAAAATACGCCCACTAATAAACCAAACCAAACAAACTTGAAAACTCAGTGGTAACATACAGCTGGGACATGTTTACATATTTTGCAGAAAAATGCTGAGCTCCTAGAAGCTTGCTGGCAGAAGACAGAAACTATTTTTTAAAGACATGAGCTTCGGGGTGCCCGGGTGGCTCAGTTGGTCAAGCGTCCGACTTCAGCTCAGGTCATGATCTCACAGTCTGTGGGTTTGAGCCCCACGGGCTCTGTGCTGACAGCTCAGAGCCTGGAGCCTGCTTCGGATTCTGTGTCTCCCTCTCTGTCTGCTCCTCCCCCACTCATGCTCTTTCTCTGTCTCTCAAAAATAAATAAACGTTAGAAAAAATTAAAAATAAAATAAAATAAAGACATGAGCTTCAAACTGCACCCCTGAGAAACAGCCCTGAGTGACAGAAGCCCTCCGGGGGCAAGAGTAAGACAAAAGGATTCTACAACCAGCTAAGTAGTGTTCCTGATCCTTTCTCAGACTTGGAGTTATTGTCTGTCCCAGCCAGCTGCCCCTGGCATTTTTCTTCTCTGTTTAACAGATGGGGAAACTGAGACCCAAACATCTGGAGGCCACACAGCTGGCAGGCCTCTGAGCCTCTGGCGGCCTCTTCCCCTGCATGGTTATGCCTTCCCCAGTGGTCAGTATCCCCTACATGTGGGCCCCCCTCTGTCACCAAGCATCCTTCATGTGACCGCTACTCTTGACTCCTGTCCGTCAACGCCTCCTCCAAGGCCCTGGTACACAGGCTCCCCCTACCTCTGGTCCCATGTCCAACCCTGTCTGCCTGCTCTGTTGGACAACCTGCACCATCCCAAGGGGGTGTCAATGCTTATGCTCCTGAGCAATGCTCTGTGCCTGGGGCCGCCACCCTCCCGGGTAGCGATCATCCTGGCTCCCACCTCCAGTGTGGGGTCAGGGGTGGGGAAGTGGGACTGCCTGGCGGTCAGACCCGAGCTTGACCTTCTGGGCCTCTGTTGCCTCCCATCTCTGATGAGGACTCAGTCTTCTATTTTCTTTACAGATGTCCTCCCTCAGGATGAAGGTTGTGACTTTTTTTTTGTCCCAAACTTATGGCTCTTCAAGAGCCTGCGCTCTGGCTTCAGATGACTTGCCTTCAAATCCAGACTCTGCCATCTTTCAGCTGTGTGACCGGGGGTGAGTTCCTTCACATCTCTGTGCCTCAGCATCCTTACCTATAGGACAGGACCATGAGCGCACCTGCTGTATAAGGCTATGTGAGCATTAAGTGAATTAATACTGGCAAAGCTCTTGGAATAGAGCCTGGCCTGGGCTAAGCTCTTGGTCCCACTGTGTGTCCTGCTGGATTCACGCCGCGGCCGCTCCCCTGCCTCAGACACCTTCATCCATCTTACAGAGTCTCCAACTGCTCTCCTGGCTTCCACCTTATACAACCTCGCCCCTCTCCTTTGACTCTCCCTGTGTTGCTGTGGCCACACTAACTTCCTTGCTTTCTTAGCTACCACAGGCCGGCTGCCTCAGGGCCTTTGCACCCTCTCCTCTTCCCTTCCCCTAGAAAGACTGCTGTCACTTCAACAAGCCTCACTCCCAGTGGCCTGTTCCAGACTGCCTCCTGCGTCTCTGGCCTGGGGCTCCTGAGCACAGCACTCTATTTCAGTTCTTCTCCACCGTGTATCCCCCTTCTGACCTCTCCTATCATTGCCTGTGTGGGCCTTTCTGCTGTCTGTTTTCTGTCTTCCCCGATAGAACGCAAGCTCCTCGAGGGCAGAAGTCTTTGCCTGTGTGTTTGCTGCCATGGTTCAAATGCCCAGGTGGTAGCTGACATGCAGCGGTGACTCATAATGCGGACTGAACTGGGATGTTGTGTCTGAGGCGGGCACATTCTTCAGGGCCTTGCACGGAAGGCGGAGGCCTGCACCCCAGAACCCCGCCTGACTGCCACATGCTCCACTGCCCGGCCCACAGTTGGAGGCTCACTTCTCGGGCCCCTAGCTGTTCTCGCCCCCGAATTCTCCTGGTTTCTCCGATAGTGGCAACACGCCCAGTGCTGTATGGGACACATTTGCTCTTGCAACAAGTGGCCAGAGGCACAGAATAAAGTCCAGGTGAGGACCGAACCAGATAAAGAGCCATTTTCAGGCAGCTAAAGAGGTCTTGCTCCTGAGGATGAAGGATGGCCTGAGGCTGGGTCAGTGTGGAGGGCCCAGCCCTGCAGGGGCGAGATAGTGATCCCTCTCCCAGCCTACAAGAGGAACGGGAGCCGGGCAGGGCTGCTGGTGGGGCCGGCAGTAACTGGGCAAAGGGGTTAGGAGTGGGTTAACCCAATTCCCTTTGATTCTCTTATCAAGAGCCAGTGACACACCTTGCAGATGTTAACCCAACTTTAAAAATGCAAATATCCTTGACCTAGCTCCACCCCCCCCCCTTCCCCTTCCCCTTCCCCTTCCCCTGCTGGGCCCATTATGCTACAGGGGGCGCTGGCAGTGAATGGTGAGTCACATGCACAGTGGAACTGAAGTATCAGGGAATATCCGCTGTATCCACACAGAACCACCCCAGGGAGATTGTTAAGAAGTGTGTGTGTGTGTGTGTGTGTGTGTGTGTGTGTGTGTGTGTTAGACTCCACTTTGTGTATTAAAGATGGACACGCTTTTCTGCTTGGCAAACCCATGGAGATGGCCTCAGGGTGGCCTCTGGGCAGGGGCACTGTGGGAGGGGGTGACAGTAGGAGGCACACTGGCTCTTTATTGAACACCCATTTCCACTTTTTGACTTACTTGCTGTGCGCATGAGTTACACAGAAAACTCTGCTACCCTGAAAACAAACATAGGCGGCCATGGTCCCAGCAATGGGCATGCTGGGCACACACTCACTCACCAGGCACGGACTTCCATTCCCTTCGTGCCCTGCTCGGGGCTCAGCACGGGGAGGGCGCCTCGGGCGTTCTGTTTTGGTTTTAAATGTTTTTTGTTTGTTTGTTTGTTTGTTTTTTTAATTTTAGTTTCTGGGAAAGAGAGAGAGAGTGCGCGCGTGGGAGAGGGAGGGGCAGAGAGAGAGGGAAAGAGGAGTCCAAGCAGGCTCCGTGCTGTCAGGTCCAATGCGGGCCTCGATCTCACAACCACGAGATCATGACCTGAGCCAAAACCAAGAGTCGGACACTTAACCGACCGAGCCACCCAGGCGCCCCTGGTGCGTTCTGTTTTGAACCAGGGAGAACCCATTCATAAGTCACCAGGAAGCCGACTGAGAGAATGTGGCAGCCCTGAACCATGCGAGCCCAGGACCGCAGATCCGGGGCTGAACGGCAGGATAGTGAAGAGCTCTGTGCAACTCCTCACTGGCCTTGGCTGGAAACAAGCCCTTCCCTCTGGCCTGCTGACCTCTGCTCCACTGCCTGTGCTGACCATGCTACGGACACACTGGTGTTGTCTCGGTCTGTCTCACCTCAGTGCCTTTGCATGTGCCAAGCTCTTGGCTAGAGATGCTCTCGTGTGATTCTCAGCCTGGCTGGGCCCTTCCATGTAAGAGAAGCCTGTCTTGACATTGCAGTATAACTATGCCTTCTGTTCCTCTTTTTTCCCTGTCTCAGTCTGTGGCTGGTTTTCTTCAACCACGTTACAGGTAAGCTCTCTTCCCGACAGGTGTTCCTGTAAGTGCCAGGGAGCAGGGGCTGCGCTGACCTTGTCTGCTGCCTTCTCCTCAGCACCCAGAATGGAGCCTGTACCTGGTAGCTAGAGCACACACACCTGTCTCCTTGATGCCATCCCTCCCTGGCCCTTCTGCCCTGATTCTCATGGCCCCAGAGCCCACAGGAGTCGGTAGGGGGAGTCCTCTCACGGCCCCCAGTATACCCACCCCATGTGGCCTCTCCCATCTCCCCCCAGCCTCACCTGGGGTCAGTACCGGTGTGCACAGGCAGGGCAGGAAGCCATAGGGTCCCGGACGGGACATCCTCCTCCCTGGATTCCCTCCTCCCCAGTAAGATGGGGACAAAAACAGTCAAGAGGATGATGCGGTGAGCCAAGGGAGGTGAAAAGCCAGAGAGGAGAGCTTGGGCAGGTCCCAGGGAGTGGGGACGGGACAGCAGCAGGAGCTGGCCATCTGGAGCGAGAGTGCAGAGAAGGGAAGCAAGGACCCTTGTCTGCAAACGCAGTGACCCCCCCCCCCCCCACTTTAAAAAGTACCCATCCTCTGGAGCAAGCCTGAAAGGGACTCTTCAGGGGACAGTGACTGTCTTGGTGCCTGCAATGAACTTTGATGTTTTCCTTCCTTTCCCCTTCGATTGTACCCTTCGGTTTTGTTCCGAACAATGCTGATTGCACTTCACTAAAGGGATCGCCATGACCCACTTACTGGGCTCTAACTTGCAGCTGGACGTAGAGGTAAACACGTCTGGCAAGCAAGCATGGAGGGAAGGTGCCATCCAGGCCTGGCTCTGCCGCTTCCCGTGCCCCTCCCCCCAGCACGTTGGGGTCGGGGAGATGATGAGTGTCACACACCTTCCTCCATCCTGCTGGGTTGGGCTGGTCCCCCCACCCCAGATGCCACCCCAGGCTGAGCTCGGCCTCTGTCTGTCGTTTCTTGCTGTGCCTTAGGAACATTCCAGCATAATCCCCTTTAGCTCAAATGCCACACCTGGGTGGTGACACACCCAGGGCGCCCTGGTGTGGATGGACCAGCAGGGAAGAGCCCTGTCCCGACCTCCAAGGGTGCCCTGTTCCCAGCCACTCCTCTGCCCTGCGCCCCACTCTGCAACCCCTGGGCTGCCCGTGGCCTGGTGACAGAAGGGGGCACCTCACACAGCCCGCCCTGCCCTGGCGCTCTGACCAGGGGACGCCTGCACCTTCCTGGTGGGGAGATACTCTGAGTGTCCTGGCTGCCCACGATGCCCGTGTGCCTTGACACCTGTGCTCTCCCCTCACCCACCCTGGGCCCCCACTACATCTTGCATCTTGTGTTTTCTGAAGAGCCCCCAAAGTGGAAAAAAGCCCTTTCTGCAGGAGTCTAATCCAACCCACAGGCTGGTCCTGGGGTTCCACCTTCATGTTCCCAAGGCCATTTCCTCTGCTGCTAGCCCGCCCCAGCCAGCTCTGGCTCTCACCTGGCTCTTCCATTGGCCCCACTCTGCTCCCCACCCCTGTCAGGGACCTCTGCTATGTCCTGGAGGCTGACCTTGCACCTCAGAGGGGATGTCTGTGTGGTTGGGCCAATGAGAGGCAGACAATGGGAGGTGGGAGCGGAGAGGGGTGAGGCATTTCCCCTGAACCAAGGTTCTGGCCCGCTGCTGGCCCCTACCTTCCCACGCGGTTCCTCCAGCTCCTTCCGGCCGGCCTCGGTGGGGGTGACTGGTTGTGGGACTGCCCCTCACCTGCCCCACCTGTGCGGAGAGCCCTGTCTTTAACTCAGTATCACCCTTTT
This sequence comes from Panthera pardus, assembly GCF_024362965.1. Classification (NCBI taxonomy): domain Eukaryota; kingdom Metazoa; phylum Chordata; class Mammalia; order Carnivora; family Felidae; genus Panthera; species Panthera pardus. The sequence goes on from NW_026527013.1 coordinate 59,746,709, forward strand.
GAGGGCGTTGTCTGTCCTTCCGGGACTCTGGCTGACTGACTGACACACCCCAGACACTCCCTTTTGCATACAACAGCAGGATAGTCTTTTTAAAACCTCAGTCTGGTCCAGTCTCTCCCTCCCCTAAACACGCCCGCCGTGGACTCCCACTGTGCCAAGCAAACAAACAAAAATCTTTATTTCCATCTACAACAGCCTGGCGTTAAACTGCCAGTTGCAGCCCCTCAGGGGGTCAGGAGGTTAATTGCAGGGGTTGCATTCCTTTCCTTTCTTCTTCCTCCTTTTGAGGAGAGCAGAGCAGAATAGACAGAATAGAAAACCCCAGCACTCAGTGCCGGGAGCGCGGGTTAGGTGATGGGGTGAGACTTTTGCTAACACACAAGCTGGCGAAGCCGGAAGGCGAAGTTTCACCGTGGGTTGCGGTGTGCTGAACGTTGGAATCCCTGGCCTTCTCTGGCCTCCTCTCCATTGCTCCTGCCTCACCCCCACAACTGCCTGGCTCACAGCCTCGGCTTCCTGTCAGCGCCTCAAACCCACATGCTCTTTCCCTCCTGAGGCCTTTGCATGTGCTGTTCCCTTGGCCTGGATTGCCTTCCGTTGGCTCCTTCTAAGAACTCCTCCTCACCCCAGTGTCACCTCCTCAGAGAGGCCCTCCCCGGTTGGCCACCCTGAAGCAGCTTCCCTCTGTCTGTCCTGGTCACAGGACATTGGTTCCTTAGAACCTCCATGAGGACATAAAAGCTGTTGGGTGAGTATTAGTAACTGTTCCTAGCACTTATTCGCATGAGGAGTTACGCCATGTCCCTTTATTCCTCTCCTTGCTTATTCCCACTGGAATAAAAGCTCCAGAAGATGGGCTTTTGCCTCTAGTTAATGGCTGTATCCCCAGACCAGTACTGGTTACACGGTAAGCACTGCCGTATACCCGGGCCAGTACTGGGCATACGGTAAGTTCTCCATAAATGCGCGCCAGGTAAATGAGTGGATGAAGTGCTCCTGTAACAGAGAACAGGGAGGTTTCAGGGAAGCACATCTCAGGATGCCTTGCGTGTTTGGCGACCCTGGGTGGGGGCTGGGACTCAGAGGAGTGAGGAGTGGGTGTGGGTGAGATGGCTGAGGGTCCTCGAGCCTCAGGCTTCGGCCCCTTGCCCGCCCTGGGCCCCGCTCGTGTCAGCACCTACGGCTTGCAAGGTCCCACACAGCCCTGACCTGACAGCTGGAGCTCCCTATGGGTCCCTGCTCCTGGGACGGGTCCCTTCCTGTGGCAGAAACCTCGAGGATAGGCACCAGGAAAGCCCCCATCCTGCCTCTGCTGTGTGTAGGTGGTGTCACCAGACACGGTCCTCTGTGTGGCTCCCCCTTCAGCTGAGAAGTCAGGATGGAAAGCGATACGTACTGTGAGGACCGAGGGAGATAGTGTGCTCTGCTGAAAGACTGATGTGCAGTGTGACATTGACAGTAAATCATCCCAAACTGGGGGCAGAGTGGGTGCCCGCTGGTTGGGCCAGTTGAAGAAGTAGCTCCTGGGTCCCACGATGGCTCGTCCATTAAATGTCAGTGGTGGTTCCTGAAATGCCACTGTCTGGACCCTCCCCCCACCCCCAACCTGGTAGCTTCTCCCGAATCCTCTTCTGTAGGGCAAATGCCTTTGGGAAAGGCCGTTTGATAGGGCTCGATAGGGCTCCTGCTCGGCTCGATGTGGAAAAGAGTTTTTCTTGAAGGTGGGGATTATGCAAAAGGCCAACTCATGACAGGAGGAAGTGCTGAAGCCCAGAGAGTGTGCAGGGAAGACTGGTCATCCAGGGATGGCTGGCCTTGACTTTTAGACACAGGGGACGTCCTAATCTTAGCACACACCCATCCAAATAATTCCAGCTGGACTAAAGAAGCAAGTGAGAACACCGAACCGTGACAGCACTGGAAACAATGCAACAGGGGTCACTATGCAACAGGGCGAAAATGTGACTAATCCACAGGTAACCCTGAAAGAGAGGAATTTGCTAGATATGACCCCAAAGGCAGAATCCTTAACTGCATTTGGCTCCATCAATCTAAAAAAAAATCCTGCAGCTTCAAAACGTGGCTGGTCACATCCCTGGTGCATAGAGTTCACGCATCCTTCCTGTGCAGTTCCTACACACCGGTAAGAGAAATATCAGTATCTCTATACAAAGTAGAGATAGGACTCCACGAAGAAACACAAACTGCCAGTAAAATATAAACACAGGAAAAAATGCAACTTCACCAATAATCCAAGAGATACACATGAAAACAACGGCACTTTTTAAAAAACCTGACACACTGGCAAAAACTGCCCAAAATGTTGTCACTTTTTATGAAGTGCTAATATTCAGTACTGACCAGGATATTGGAACTTGGGGATTGAGATTCATTGATGGCAGGGATCCAGATTAATATAATTTTTGGAGGACAAATTGGTCAAAGAAACCAAATCTAAAAATACCCCTTGACTCAGAAATCTCACTTTTCAAATTTATCTTTAAGAAATAGTAGGATAAGTACACAAAGACTATTGCAGTTTTGTATATATGAAAATTTGGAAACAATGTAAATGTCCTTCAAGAATGGATTTGGTAGGGGGCACCTGGATGGCTCAGTTGGTTAAGCATCCAACTTTGCTTGGATCATGGTCCCATGGTTCATGGGTTCGAGCCCTGCGTCGGGCTCTGTGCTGACAGTTCAGAGCCTGGAGCCTGCTTCGGATTCTGTGTCTCCCTCCCTCTCTGCCCCTGCCCCACTCATAGTCTGTCTCTCTCAAAAATAAATAAGCATTAAAAATTAAAAAAAAAAAGAAAAAAGAACAGATTTGGTAGGATCCCTATGTTATACAGCTGAAACTAATATAACATCATATGTCAACTATGCCTCAATAAAAAATAAAGATACATTATTTAAAAAAAAAAGATTTACCAAATATAGAATACTAGGCAACTTAATAAAAGTAATTGCTATTGGGGCACATGCGTGGCTCAGTCGGTTAAGTATCTGACTCGATTTCAGCTCAGGTCATGATCTCATGGTCATGGGATTGAGCCACGCATCGGTCTCCATGCTGGGTGTGGAATCTGAGATTTTCTTTCTCTCTCATTCTCTTTCTCTCTCTCTCTCTCTCTCTCTCTCTCTCCTGCCCCCCCACTTGCTCTCTTTCAAAAAAAAAGTAAAATGTTTAAAAGTATCTGCTTTTGGGGCGCCTAGGTGGCTCGGTCGGTTGGGCGTCTGACTTTGGCTCAGGTCATGATCTCATGGTTCGTGAGTTTGAGCCCCACGTTGGGCTCTGTGCTGACAGCTCAGAGCCTGGAGCCTGCTTCAGATTCTGTTTCTCCCTCTCCCTCTGCCCCTCCCCTGCTTGCACTCTGCGTCTCTCTCAAACATAAATAAACATTAAAATTTTTTTTAAAAAAAGTAACTGCTATTAATTTATCATTATTGGCACAGGAAGAGGTACACAATATATTGTTCTGTTTGAAAAGGCTCTAGAAACAACCCAACTGTCCATCAATGGATGAATGGATAAGCAAAATGTGATAGAATATGGTTCAGCCTTTAAAAGGAAAGAAACACTGTCACATGCTACAACATGGGTGAGCCTCAAGGACATTCTGGTTCATGAAAGAAGCCAGTTACCAAAGGACAAATATTGTATGATCCCACTCCTATGAGGCCCCTGGAGTGGTCAAACTCACAGAGACAGAAAGTAGAGGGGTGGGTGCAGGGGCACGGGAAGGGGAATGGGGAGTTAGTGTTTAATGCGGACAGAGTCTCAGTTTGGGGAGATCAAAAATTTTGGAAATAGACAGTGGGGATGGTTGCACAACAGTGTGAATGTACTTAATGCCACTGACTGCACATTTCAATGGTTAAGATGGTCAATTTTATGTTACATGTTTGTAGTCACGAGTTTTACAAAGTCTCTAAAATAGTATGTATGATGTGTTTCCATTTTTGTAATATAGCAAGAAAACGTTAACAATGATGGGATTACAGATGAGCGTTTTCTTCTTTTTTATACCTGTTTGTATTTTCTGATTTGAGGGCAGTGAGAGCATTTACTACTATACTAATGAAAAACCTATTTAAAAAATAACATACCAAGTTGCACAATCAAACGATATTTTTTTTCTGGTTATAGAAGTAGTATATATTCATTGTAGAAAATCTGGAAAAGTGAAAAATAGAATGCTAAAAAAAGATCACTTGTAATCCCATTATTCAATATAAATACTTTCATTTAAAAATTTTTTTTAGGGGCGCCTGGGTGGCTTGGTCAGTTAAGCGTCCGACTTCGGCTCAGGTCATGATCTCACGGTCCGTGAGTTCGAGCCCTGCATCGGGCTCTGTGCTGACCGCTCAGAGCCTGGAGCCTGTTTCAGATTCTGTGTCTCCCTCTCTCTCTGCCCCTCCCCTGTTCATGCTCTGTCTCTCTCTGTCTCAAAAATAAATAAACATTAAAAAAAAATTAAAAAAAAAAGAAAAAAAATTTTTTAATGGTTATTTTTGAGAGAGAAAGAGAGAGAGTGAGAGAATGAGTGGGGGAGGGGCAGAGACACACACACACACACACACACACACACACACACACACACGCAGAATCCGAAGCAGGCTCTAGGCTCTGAGCTGTCAGCACAGAGCCCAACGCAGGGCTCGAACTCACGGACCTTGGGATCATGACCTGAGCTGAAGTCGGATGCTTAACCGACTGAGCCACCCAGAAGCCCCTCTAATGTTTTCTATAAACATATATTCTTTACATAATCACATATAGAATAACTCCTACATAAATTTTTCATCCTGCCTTTTTTCACTGTAACTTTTATCAAATAGTCTTATGAAAACCCAATTTAAATAGATAAATGATATTCCACTACATAGATGGGGCATTGTTCATTATCACTTTCCTTTGGCTGGACATTCATTCAGTGGTTTCTAATTTTTCTCAGCTGGAAGCAACATTGGGAAGAACAAGCTTGTATAGAAATCTGCCAACAAATCCGATCACTTCTTTGTGATCAGTTCCTAAAAGTAGACTTACAGACTGAAAAGTGATGTCTATATTGCAAGGTTGCTTTCTGGAAATGTACCTCTTCCCAACAGTGTTATAACTTAATATGTCCTTGTCAGTTGGATGAAGACAGCACGTTTTCATTTGTGTTCTTTTGATCAGTGGTGATGTTAGAAATTTCCCTGTGCATGCACTGGCCATTTGCGCATTCTGTTTACATCTTTTTCCCACTTGGGTCACCGTTTTCCTTGTTGTGTTTTGAAATGACAAGGAGGTCCTCCCTGAATCTGCCAGGTGGCTATTGTCAGGCTGGCGTGGTGCCTGCCCAGTGCTCTCGGTATCTTCGTGTAAGTCCAAGATTCTGACACAGACCCCCCCCTGCTTACCTGTGAAGCCTGCCCTGTGGGTGCCGATCAGTGGTCACTTCGCAGCCCCACTGGTTCCCTGTGGTTTGCTTGGGGCCCGTGATAGCTAGCAACTTCCCGGACTACCAGGATAGGCACCTGGGGAAAGGAGATGGGGACCTCAAGTACAAGGGTGGCTTAAAAAGCACACACTAAACCTCGAGGGCTTTAACTAGGCAGGAATGACTCACCAACTCCCTGTTATCCATCAACATCTCTCTGCCGGAGCGAGGAGGGGCCGGATTTCACTGGGAAGGTGATTTTGATCCATCTTCATTTCTGCATGTGAATTCAATTCCTTCCATTGAACCGCGGCTCTGGCATTTTTCTCTCATAATTTCCATCTGTCGCTTTGATTTGGTTCTCAGGTGTGTCCATTCTGCTATTCAGTCTTGGTTGGGTTTTCATGATTACTGTGAACGCTTATGTTTTCGAATGTTCTTTCCTGTTCTCTGAATGCTCCTTTTTCATAGTGGTTGGTTCTTATTTTACAGGTTTGCTATTCCTGTGGTGATAACAACAGCGCCTGCATCACAGAGAAGTTGTGTGGCTTAAGCGAAGTGGAAGTTGTAAAGCACTTAAAATAATGCCCAGCATATAGAAAATACTCATAAATGCTAGCCCTTAGCTCCAAGCCTGGTGTATAACAAGCACTTAATAAAAAAGTTACCTGACGTATTAGCAGCAGTTCATAGAAGCTTTTCCAAGAAAGTTTGGGAGCTCGGGGGCTGTGTCAATGGCCTGGGGTGCATTGCTTGCCCCCGGCCTCCCAGTACAGTCGAGGGAGCCACCCACAGCCTGATTTCACCTTTCCTTCCCCAAGACTGTGCCTCAATGGCCTCGAGAGACTATTGGTTCAGAGTCTTCCACTGAGGACGCCTCAGAGGCTATTTTGGCCAAACGTTTGGTGCAGAGAGGAAAACAGTCCCACAGAGTATATACAGTGACTCGCTCTGATCTCTGCAGCTGGAGACAGGACAGGACTGCAAGTGTCTGGCTTCCCAGCCCCACTGGCAGACAGACACAAACCCGGCCACACAGCTCACACCCCAACCTTGTTTTCTCCCAGTGACAGTGGCTCCTTCTGCATGGTGGCCTTAAAGGGCAGAGACATCCCTCCCTTTTTCTTTCCCCTTCCCACGGGCTAGAGCCCACGTGTAGCTGTGAGTCGTCATGTGGGAGAGGGCAAGGCCCTGCAGGGAAGGAGCCTGGCAGGCAGCAGTCTGGCCTGGTGGGTGGGTGCGAGATGGATTCCTCTCTTATTTACAACGCTGCTAGTCTCAGAGCCAGTGTCACATCTTTGTCCTGGGCCTCCCCCCTCCCAACAGTGGGCTGGAAGCTTGGCTCAACCCCAGGCCTGTGCCCACTTGGCTGCTGGTCACTACTTGGACCTCCAGAGCCATGCAAGATCCCCTAGGCCTAGGTGCAGTGGGATCGTCCAGAGGTGTGGGGGTAAGGACAGTAAGGACTGAGTGACAGAAGATGCTGAAGAGGCGAATGCCAGGTGTCACTGCCGGAGCTGAGCTTCATCTGTCTCCTGCCCTGGGAATTGTGTGAGGTCCGATGCCCTGACCCACCACCTCCAGGCTCCCACCTGACACCTTGCTAGGGGACCCTTTCTCCAGACCCTTCTCCTACTGCCCCTTCCCAGGGTTTCAAAGCCTTCTCCAGGAAGCAGCAGATGCCTCCCAAATTCCCATGACCTCGTTATTTTCCGGAACCTGAGCACCACCTCCTGCCGGCTGGGCTGCGTGATTTCTAGTAAGTGACTTCACCATGCCTCTGTTTTCCCATCTGTAGCATGGACCAAGTAGGAGGGGGCCTATGGGGGTTAAATAAAGTCACCTGTTTAAAGAGATTAGCACAGGGGCACCTGGGTGGCTCAGTCGGTTAAGCTTCCAACTTCAGCTCAGGTCATGATCTCATGGTTTGTGGGTTCGAGCCCCGCATCGGCTCAGTGCTGACAGCTCAGAGCCTGGAGCCCGCTTCAGATTCTGTGTCCTTTCCTCTCTCCCCCCCTTCCCCACTCATGCTCTGTTGCTCTCTCTCTCTCTCAAAAATAAATAAACATTAAAAAAAATTAAAATAGATTAGCACAGCGCTGGGCATACTTCCTGCCTTCCCCTTGCCCACTTGACTTTTGCCCAGGGGACTCCTGCTGTTTCCAACCAGTGGGCCCATTAAGTTGTATCCCATGCAGGGTTGCCGAGCGCCCCCCAGAGGAAGCTTTCCTTCTCCACTGACTTGCTAGGCCAGCAGCCAGCTTGGATGATGATGCTTCCCCTTTCCCGGGTACACGGAGGTGGGGTAGATGCAGCAGTGAGAGCGCTGGTGGTCTTGTGAGGACTGCTGGTCCCAGGACTGCAGGCTGGTGTGAGGTCTGAGGTGGGGGTCCGCCTCTGCTGCATCCAGCCGTTCTGGCTCCATCCTGACTCCTGACAGGGAGATCCTCTCTGAGTGGCAGGGAAGGGTACAGGTGGCCTGGGAGGAGCGGCAGGGTGAAGCAACAGTGGGGACGCTGTCCTGGGGCCAAGCTCCACAGCCTGGGATGGGAGAAGAGAAGTCTCTGGAGCGAGATAGTTCTCAGTTCTCTTTTTGTCTTTGCCAGTGCATTTGCTGTGTGACCTTGGGTGAATTGCCCACCTCTCTGGCCTCAACTTTCTTTTCTGTAAAACGGGAAGAGTCAAGATGTGAGCGCTGCCCCCTGTGTCACAGCGCCGGGCCTGGCATGCCGCAGACCCCGCCCTCCTCCACCTGTCTCAGAGTGCGTGGCTGTGAAGGGTCCAGCATAGACCCGGCACATGGTAAGTCCACCCTCTTTCTCCGCTGCCCTCTCCGGCAGCCTGGGACTGGTGAGGCTGCTTGGCACCCCTTACCATGAGGCAGATCTGGGCTTCCTGCCCTCGCCGGTGGTGGTAGGTGTCAGCAGGAATTGGATGACTAGGGAGGGCTGGCCGCTGTGATTGGCCGTGCTGCCTCCATGACGTGAGTCCTCAGTGTGACCCTCACTGAGGGGGCCAGGAGCAGGGGCTCGAAGGCCTCCTCTGCCTGGTGGCCTGGCTCATGTGTCGGGGTTGGGACAAGTGTCTACCTGATTTCAGCAGGCTGGCAGCTCCTGCATTAGGGGAGGGGCTGCATCTCAACACTCCCTTCTAGCCTGGTGTGCACTGTCCAGCGTGGTGGCCGCCAGCCGCATGCGGTACCTTACTGGACAACAGGCATACATGGAGCATCTCCTGCCTCACAGAAGGTTCTAGCGGATAGTGCTGCTCTAGATTTCTGTACAACTTCACTCCATGAGCTGGGTGCTGCGGCGGTCCCCGAGATGGCTGAGAAAGGGTCCAGCCCCCAGAGAACTCATTCACTCACTCATCATACAATAATCAAGGACCTTCTAGGTGCCGGGAGCACATGGTGATGACCAAGGTGGACCTGTTCCCTGGCTTCACAGAGCTTCCTGTTCTACAGGTAGCCAAATCTCTGCCGTTAACAGAGACTCGAAGTAGTGTTGGCTTAAACAAGCTACACTTTGAGTTTTCTCTCCTTGAAATCCCACGCTGGTGAGGCAGTGCACTCTGAGACTGTTTGGGTCTGTATTCCTTCTACCTTGTCCATCTCTCCAGCAGACAGCATTGGCCTTGTCTGCCCGCATTCCAGCCAGCAGGGAGGAGGAGGGAACATGGAAGGAGGCATACCCCTTCTCTTCCCAGGGGAACTCAGAAGGGACAGCCATCACTTCTGTGTACATCCCATTGGCTAGCCGCAAGAAAGGCTGAGGAATGCAAGCTTTCTTTGGGGCAATACTGTGCTCTGCTGAAAACTGGGAGTTCTGGGAAGGGATGGATAGGGATCTGAGGACTGGCAATCTTTGCCCCAGAGAGACAAGCGTGAAAGAAATGAACACACATAAATGGATAAACCTTGAAAAATTCTTTGAAGGAGAGGCACATAGTGTAGGGAAAACATATAAAGGAGGTCAGGTAGGCTTCCCTGAGGAAGTGACATCTGAGCTAACAGGAAAGAGGGGTAAGAGGGCTCACAGTAAAGGAACAAAGGCAGTGGTGGGTGCAAAGGCCCTGTGATCACAGGAAGCATGGCACACTTCGGAAACTTAAGAAGGCCTGGTCCACAAAAGAATATGCAGAAATCTATGGACAGGGCAGATACAGTCCCCAAGAATGGCCCTTAGAAAGGAGCTACGTGGTGTTGGGACTCAGATACCTACTCTGTTCCAGGCACCTTTCTAAGGTTTCTGTGTGTGTTAATGCGTTTAATCCTCGAACAACCTATGAGACAGCTACCCGGGCCAGTTCTCATCTTCAGAGAGCAGATGCCAAGAAGGGGTTAGACGTGCAAGAGGCTCGTGGGGCAGTGCCTGTGGAGGATGAGGGGAAGGAAGTAGGAGCAGGAACTGGCAGGGAGAGCCTTCGATCTGGGTGTGGGGTTGGCACCCGTGAAAGGAGAAGGGAGGAGGGAGGATAAAGAGGGAGAGCCTCGGGCTGCAGTGCAGCCGGGAGACAACTGGGCCACACTCGGTGGAAAGCCCCCGGGGTCAGCCTGCCTGTGGGGAAGCGGGGGTCAGGCAGGAGCGGTGGCTCCAGTGCCTAACATCCTGGCTTCTGGGTGAAGCTCGGCTAGATCCCCAGGTGGGGCTGCTGCTGGAGGCAGTCAGTCAGCAGTGCTCTGTGTGGCAGCTCTTTAAGAGAGACTGAGCAGGACACCTGCATGGCCGAGGCACGATTGCTGCTGTCCCCGCATCATAGGTATGGTGGCCCACAAGGGGAAACAATGTTCCTAGAGTTACGCACCTCGGGGGTGGCAGGAGCATGATGTGAGCCCAGGCAGGTCAGTGCAGAGTCCTTGCTGTCCTTGGGTGGGACAAGTGGGGCAGGAGGCGCGTCACTCAGAGCCATGGATGCCCGGGGAAGTCAGGGCGCAGACCTTTTACTGTGATCATGGGGAGCCAGTGTGGGCTCTGAGGCAGGAGACTGCTTTGCCTGGCCACATGCGTCCCCCCGCAGCATGGCCATCCTGCTGCCCCCACACATGACTAGGTGGGAATTGCTGGATGAAGCACTGGGTGAGGGGGGTGCCGGGATGGGGGCACCCTGGGGGGTTATGATGTTACTATATCCCTCCCAGTTCGTACGTTGAAATCCTCAGTACCTCAGAATATGTACTGTATTGGGAGACACAGTCTTTACAGAGGCAATTGAGGTAAAATGAGGTCATTGGGGTGCCCACGCATCTCACCTGACAGGTGTTAATAAGAAGAGAAGGTTAGGGCCTGGCCCACGTGAAGAGTCGGAGAAGGCCACCATCCACAGAAGGAAGCAGAAGGAAGCAGGATTGCTTCATCTTGATGTCAGACTTCCGGCCTCCAGAACCATGCGGAAATCATGCGTATTGTCTGAGCTGTCTGGTCCATGTTACTTGTCACAGCAGCCTGAGCTTACTAGTACCCCGGGGCAGAGGGGCAGGCCTAAGGGGTTTTCCTTGGGACGCCTGGTGACGTCTGCGAGGTGTCAAGGGGAGATGTCTGGGGAGGATTTGGAGCTGGGGGCTGGGGGGAGGCCAGGGCCGCAGACATCCCATGCCTCATGGATGCGGTTTATGGGACCACACACAGGGCTCCTGCCGGGGGAGCAGAACGGCAGAACTGGCGAGGCCCACCAAGCATGTTCGGGACAGGCCCTGCCAGGCCTCGTGTCTCGTCCAAGCCATCTGGCTGTGGGTGTCCCGGGCCCTGCGGCGGGCCCAGCCCCTCAGCCAGGCCTCGGGAGCCTGCAAGGACAGGGCCGCACGGGCCCGAGGGGGCAAGTGTGTGCGGGCCCTGCCATGACCGCGTCATTGGCCCCTGCGAACAGGCGCCCCCTCTGAGCATCATTTCCTCATCTGTGATGTCGGCCTCTGGGGTGCCGTGAACACACAACAAAGTGAGCATCTTTGAAGTGCGATGCGTGCGCCTCCATATTATTAACCCGAGAGCTGGAGATACCCAGCCAGGAGGGTTGCCCCCAGACGGGCCTGTGGAAGAGAGACTTTGGGCGAGGATGGGGGCGCGGTGGGAGGCAGAGGCTTTCTGGGCAAAGGTTAGGAGAGGGGAGGCTTCAAGCTCTGCCAGGATGCCTGAGAGGAGCCGCTCCCACTGGAGAGACACAGCCAGCTGACAGTGACCCACAGGGGACAAATGCAATGTCATGTTCCTCCCATCCTCACCTGTCACCAGTGCCTCCCACTGGCCAAACCCTCTCGGAAACCAAAGGGCCCCCGTTCATGGTCTGTGCAGATAAGCCTCTGGGGGCACAGAGCAGGGGCAGAAGGGCAGAGAGAGATCTGGAGGGGCAAACACAGAATGTGCAGCACACAGAAAGGGGGCATCATTCGCTTCCTTTGTAGACACAGAAGAGACAAGCATAGTACGTACAATTAGGTCACATGGAAACAGAAATGCTGAGCGGAACTGAGGCCGAGTGCAATTTTACTCTTCATTTCATGCCTTTCTGCGGTGCTTCAACACTAAAACAATGTGCAGGCATTACTTTTAAAAGAATTACTCAAGGGGCGCCCGGGGGGCTCAGTCGGTTAAGTGCCTGACTCTTGATTTCAGCTCAGGTGGTGATCTCAGTTTCTGAGATCGAGCCCTGCGTCAGGCTCTGCGTTGATGGTGTAGAGCCTGCTTGGGACTCTCTCCCTGCCTGTGTGCTCTCTCTCTCTCAAAATAAATAAATAAACTTCAAAAAAGAAAAGAATTATTCAAACAAATGGCTTGGATGTCAGTCCAAGTGGCTTGGGCTTGCACCTGCAAGGGGACAGAGAATCTACACCTTTGGTTCCATCCACAGTGTGGCCACTGTTTCATAGGCTTTCTTGTATTTTCCGGCATTCCAGAGCACGTCCTGGACTGCCTCCTCTCCAAGGGGGCCTGGACATACGCTTCTCAGCAAAGTTGCTCCCTCCTCCCCAGGAGGGGCTCCTTGCTGCCCTGTTAGAGCTCATTTACTGCCATTATCCAGCTGCCCCCTGGGGGTGGGGGGGTGCTGTGTGCCAGGCTTCCCATTCCCCAGCATTGCCCAGTGCTGCTAACCGCCTGTCCTCAGTCTCTGGACCTTTCCAATGCCTTTTCCCATCTATTACTGTTTTGGCTCCTCCAACAACCCTGGGAGGTAATGAAGTCAGGGGTCCTGGCACCCATTTTATAGATAAGAAAGCTGAGGCTCTGATGGGCAAAGTAACTTGGACGGACTCTACCAGGACCGGAGGCCAGGCTGCCATAAACACAGTCCTGCTGGGCTGAGACCCAGCCTGCCTCCCAGTCTGGAATTCTAGCAGATGTCAGAGAGACCACCATTTATGGCAGAGATGGGGAGGAGGGAAGCTGAGGAGCCCTCTGTCTCCCGGAGCTGTGCCTGTGTCCTCGAAACAGGGAAAGCTGGAGCCCCTGCCCTAGAGGTGAGCCCCACTTCTGTCCCTGGGGTCTTTGCAACCGTTCAGGGCTGGACAGGTACCAGGGACTCGGGTCCTTTTCTGTGGGAGATGATGTACAAGTAGGGAAGGAATTAATTGCGTGGGAACGTTGGGGGTTTTCATTGCTATGAAGAGAAATATTTCTTTCTCTTTGTCATCTGTTTGGAAAAACACTACCTGGTTTCTTTTTCTTCTAACAGAGTCTCCCCACAATATGGGGAGAGTTTTTCTACTTAGATACAGCCATACCTAACTACTCAGGTGGACATTCAGCTACTTAGGCTGCCAGTGTCCCCACATTCACTCATTCATTTATTTATTTTCTCAACAAAAGTTTACTGAGGTCCTACTACATGCCGGGCACAGTGCCACAAAGGATAGGCATGTGAGACCTGGTCTTGCCTGCATGTGGGAGAGGTTTTTATGGGACTATGTCCCCAAGAAAGATAAGTTTGAGCTGATGGCTGAAGGATGAATACAGTTCACCAGGCCAAGGTGGGGGCTGGAGGGAGGAGGAGACTGAAGCAGAGAGAAGGCACCCTGTACAAAGGCAGAAACTAGCTTGAGGGCGCTCTGGGTCTCTTTGGGGAAAACCGTTCTAATTTCTCCAGTGGCCAACTCCTTAACTCATTTGGGGTAGGTCCCTCAGCCCTGTTGAATTCCTCTCAAGCCGACCTTTTTGCTTTAAGTCAGAAATTCATTAATTCAATAACTGAGCACTTACTATGTGCCTGATGCTAGAAATATGAACGGAACAGGTGGAGAGAAATCACTGCTTTGGTGGTGCTTACATTCTATTAGAGGAGACAAAAACAAATAAAATATAAAATATATAATACATTAGCAGGGAATAAATATCAATTAAAAAGTTAAACAGGATAGGGGAATAGGAAATACTAGGGAGAGTGTTAACATTAAGAGAGAGAGAGAGAGAGAGAGACAGAGTGCGAGTGGGGGAGGTGCAGAGAGACAGGGAGACACAGAATCCGAAGCAGGCTCCAGGCTCCCAGCTGTCAGCGCAGAGCCCGACTCAGGGCTCAAACTCACAGACTCACGGACCGTGAAATCATGACCTGAGCCGAAGTTGGCCCCCCAACTGACTGAGCCACCCAGGCGCCCCAGGGAGAGTGTTAACATTTTAGACTGGGTGGTTAAGGCAGGGCTCCCTGAGAAGATAACATGCAGAGAAAACCCTGAAGGAGGCAAGAGAACCATGTCATTTGCGTGGAAAGAGCTTGTACAGGCAGTGGGAAGAGCACATGCAAGGGCTCTGAGGTAGGACTGTGCCTGGTATGTTTGGGGAACTGCAAGGAGGCCAGTGTGGCTGGAATGATGTGAGCAAGGGGAAAAGAGTAGAGTGTAAGGTCAGGGATCTAATTTTGTGGGGGAGGCAATCCTGTAGGGCATTGCAGGCTGTGATGCTGGGAACCCCTGGAATGTTCTGAGCCAATGAGAGACATGATCTGACTCAGGTTGTAACAGGAGCACCTTGGCTGTCCTTCAGTTTCTTCCCCTCCCCCAGTTTTATTGAGACATAATTGACATGCAGTTTTGTATGAGTTTAATGTCTAAAACATAACAGTTCGACACCTATTTTGTGAAATAATTACTGTAGTTTTAGTTAGCAGCCATCATCTCATATAGATATAATAAAAAGGAAACGAAAAAAAAGAAAAAAAAATTTTCCTTCTGGTGAGAACTCTTGGGACCCACTCTCTTAATCACTTTCCTGTATATCACACAGCAGCACAGTGCATCACGTTGCACATGACTTCCTGGGACTTAGTTCTCTTACACCTGAAAGTCTGTACCTTTTGATCCCCCTTCTCCAAATCCTTCTCCCCTGACCCTCTGCCTCTGGGACCACAAGTCTGATCTCTTTTTCTATGAGTTTTTTTGTTTGTTTGTTTTTAGTTTTTAAAATTTCACAGAGAAGTGAAGTCACACAGTATTTATCCTTTTCTGCTTTTCAGTTTCTGACCACCTACGTGCTGAAGCTGCTATGGGTGTATTTCACCTTTAACACCAGTGTCCCCTAACCTGTCCCCCCCCCAGCCCCTGCCACCCCCAGCTGGGTTTGGCTCCTGGTGGCAGCAGGAGCCACATCCCTGGCCCCAGCTGGGTATACAGGGAGGACCACATGACCCAGGGGCAAGCACCAGCCTGGACTTAGGAGCCCAGACCCACAGCATTCCAGAGAGCAGGGAAAGGTCCTGGCTATGAGTACGCTGCTCTGGCAATACACTGGGAGAAAAGTGGAGGGAATGCTCTCTATCTCCCAGGCTAGGAAGGGAAAGGATGTCACTCCTTAGAAGGAGCTCTGCCCACGTGTCCCTGTGTTGCCCGGAAAAATGCCCTCCGGGGGCAGGCGGACAGGCTCTGCCTCACCCCCTCCTCTCTCCTTACCAGCCGAGTCACCCGGGGAGGACCCGTGGCCCCTCACAGTCCATGTCTTCATCTGTAGGCTGAGGATCCAACAGGAGTGTGAGTTAAAGGGTGTTAGCAGGGTGCGTGGCACCGTCGGCTCACTGCCACCTCTTGGGCAAGTTCCTCTGGGCCTCGCTCTTCCCATCTCCGCGCGGAGTGCCAAAGCGTCCCGGGACTGCTGCGGACCACAGCAGCCTGAGAGTGAAGCACAGGTCGGTCCTCAGGAAGGTGTCCCTGACATGGGGGTGTCACTGATTCGAGGCAGGGGTCAGACGCCCTAGGCCGTCCTGGAGGCTGGGAGGCTCCGAGGCAGCGCAGCGCAGCGAGCGTGCACTTTCCCGAGGGTAACCGTGATCGCTAGGCAGAAACACCGTACCGTATTTCTCCAACAGTACGTCCCCAGGGTAACCCCCCACTTTATCCGGCCCACAGCCGGAGGCCAGCTGCGGGTACCGGAATGGAGGTGGGAGTGAGGGTGGCGGTAGAGGCCAGACCTGCCCTGGCGGCCTCATGACGCCCGCCCCCTCCTGGACTCCATTTCTTGCGGGGCCCGCGGCCTGTCTCCCGTCCTCACCTGGGGACCGACCTGCAGAAGCGACGCCTGCGGACTGTGCGAGGCCACGGCCGGGATGGGGGGAGGGAAAGTGGCCGGAGAGCCCGCGCAGCGCGCAGCCGACACCTCCCGAAGCCAGAGCGAGGGGCTGGGGGCGGGACCAGGGCCGGGGCTGGGGGCGGGGCCAGGGCCGGGGCCGGCGGGGCCGAGGCGGGGCCGGGGCCGGGGCGGGGCGCGTGACGCGTGGCGCGGGCCAATGGGGCGCGCGGCCGGGGCCGAGCCTCCTGCGAGCCTTCGCGGCGCCCGCGGCGTCACGTGAGCCGCGGGGAGTGAGCGCAGAGCGAGCGGCGGCGGGCGAGTGCTCCGCCGCAGCGACCCGCGGGCCAGCGGGCTAGCGAGCCAGCGCAGGACCCGCGGCTGGGCCCGCGGCCGCCGCCGGACCGGGAGCCAGGCCGCCGCCCCCAGCCCAGCCCCCGGGGCCTCAGGACCGCCGGGGCCTGGCCGCCAGCCGGGCGTGCTCCAAGTTCAGGTGGGAGAGGCTCTAGGAGGCCGGAGGGGAGCCCAGGGGGCTGATCGGGACGCGAGTGGGGCGGTGGGACGCCGGCTGGGCTCTGGTAGTGCGGCCGGGTGCCCGCGCCGCTGTCCGGAGCTCCGCGCCAGTGTCGGAGGAAACGCCGGAGAAGCCGGGCGAGCCCCTGCTGGGGGCCCGGGGTCGAACAAGCCCGCGCGAGAGTGACCCCCCCACCCCCCGTGCCCATCGGCACTTTCCCCGCGCGTGTCCGGGCCGCTGCCTCGGCGCCTGGCCCCGCGGGTCCTGCGCGCCTTGCGAGCTGGCCCTCCCATATGGCGGGCACCGGCGGGGCCTGGCGACCGGAACGGGCCGGCGAATGCGCCGGCCAGTCGGGGGCCGAGGAAGGGGGGACGAGGGGGCTGTGGCGGAGGGGTTACTGTCGGTCACCGCAGCCGTGGCCTCTGGGAGAGGGGCACCGGCCGAGGGCATGGTGCCCGGCCGGCAACGCTCCCGGGCTCTACCGAGGGGTCTTCCTTTCCCACGCTCCTCCCACACGCGGGCGGGCACCCACGCCAGCTCCACGCGCGAGTATGTCGCGGACACCCTCCGGCACAGCCACACCGCTGCCGCGCACCACGCCCCGCACACGCACAGTCACACGACATGAACTCACACCCCTTCGCGCACACCCGCACTGCTCACACACCTCTTACTTCTACTCCCCACGCAGAGTCCCTGCTGCTTTCCACTGAACATTAGCAGAACGATGGCCAAGGGGTGGCAGGGGCAGAGGAGAGGCCACCCCCACCCACCGTGGCCGTGCTGTTCCCTCTTACCTCCGCACTGTGGTATTCCCTAAGGAGCCCCCCTCCCAGGGCACCGGGGGGCTGTTTTCTCGCCCAATCCCTGGGAAGGTGACAAAAATCCCCCAATGCTTTAGTCCCTCAAATCACCTTTCCCCCAAGGACCGGGTGGCTCGTGGGAGCCCCCGCCGTCCTACAGGTGGGAGAACGCCTGGGCTCTGCGACTTTGGGGCCTGCGGGTGGCGCAGGGACCAGAGACTCTTATTTTGAAGGGCGGCCCCCACCCGCCACCCCCGTGATTTGCACGCTGACCCAATGGCAAGCCCTTGGCCGGCGCTGGGCTTGTTATCAATTACATGTTGTTCCTGCAGCGGCTGTGTCCCCGGGAGGATAAACAGCAGGCCGGGCCGGGCCTGGGGGGAGGGGGCGGAGTCCGGCTGTAGGCCGGGGACGGTGCCCGGAACAGCGTGTCCCCTCCCCCTGCACGCAGCCTGTGCTTCTGGCTATGCCATGTGCTGCTGTGTTTTAGCTTCCTAGCCGGCTCCCTCCAGCCCCGGCGGGCCCTTTTTCTATCGCCAGTGCCCCCGGGTGTCCCAGAACCCCTTCTCTGCTTTCAGTGCCTCAGTGTGCAACCCTGGCTGACCAGCCCTGCATGAAAACCCTGCTGCCTGACCCTGGCCATTCCATACCTGGGAGAATCCCCACACCCCCACCCCCTGCCCAACTTCCCCAAGCACCTCTCACACAACCAGCGCGTTCTACCAGGTCCTGTTTTGGAGGCCGGGGTGGTGGCAGACTGGATAGTCAGAATAGCTTCTATTTTGGTGGGGAGGTAAACAGAAAAGTACACAAACCCATAACCAAGATGATTTCCCCCCTGGTACCAACTACTGGAAGAATAGTGTGGGATGAGTTAACAGATGGTGGTCAGGGGAGAGCCCTGCAGGCAGTGACTTCTGAGCTGAGCTCTAAATAAGGCACTCCCACTTGGAGTGTTGGGAGAAGAGGGCCCCACAGAGACAGCACAGTCAAGGTGGAGTGGAGCAGGTGAGGTGAGATGTGGGAGAGATGGGCAAGGCCCAGGTGCTGGGAGAAGATGGGGTCACATTTCCTAGGGAAGTTATTGGATGTTTTCTCCTACCCTACCCTACCGTACTTACTCCTCCTCCCTCCACACTATTTCTTTTTATACCATTTCATCTGTGAATATCTAATTATCAACTATAATACCATCATCGCACTTAAAAATATGAACACTAACTCCTTACTATCATGTAATATTCGGTTGGTGATCACATTTCAGGGGAGAGTTTTAAGTGGGCAAGAACATGGCCTGATCTGCCTCTTAACCACTAGTTAAGGCCTGTTCCTAGGTTCTAGGAAGGCTGGAGTCCCTCTGATTCCTTAGGATTACATCAGAGGGGCACAAAGACCACGTGTTCACCCATTTGGAGGTTAATCCTAATGGCTGGTACTGACCAACGCCTGAGTGCATGCCAGCCAGTGTAGTAAGTGTTCACCTGGTGTTAGCTCATTGAACTCTTTGAGTAACCTGGGAGCTAGGCACTACTGGCAGCATCCCTAGCCAACAGACTGGACACAGAGAAGTTGTGCCACCTGCCCGAGGTTGCCCAGCTAAGTTGCAGAGGCCAGAGCAGAGCCCCCTCCTCAGAGGGTGGGCCAAAGTGGTGGTGGGGGGGCCCAGGGCCCAGTGTGGGCTCTGCACAGCCTTGTTGCCCTTCACGTTATCTGGTACTTTTATTCCTTCCTGGCACCTGATTGGGTGAATAGCATGTATTTTAAAACTTCCAGTTTTAAATCCTCAGATGAGTATTAACAATTAAAGAGCCAAATATCCTCCTGGCAAAACTGCCCTGTGGTATGGACTCGCCAAAGGCATCCACCCTGCCTTAGCTTCCTGGAGCTGCATGAAGCTTCCTGGATTAGTGGGGAACTGAGGTCACTGGGGCCTGGAATAGATGGGGAAACTGAGATTCGGGGAGTGAGGACTTGTCCAAGGTCGCAGCTGATGATGATCCTGGCCCTGACAGGTTTCTGTCCATGGCCAGACCTGTCGGCCGTAGAGTATGCTGTGTGCTAAGTCCGGCAGTGGCCCTCGAGACAGAGCATAGGAGTGGGTGCAGAGTGGGGATAGGCAGCAGAGAATCTCTGGTTTTAGACGTGGAACATTCCCTGTTCCCCAACCTCACTGGTCATTGGGCGGGGACAAAGGTCCACAGAGGTGGCTCCATCATAGCCATACACTGTTGACTCTTCTTGGACACCGGACCTAGCATGGCCTTCAGAGGACACAGATGTCCCCTCTCTTCTCTGTTGATGTTCCCTGAGTCCCTCCTGGGCACTAGCTGCCATGCCAGAAGCTGGGAACACAGTGGGGACCCAGCAGAGCGGCCTGCCTTCCTGGAGTTCACGGTCTAGTGGGAAGACGGGAGTTAGCTGGGCCTTCCTGAGGTGGTGAGTGCTCCATGGGGTACAGGCCAAGGACATCCTCTTTCTCATCCCACTAGGTGGTCGTGTAGTCACATGGGGTAATAGCCGTGCAAGTACTCTGGGACCTGGGTCCACTTTTGCCCTTGTGAGTTATCACCGTGGGTCAGGGCCCTGTCCACCCCATGGTAAAGCCTCAGTAAAGTGTCTGGGTACAGTCAAGAGCCTTTTGTTCTGTCCCTGCCTCTCCCACTTCACAGAGGAGGCAGCTGAGGCTGGAGGGGTCCGAGAACAAGAGGGTGGATGAGGTCTCCCCCTTCAGATGGGGAAACAGAGCTGGTGAGAGCAGGTGCATATGGGTCTTTAATTTTTTTGCAGGGGAGGCACAAATTCGACTTGTCTGATTAAAATATAGACTGCCAAGTTGAGGTTCAATCTCAGATAAAATATTTTTTTTTTTAATTTTTTTTCTGTTTATTTATTTTTGAGAGAGACAGAGAACAAGCAGGGGAGGGGCAGAGAGAGAGAGAGAGAGAGAGAGAGACAGAATCTGAAGTGGGCTCCAGGCTCCAAGCTCCAAGCTGACAGCACAGAGCCTGACGCAGGGCTCGAACTCACAAACTGCGAGATCATGACCTGAGCCGAGTCGGACGCTCAACCGACTGAGCCACCCAGGCGCCCCTAAAATAATTTAATATGAGCATATCCCATTTAATATTTGGGACATACTTATGTTAAACGTTGCTTGTTTTTTAAAACCTGAAATTCAAATCTAACTGGGTGGCCTGCGGTTTTATTTGTTTAATCTGGCAACCTTACCCAAGCCCCAACCAACACAAGGGTCAGGGGGCAAATGGCCATCCTCCTGCCCCCTTCCAGTGAGTCAAGAATGAAGCTGAGGTCAGGTGTCCTCAGAAGTGCAGCCACTCCAGTCAGCTGGACAAGGTTCCCCAACGTTGGCCATTTCAGGGTACAGACATCCTCCTTGCATACTTTCTCGCTCACACGTGCACACACTCAATCATTCACAGATACACACGTGTTCTTTCCCAGAACTGTTCTGGAAAACCTGTTTGAAACCAAAAGTACCCCGGATTGTGCAATGGGCTTGGAGAGCGCTCTTTTGCAAACAGGTGGTGCAATTTCGGAAAACACTCTTGCAGACAGAGTTCTCCCACGGGATGGGATGGAGACAGGATCCAGGCATTTGGCAATGGGAGACTGTGGGCAGGCAGCGGAGGTGGGGGGGGTGGGGGTGGTGCACAGGCCCACGAGGTGGCAGGTGAGCATGCCATCCTTCTGACCAGGCCTCCTTTGTTCTTCTCTGCAGCCGCCACCGGCACGGCCAGGCCAGCATGGTGGACCACTTGCTTCCAGTGGACGAGACCTTCTCGTCACCGAAATGCCCAGTTGGTTATCTGGGTGACAGGCTGGTCGGTGGGCGGGCGTACCACATGCTGCCCTCGCCCCTCTCCGAGGATGACAGTGACGCCTCCAGCCTCTGTTCCTGTGCCAGCCCGGACTCACAAGCAGTCTGCTCCTGCTATAGCGGTGGCCCGGGTGCTGAGGGCCAGGATAGCATCTTGGACTTCCTGCTGTCCCAGGCCACACTGGGCAGTGGTGGTGGCGGTGGCATCGGGGCCAGCAGTGGCCCCATGGCCTGGGGGTCCTGGCGGCGGGCACCAGCACCTGTGAAGGGGGAGCATTTCTGCTTCCCCGAGTTTCCTGTGGGTGACCCTGATGACGTCCCAAGGCCCTTCCAGCCCACCCTGGAGGAGATTGAAGAGTTTCTGGAGGAGAACATGGAGCTGGGGGTCAAGGAGGCCCCAGAGGGCAGCAGCAAGGACTTGGAGGCCTGTGGCCAGCTCTCAGCCGGGCCACACAGGAACCACCTCCATCCTGGGTCCAGTGGGAGAGAGCGTGGCACTCCCCCTCTGGGCAGTGCCAGTGTGGGTGGCAGCCAGAGTCCGGGTGGGGGGCCCACATCTGACGGCCCCATCCCCGTGCTGCTGCAGATCCAGCCTGTGCAGGTGAAGCAGGAGTCGGGCAATGAGCCTGCCTCCCCTGGGCAGGCCCCGGAAAGTGTCAAGGTAGCCCAGCTTCTGGTCAACATCCAGGGTCAGACCTTTGCACTGGTGCCCCAGGTGGTGCCCTCCTCCAATGTGAACCTGCCCTCCAAGTTCGTGCGTATCGCCCCTGTGCCCATCGCCGCCAAGCCCATTGGGTCGGGACCCCTGGGGCCTGGCTCTGCCGGCCTACTCATGGGCCAGAAGTTCCCCAAGAATCCAGCGGCAGAACTCATCAAAATGCACAAATGTACTTTCCCCGGCTGCAGCAAGATGTACACCAAGAGCAGCCACCTCAAGGCGCACCTGCGCCGGCACACAGGCGAGAAGCCCTTTGCCTGCACCTGGCCGGGCTGCGGCTGGAGGTCAGTATGACAGGTGACAGGCCAGGCCATGAGCACAGCCAGCTTGTCTCTGCTCCCCTGGGGGTGTGGTCAAGGCCCAGTTCACCATTACATAAGGCTGATTAGGAAGGGGAGATGGGGCGGGCAGGCAGCGGGGCCAGAGCTGGCGTGGCTGCCCACAGGCTTCCTTGTCCCTGCTTCCCTACTGATCACTGAAGCCTGAAGCCACCTGGTCTCCAGGTTCATAATGACCCGGTCCAGCTTGCTGTGGGTGAGGGGCTGGGCCATGGCAAAAGGGCTCTCTTAGTAGTAACAATGGCAGCTAAGAATGATGGAGTGAGGGCTGTATGTCAGATGGGGTTGTGGCCCTGTGTGCGCTGTTCCCTCAGTGCCTCACAGAACCCCTAAGGGCAAGTGCTACCCTTACAGCTGAGAAAACAGGCTCAGACCAGCTAGGTAACTTGCCCAAGGCCACACCACTTGGTAAATGGGGTTTGGGCCCAGAGGGTCGTATCAGAGGTGTCACATCCCGAAAAAACGCTGCTTTTCCGACCGGAGGGACCAGCTTCACTTGTGGACGTCCTCAGACACCTGGACAGGGCCTGGCCCTTGCTTCCCTGCGGGTACCTGAAGGTGTATCTGGGAAGCTGTGAAGGAGGACCAGGCTGGGGGTGCTGCAGCAAAGGTGGATGAGTCCTCCCGGACTCTTCTCTGTGTGGTGCAACACGAGAAGCCAGCTCTCAAAGGGCCGGAGTCTTGCTCCAGGGCTGCTCAGCCAGCAGACGGCAGAGCTGGATGGGATCCCCCCGGGTCACCCTCACCTGGGCCCCCAGGGGTCCCCAGATCACCCTTCAGGTGGACTGGGTGCACCTTTCCCTGAAAAGCAGGCAGCCGGGAGCTCACACCCTCAGGGGCACCACAGCTGGGCTGTCTCCAGTTTTTAGGACACCTACCCTGCAGGAATCTGGCCTATCTGGCCGGGGGTGGGTGCAGTGTGCATTACCAGCACATTCCCGGTCTTTACTGCCAGGGCTGCTGTGGCCGCCGCTTTGTGAGCATGCGTGAGAGAGCGAACGGGCATGCCCCTCTGTGTGCAGACCTCACAAGTGGGCGTGTAGCTGCGTGTGCACCTACGTGTACTTGCTTTCTTCGTGTGTGTCTGGGTGTGCTGCAGGACTACGCATGTCATGTACCTTGCGCGTGCATGTGCATCTGTGTGGGTGTGGCCTACAGGGAGCAGTTGGCAGCTTCTTGGTCAGACTCATCCGGCAGCTCGGGAGGGTTGGCCCCAGTTGGGAGGTGCTGGCCACAGAGTCCTGGCCAGCTGAGGCCCTGACTGCAATATGTGATGTGACCCTGCAGCCGCTTTCCGTGGAGTGCTGAGCTGGCCAAGAAAGAGACTTTTCCCAAATAGTGTCTTGGGTTATGGAGGCCCTTCCTGATGAAGGGTCTCATGCAGCCACTGCTCCAGAGGCACCCACCGGACAGGCCCACGGGGCTTCTGCCAGAGGCCCATAGGGTGTCGGTGCTGGTGTCACATCCCTCTCTGAGCCTCTGCCGTAGTCTGTTGAGTGGGCCCCCAGGTGACAGATGTACCTGCAGGGCCACTTTGAGACCTGGTACACTGGTGGGTATGCGGTGTTGGTGGTCAGAGCTTGGGGGTGTGGGGAAGCCGAGGCACTGGGGCCATGGAGGCAGGTGCTCAACTGTAGAAGGGAGGGCCATTGACCTTGGGTGGGGGGTAGCTGGCGGCAATGGTGGGAGCCTCAGCCTATGTCAGCTTCTGACTTGCTATGTGCTCTCGGGGAGCTCCCCCCTGGCCAAGCCTCAGTTCCCCATCTGTGAAGTGGGGGGCCTGCTCTCTCCCTCTCCCTCTCCCTCTCAGGGCCAGGGGCGCAGG
Source organism: Panthera pardus (assembly GCF_024362965.1). Taxonomy (NCBI): domain Eukaryota; kingdom Metazoa; phylum Chordata; class Mammalia; order Carnivora; family Felidae; genus Panthera; species Panthera pardus. Next base: position 59,770,652 of record NW_026527013.1, read on the forward strand.
GGTGCTCAGCACCACCCCTTTCTCATTGGTGGCACTGTTACTCATACAAGGGCAGAGTCTGAGAAGAGTATCGTTTCGGAGGTGGCCCAGACTCACAGGGACTCCTCTTAGATGCATTTTCTCTTGGGGGGGGGGCAGGCAGGGCTGTGGAGGGGTCGGGCATCTGGCTGGACAGAGCACTGGTCCGACTCCTGATGGGCTCACCTTCCTGGGCACTGTCCCCTGGCCACTGCTAACTCTTGGCGAGTGGCCCTTCCTGTCGGGATGAGGCTGGGCAGGGCTACAGGGAGAAAGGTGTGGTCCTTGGTGAAGGCTACCCACTTGTCTCATTCCCCCAGGAGGAGGGGACGTGCTTTCTGGGCTGTCTCAGAGAACAGACAGAATCCTCAGCCCAGAGCGCATCTTAGGGAGACAGATCTCACCCCCAACACCGCAGCCTCAGGAGATAGTGAGTTTTCCATGGTAGGAGGTGTGCAAGCAAGAGTGGGATTTGTGGAGGGGATTCAGCCTTGCCACTGTCTGGGTCCTGGCACTGTTCTTGCCCAGGACCCACTTGGCAGGGGAAGGCACGGCATGTGCCTGGCATAGTGAGTTCCTGTGGAACTGACCCTGGGGCCATCCTTGCCTCCAGCCACTCCTAGGCCTTCAAAGGCCTCCCCTGCTTCTCCCAGAGTTCCCCTGGAATGGGATCTGGTCTTTGTGGGATTACATGTGATGGAGGCACAGGCAGCTGAGGGTACCTGTGTTTTGGGAGAGCTATTTCTCTGAGGATGCAAGAGTCCCTCATTGGCCTTCGGGAGTCCAGAACCCTTGGGGATGTACACGAGATGTGTGTGTCCCTTCTATGCGGAGGGAGCCCTTGCAGTAGTTGGGCAGGCAGGCCGACCGGCGCTGGGACAGTTTGATCTGGACAGGACAGCAGAAGTAGTGATGATGATGGCAATTAGGTGCCACATTTTCTGGCCACCGACTGTATTCTGGGCACCACCCTAAGGTGCTCAGAGTGGGAATCCCTTCCACAAATCCCCATTACTTGGTTGTATACTTCCTGCCATGAGGAGCCCATTACTTTATGAGGCTACTCTCGCCTCTTCATGTACTTGGTACTCTTAGATTCCTATCCACACTTCGCATTCTGGCCTGATCTGCTGGCCAGCCTCCCTTGCACAGTGCAGGCTCACACTTGGGCCCCCACCCTCTTGGCCCCTCTGTGTGCCCCCTGTTTCCAACACTTCCCTCCTGATGGCAATGGTAGTCGATCTTGCGATGGTCCCTGCTTTCTTCTGCACGTGTCACAGAAATGAGCTTGTTGAGCCCTCAGGACAGCCCCATAACATGGTTGCACCAGTCTGCATTTCCCAGAGGGCCCACAGGGGTGGAGCTAGTGAGCGTGGCTCTGGGTGTGCCCTCAAGCAAGTGCCTCAGCCCCGCCCTGTCCCTCCAGCAGTCTGGTGGGCATGCCTTTCGCACCTGGACAGCTATGCAGCTGGCCTTTCCCTCATCCTCTCTCCCTGCGCACCTGGTACCATGATGGCTGGGCGTCGTCTCTCCCCGACGAAGCCATCAGCTCTTTCAGATGTGAAGCTTCTTGGCGAGGAGCAAAGAGCTAACAGTAACAACAGCAATAACAGAGCTCTCGTGCACGCGCTGAACATTCCAAAGTAACTCACTGAATGCACCAGATAAGTCCACAAGGTAGGCACCAGTATGCTGCCCCCATTTAGAGAGAAGGAATTTGAGGCACAGAAGAGTTAAGTAATTTCTCCTTGGTCACACAGCTAATGAGTGGCAATGTCCGGAGTCCAACCCAGACTGTTTGCCCCTTGACCTCCTACACCCAGACTCAGGACCTCTCTCCAGCCCCCTGCGCACCCTCCAGTGAGGGATGGCCAGCCCCAGTGCTGGGAGGGAGGACCTCCACCTGCAGCTGGTCTTCAGGCAGCACCCCTGCACACTTGCCTGCCTCCTCGTATGGGGAGTTTACCACTCCCAAGGCCACGTATCTTCCTGGTGGCCCTGGCCCTGTGTCCTGTGCCCCTTTGTGAAATGATGGTGGCTCCCCCACTCCCCCACCCCTGCAACAGCCAGGTCATCATTTTGCCAGGTCACCAACCCCCCACTTCCTTCAGCTTTTGATCCTGAACCCAGTATTCTCTGTCCCCTTCCTTCTCGTGACGTGGTGCTGGCATCCTTGACGGGGCCGAAACCAGACTTTGCCTGTTCCAGTCTGTCTGGGAAGTGGCTGTTTGCCCGCCTTCCTAGAAGTTCCCTTGCTATGCTCTCAGACACAGGCCCCTTTTGTTCATGGCAGCAGAACATCCTGTTCCGGAATGGCCAAGCCATTCTATCCAGTAAGAATCCCCTCCTTCCACAGCTAATATGAATATTAATAACTTCTAGCAGCCCTGTGTGGCAGGTACTGTGGTCATCCCTGGGGGAGACAGGGGGCCCAGAAAAGGGAGCCTGTGGGCCTGAGGCCCCAGAGCCAGGATAGGATTCAGACCTGGTGGTACACTGCTGGCCTGCTTGGTTCCCATGTCTCTGCTGCCCTTATTCAACAAGGCATTCTCTCACCCCTTCCCCCAAGTGGTGTTGGACAGGTTGTACACTGTACAAATCTGGGGGGGCACTATGCCCATTGCAGGCCTTGAGACCTGTCTACAATAATGGCTTTCTGGCTGATGGAAGGAGCACTTTGCACAAAGGTGCTGTGTGTGCCAGCGGTGGGGCTGATGTTACCGGCTGCTTCCCTCTCTAGTACCTCAGCAGCACAAATCATGGTGTTGACCCATATTTCCTGGATGTCACCAAGGAGCAGGTTCTGCGCTGAGCAGCTTGCAGGTAATCAGAGCCCACGGTCACTGAATCATTGCCACGGGCTGAGCACTGTTGTAAACCCTCAAGTACCTTCCCCAATCTGCACAGTCCCCCGAGGCAGATCTGTCCTTTCCACGTCTCCAAGTGGGGAAACTGAGCCTCACAGAACTTGGTGACTTGCCCGGGTCACCTGGTCATAGGTGGCAGAGCTCACAGCCTACAGAGCCTGCATCTTAGCCACCTGGCCCCCCTCCCACTATGTGGTCCCCGGGCTCCTCCAGTGGCTGCTGTCTGGGAGAATGTGAGGGTGTGAGGTAGGGATCCTCTGAGGGCTCAGTTCCCAGGGATGGACCTCTCAGGTCACAGGGCCCTAAGGCAGCAGGGAGGAGGCTGGCAGGTAGGGACAGCTTGTTCTCAGGCCTGGCTCTCATGATGTGCCCAGGATGAGAGGGCCACTGTGGCCATTGTGTCAACTCCTTCGGCCTCTGAGACGAGTCCCAGCAGGTGGGCCAGAATCCCAAAGTCTTCATTGGATGAGTGAGGAAATCTTGCCCAGGACCACACCGGGGCTCCTGGTGGGGTAGGGACCTGAAAGGATCCTGCCGTTCTGCTGGCTCTGACCCTGGCAAGCCCCTTATCCTTTTGAGCCCTTGCTGTGGTGTTGTCAACCCTATGGGACTGATCCTGGCTCCCTGGCCAGAAAGGTGCAAGGTATTCCCAGTGCCTCGTGCCCAGGATGGCTCAGATATTGCTGGTGGCGTTGTTTCTGTGGCTTCCTGCTTACCCCTGCCCTGGGCAGGCCCACCTGTATAGAAGCTGTATGTTCAGCTCCTGCTGGGGCAGGTGGCCCTGGCCTGAGAGCACGGTCCAGGGTGCGTTGTGCATCTTCCTCACTGGCTCAGGGCTCCAGTGATATACCGCCCAGCCAGGCAATGTGGAGGAGGCCAGGCACAGCAGGGAGCTGGATCAGGATCTTCGCTCTGGCCTTGGCTGCTCTGTCATGCTGGGGATGCTGGATCAGGCCCTCATCACGCTGAGCCTTGGTTTCCTCATCTGGCAAATGGGCCAGTCAGTCTTCCACAGCTCCAAAGATAGGATGAGAGCATTGCTCTGTAGCAGCCTCAGTTGACGCTCTGGGATATGAAGTGGAGTGCCAGCCGCCTGTCTTCTGTGCTTCTGGGCCCGGCTCCCTATCTGGTGCTCAGGCCTTCCTACTGCCCACCTCGAGCCTTCCTCAGGGAATGTTCTGCTGTGTCCTGATTCTTGGCAGGCTGTGGGATTAAAGCTTCCACCAATAGGGTCAGGCCACAGGTAGGCTACCGGTCCCAACACATTGGCTGGTCTGGGGACAGCTGTTCCACCTAACCTACCTCTTGCTGTGTGGCCCCAGGTTCGGGAAGGGACTGTTGGTCCCTGTACCTGTGTGTGTGTACATGTGTGTGCTCACGTAGGTACACGTATGCCCACGCACATGATGTGCATACGTGTACATGTGTGCGTGTGCACACCCTGTGCACCCGTGTAGAGTGGACGCATGTGTGTGCAGTGCACCCATGCTTATGTAGCACATGGGTAGCTTGTGTGTATGGGTGTGTCTGTGTGCATTGCATGGTGTGCACGCATGTGCGTGTTTGTGCATGCCATGGAATTTGAGAGTGCCCTGTAACAGTCCTTCGTCCTCCTGTGGGTGCTTGCTGTGTCCACGCTCTCACGTGAATGCACTTGCTGGCATCTGCCATGCACCAGGCCCTGGGCTGCTTGTGGGATGGACCACAGGGAATGAGACACACATCTTTCCTCATGGAGCTGATGGTCTAGTGGTACAGGCTGACATTCATTAAGAAGTTGGAAGCGAATTTAAAGTTACAATAGTGGCAGGGCCAGGAAATTGAGGTGCATATAGTGCTGTGGGAGCCTAGAATGGGATGCAGTCCCGGAGGGCTTTCTTGAGGAAGTGACATTTGAGCTAAATTCTAACAGATGGGGGGAGGCAGCAAGGAGAGGGGAGAGAAAAGCATTCCAGGACTGGAAAAAGTATGTGCAAATGTCCTGTGGCAAGAAGGACCAAGGATAGGTCCGTGTAGATGGAGCAAGAGGAAGACAGTATGTGGCGGGGAAGGGGGACGAGTGGGATCTCGTTGTCAGGATGAGGGTCACGGGATGGAGAGAGCTTCAAATCCCTGAAGTCAGTGACAACATTCTGAGCCCTGTGGTCCAGCTCAGATCCTTACCTCCTGCATTAGCAGCTGCTCATTCTCAGTGGCCTCTGGGCTATGGGAGCACTCACTCCCAGGCAGGCCGAGGCCAAGAGAGGGAAGTGGCAGGGGAACCATTTAAACTCTCAGAAGTACCTTGCAGTGGCATGGTTTTGTTTGGTGACGTTTTAGGGGGCCCAGCCTTCAGGAAAGCGGTGTCTGGGACTGGAGTGGGGACTCAAGTCTGAAGACCCCCACATCCGCTGTAATGGAGGCAGGAGGAGCCGGGAGATCCCTGCAGGGCCGGGGAGACACCTCTCCCAGGCTTCAGCTTCGGCTCCGGACAGGCCTCCGCACGCACACGCTCATAGAAGCCCCAAGTTCTGGCCTAAGGGGGCAAGGGAACGCGAGGTGTATCAGGGCCAGGATGACCCCACTGCACACTGCCGGGCGGGAGGGGGCTGTGGGCAGTAATCCCGGACTCTGGTGGGCTTGATCGCCTATCGGAGTATTTACCAGCTGCTCGCAGGCCCAGATGCCTGAGAGCGGACCGCCGTGCAGCACTGGGCCTTTTACTGGCAGTTCTGGAGGGGGGATGGGCGATGGGGCTTGGGACAGTGACTTTTCAGCAGTGGATTCAGAAGTTCTCGGGAGCCGGAGCAGCGCCGGGGCCGCGCCTGCCGGTCCCGTGCGTAGAGCCCTGCACCTGCCGGCCGCGCTCTGGGTGGGCGTCCGGCGGGGCGGGTCTCTCTGACCGCTGCCCGTGCGTGTCCCGCAGGTTCTCCCGCTCGGACGAGCTGTCGCGGCACCGGCGCTCGCACTCGGGCGTGAAGCCCTACCAGTGTCCCGTGTGCGAGAAGAAGTTCGCGCGGAGCGACCACCTCTCCAAGCACATCAAGGTGCACCGCTTTCCCCGGAGCAGCCGCTCGGTGCGCGCGGTGAACTGAGCGCCCGCCGGCCCCGCCCCCTCACCCGCCCAGTTCTTTTGTAGCAATAATTTATTTGCCTCTTCAGAGGCACGTGACGATGTTGCAAACCCACCTTCCGGAGCCCGGGAGGTGCAGGAAGAGAGGGGCTTGCCTGGGAGGCGGGAACCGGAGCCGCCCGGCCCGCTGCCTTTCCCGGGAAGACCTAGAGCCACGCCCGGGTCCCTGGGGTCTGAGCCCCTACCACCCGCGCAGGGGGCCCTGCCTTCCCGCCTTTGTGCCTTCGTGCCTTCCAGCGGGCCGGCCTGTGCTGCAGCGGCGCGGGGAGCCTGGACCTTCTCCCACTGGGCTCCCTGCCTGGGCCAAGGCCGGCACTTTTTGCTCAGAAGAAGAAATGTGCCGTTTTGAAATGTCAGTTCCCAGAGGGAGCTGTGCTGGGAAGAAGGAAGTAGGCCAGAAGTCCAGGGCTGCACTGTGGTGTGAGGGTGGCTTGGTCCCAGACCTCTGGCTCAGCCTGACTGCCGGAGGAGGGTACGGGAAGGGCCGTCAGGGGTTTAGAACCTGGCCTCTGGGCAGATAATGGAATTAGGGTGAAAAGCCCCCTCTTTGGGGGGGGGGGTCTGGCAGTGCATGTGCTTGAGTTAAACAGTGCGGGGCAGACAGGTGCAGTCTAGGTACCCAGCATGGCTCATCCCCTCGTCCTGTTTCCAGACAAATCCAGACACCAGCCTCCAGGATCACCTTGGGGAAAAGAGGGGAGCAGGCTGCATTGCGTGTAGACGAACTAGATAGAGCCTCCGAATCCTGATTTAGAAATGCATTCCTTATTTTGTCTAGAAATTAATATCAAATGAACTAGCTTGTTTTGACAGGTTTATTTCACATCCTATGAATGTATGTAAATAAGCTGTACATAGGTACATCTACATAAAATATCTTTTAATAACATATCAACATTTGTGTACATTTGAAATTAAAAAAATCTATAAAGCTGGTGTACATATGTTACAATTATGTATATTTTCTTTGGTCCTTCATAAAAATATATTTACTTTGCCAATAAAAAGAAAAAAGAACTCGATAACTTTATGGCATTCCAGTGCTGTTTTCCTGTTTCTCCAGAAAGTGGGTGTGATTCTGAGGGCAGAGGCTCTGTGTCTGTGTTTGCAGCATTTAGGGAGCCTTGTTTTGTATCCAGAGGGACACGAAGATCCCTTAGGGGTTCAGCCCCTGGCCCATCAGTGCAGGCTTCCCAAGGCAAGCCCTCCTCCATGCTGGCTGCTGGGTTTTTGCTCATTGTGGACTCCCGGAGGGCTCTCCCTCCCCTCCCCACAAACCCAAATCCAGCTCCCATCCCAGCATCACCTATGGGAAGTCACCATGGGCTAGGCCAGGCCTGCAGTGATCACTATGACGACTATTGGAGACCCTCACACAGTGCTTCCTGTGCAGTCAGTCCTTCAAGCATCTGCTGTGCAGAGGAGAGTCCCCTTCGGAGATGGCATAGTTATTCTCACCGGCTCGGGGCATAGTGAACGAGTGGACTGGTGGAGGGGAGACTTAGAGAGGCCGGTATATGCCAGGAGGCCGCCTCCTGCACCCATCCCAGCTGCTCTGAGCTCTGGGGAGACAAGTCCTCCTGAATTCCCCCAGATTCCTGGCATCTCCACCGTGTGCTTGCACAGTTGAGGTCTGAGTGCATCCACATGTCCTGGTGGGTTGGAAGCAGGGGACAGTGGGAGCCTGAGAAGAAGGAGAGGCCGTGAGCTAGCAAGGGGCTCAGTGGGGTGGCTGAGGTTGGGCAGAGAAGGTGGGCTTGGTGACTGTAGTAACGAGGCAGCCCCAGCTCTCCCGTCCACGTGAGGTGACAGACAAGGACCTTCTAAGGGTGACCCTTAGAAGTCCGATGCAAGTTGGGCAAGTAGTTTTTAGGGACCTCCTCGGAGATGGAGGCAGGTGGTGATGCATCCATGGATTTGTAGCAGAGCGATGTCTAAGTGAGATGTGTGTGCACGTGTGCGTGAGGTCACGGGCCTTTGAGCCACTGTTCCTGCTGATGGGAGTCATCTGCCACCATCATCTTTCCTGCCTGGCAGGAGCTGGCAGGTGTGAAGCTGTCACGTGTGCCCAGCACACAGCATGAGTGATCGGGTAGTGGACGCTTCCATCCTGACCAGCTCTGGCCCTGGGGAAAGGACTTTGCCTTGTGACCTCTATCCTTTGACTTACCCTCTGTGGTCAAACATGCTGTGGGGAAGTGAGGCATTGATTTCCAGTGCATTAACGTAGCCTTTCTTTATTCATAAACAAGCAGTGCAGCCCAAATAAAAGGAACAGTGGAGGTCAGGACAGTCATACTGGAGGAGGAATAAGTCTGTGAGCCCATGTCCCCATGATGCCAGGCACCAGGACTCTGCTTACCTCCGTGTATGTCCCCCAAAGTCCACTGCTCTGAGCCTGCAGTGCCCTGGCTAACCTGTGCTGGCCAAGGTAAGGCTGGCCAGTGTGCAGGGTGGTCTAAGCCATCGCCCTCGGTCTGGGCTCCGGACTCCCCACCTAATGTGTGTGCTGACACCTGTCCTGCGTGGGCAGCACAGCCCCAGGCTCTGCTTCCCAGAGGCGCCAGCTGAGAGAGAGCTGGCAGGGACAGCAGAGTGAGCACGGCAAGAGGGAAGGATGTGGGCACGAAGTCAGCTGTCTCTGGATCCTAACTCTACCTTCAGACGAGTTTGTTAAAACTTTCCGAGTTCACCCTGCAGGATGGACACGATAGTCCCTGGGTGCCGTTGGTGAGCGTGAGTGTGACTTTGGACAACAGCAAAGCCCCTTTCTAGGGTGGGAGCCTGTCTCTCGGCCAGGTGGAGAGGCTGGGGAGGCGGGGTCTCCGTGCTGGGCCGTGGCCGGCACCTGTGCAGGCACCCCCGTAGTGGGACCCACAAGAACACTGAGAGCTCTGCTGAGGTGCCTGGCCTGTGACTTGGCCTTGGGAGACCCCCATGCCACCACCTTTGTCACCCTTTGTGACCTCTGTGACTGGAAAAGTAGTGTTTGTCTTGGCCCACAAGCTAAGGAAATGGGTGAGAGGTGAGCCAGCGTGCCCCCAACTGTTTGTAACAGAGAGGAGTCTGGATGGTTGCAGAGCAGAAATCTGACCTTGACAGCCTCTGGCACCCTGCCCTGCACAGTACCCCTTCCCCAAGGCACACAGAGGGGAAGGAAGTACCATGTATCGAGGGCTGTATCAAGCAGAATATGGGTCAGGTTGCTGTAACAAAGAGACCCCAAACACTGTGGCTTACACAAGGTAGACATGTATTTTTCTCTGTTGGAATAGTCTGGAAGCAGGCAGCCTTGGCTGAGAGGTGGCTGTGGCACGGGACAGCCAGGCTCCTTCTCTCCTGTTGCCCTCCACACCCTAGGTGCTGGTCCAAGGTGTCTCGACAGGGTATCAGGTGAGCCCATAGAAAGTAGGCAGGGGGCCCATGTTCCTTTTCCCCATGAGTGCACGGGCTGGGATTTGCACGGTTGGGCCTGCTTGGGTCTCTTGGGCTAGTCACATGCCTCATCCACCACAAAGGAAGCTGGAAAATGTGGTCTTGAGCTGTGAGGTCGTGCACACAGCTAAAATGCAGGGGTTCTCCAATGTTTGTAGCAGCACTATCCACAATAGCCAAAGTGTGGAAAGAGCCCAAATGTCCATCGATGGATGAATGGATAAAGAAGATATGGTATATATATATACAATGGAGTTTTACTTGGTGATCAAAAAGAATGAAATCTTGCCATTTGCAACTACATGGATGGACCTGGAGGGTATTATGCTAAGCAAAATTAGAGAACGCCAAATATCATGACTTCACTCATATGAGGACTTTAAGACACGAAACAGATGAACACAAGGGAAGGGAAGCAAAAATAATATAAAAACAGGGAGGGGGACATAACATAAGAGACTCTTAAATATGGAGAACAAACAGTGTTGCTGGAGGGGCTGTGGGAGGGGGGATGGGCTACACCGATAAGGGGCATTAAGGAATCTACTCCTGAAATCAATGCACTATATGCTAACTAACTTGGATGTAAATTTTAAAAAAATTAAATAAAAAAATAAAAAATAAATAAAATGCAGGTGTTGTACTGCAGGAGAATGAAAGGGAGCCTAGGAGCTGCCTTTCTGCCATGAGCATATCCTCCGTGCCTGGCGATGTGTGCAGAGAGGGCCCTACAGCTCTCCCCAAACCCCACGCCTACACAGTGAAGTCATGGGGGGACTGGTGGATCTCCTGACGCATGGCCTCACCCACATGCTCAGAATGGGTGTCACTGAGAGCTCTGGGACCAACAGTCAGGCTTCCAGGGACAGCAGGGGATCACCAAGGGAAACCGTGGGAAAGGGGTGCTAAGATGCTTTGGTGGACAAGCCAAGGCTGCCAAATGGCAGAATCCTAAATCCTGTGGACAAAGTAAACAAAACCAAACCCTTATAATGTCATCAGTGTCTACTCCTGCATAGGGCCCAGAGTCTATACAGGTGCTGTGAACAGAAGTGGAAATCCCCTGGGTCCAGGCTTTTAGGGACTCGTAGTCTTTCCTGGGCTCCCTGAGTTCAGAGTACCAAGGCTCAGGGCAGTGAGTACAAGGGAGACTCTGCAGAGAATAGGTGTGTTAGTCTGGACAGCAGTTGTTATGACTAGGGGCTTTGAATGTCACATAAGGAGACCCAGAGTGAGGACAAGGTCTGTCCTCTGTGTGACAAACACCAAGTCTCAGCAGAAAAAGACCGCAGATGGAAAAGAGGAGCATTCAGAAGACCCAAAGGAAGTGCACACTCCAGCCATTCACTGCAGGACAAAGAAAGGCATCCCTGCAAGTTTTCTGTTACTGTCAGTCTCCTGGGAGGCCATAGGGAGAGCTCAGGTTGAAACAGAAGAGCAGCTGGGACACCTGGGTGGCTCGATGGGTTGAGCATTTAAGCATCTGACTTCAGCCCAGGTCATGATCTCGTGGTTCATGGGTTCGAGCCCCAGGTTGGGCTCTGTGCTGACAGCTCAGAGCCTGGAGCCTGCTTCGGATTCTGTGTCTCCGTCTCTTGCGCTGCCCCTCCCCCGCTCACGCTCTCTCAAAAATAAATAAATGTTAAAAAAAAAAAATAGAAGAGCAGCAAGACAGAGTGCAGAGAGAGATGGAGGGGATCAGGGAAAATCCCAGGGAAATAAAGATGGTAATATCAGAGTCAAAGCCTGCCTTGGTATACAGCAAGGGGGGTTGGGAATACTCACATAGATCTTCTAGAACTAGTGGGGAAGGAAGGATGGAAAGGAGATACATAAGTGTGGAGGGCAGAAAATACAACACCAATAGTTGGATTCTGGATCAGACTCCAGAAAAATAACATATATACCAATACAAACACATATAATACACTAATATATAGCATGTAATATACTAATATGCAACATATGTAATATGCTAACACACTGATGCATAATATTCTAATATATAACATATAATACATAACATACCAGTATATACTATATGAATATATAACATATAATATAATAATGTATAACATATATACTAATAAAATATAATATATAATTCTGACCATACACACATGTGACATAAGCAGAGGACAGGGAAAATATCTCAGCTTGGAGGACAGGAAGGCATAGTGGGGGATCTTAGAGGCATTTCGTTGACATGAAGCCACGTGAGCTTGGTTGGCCTGTCTGAACTTCGGAATCCTTATCTGTGAAATGGGTGTGATAATGCTGACCTCTGGGCTGGGTGGAGATGGGACAAGTCACCCTGTTTAAAACAATGGACCCAGTGCATGGTGGATAAGAAGTGGCAACAAGTGACAAGGTGGAAAGGAAAAAAATGCAGTAAGCAAAGAAGGGCCTACCACTGGAGGAAGCAGCTGAGATAAGGACGTAGAGGCTGTGCTGGGAGTGGCCACATCTCATAAGGTCCTGCTGTATGTAAGTGGGAAGGGACACCTGGGGGCCTTGCAAGAAGGAGCCTGTTGTGGAAGGAGGTCTAGACCCTGAGACGCAGAAACCTTCCAACCACCATTGGTCCCTCCCCATTTCAACTCATTTGCGCTGACTCTGCGAGCCCCCCACACACGACAACCTGCCAGCATCTGCCTCTGATAGAGACCTGAGGACGCTCCCCAGGGCTGTTCATTGTCCACCTGTTCCCAATGGCAGTTCTGGGAACTGGGCTCAAATCTGAGCTGAGCTAATCTGGTAAAACCCAAGAGCAGTGTCTGAATGGGGTGGCTGCTGGCACAGGTGAGGAGCGGGATCACCACAGCTCTTGTGGAATGATGACATCAGAGACGTGACCAATTGGGTGACGAGCAGAAGGGAGACCTGGGGCAAATGCAGGGTGGTCATAGTTGGACATATCTAAGAATGAAAATACGTTTATGTAGAGATGAGTCTAAATACTTGCAAATGGGTTTTAAAATCTAAATGCAGATGTCAAATACTGTCTCAGAAAGAGAAGGAAAGTTTGCAGTGAAGAAATAATAATGTAATACCTACCAGTTATCCGGCTCTAAAGCCCCAGGCTGTACAGACTCAAAGTTGTGTGATGCTTAAAGTAGGTCTCTCATCAACCACCTCTTTCCCAAAGAAGAGCATTGTACATCAGTAGCATTTCTTGATATCCTATTTTGTATTTCCCTCTTCCCCAAGAAGTCTTTGTCTGGTCACGTGATGAACAAATGAAGCCAGATGCCATTTCTATTGGGTAAATTGGTAACTGATTGGACAACTGCCTCCAGTGAGCTCAACTTGAAAGAAGAATGAGGGCCACTTTGGCCCCACAGCAAAGTGGGTGATAAGTCCCACTAAACCTGGACAACAAGCATGCTGGCTTGGGGCTGCTACAGGACAAGTGGATGAGTGCCCCCCTCGCTCCTGCAACCACAGGACGTTCCAGACCTGTGATTGCACCATGCAGAAAAGTTCTAGTTCCTGCCTTGGGTGCTGAAGGTGTGGCCCCTCCCTGTATGTCAGCTTGAGGGGGGGGCCTTTGGGGGTGGTGACATTGTGAGCAGTGGAAGTCCTCTCTCTCCTCTGTCCCCAGTCACTCCGCTCCAGAGCGGACCTTGCTAGATGGACCTTGCTAGAAATTTGGGTGCTCAGCTGGAAATTCATGCCCCCTCCTAGGCTGAGGGCCACCGGATGTCCTGCACAGAATTCCCATGGTGGAGAAGGTTATGCCTTGTGGGATACCCGTTCCCTCCTGTCACACTAGTACACGTTTTTCAAGTAGTGATGACACCCCTCAGCAGTGCAGCAGACTCTGCTTTCTATGACAGCACCAGTTTGTCATGCTTGACCCCTCCACTGGTTCTGAGAGTCCAGCCACTCTGGTGAGTGCCATCTATGTGACTTCTCCTGAAGGTCTGTGGGGTCCCCTGGCCCTGATGGTTTCCCGTGGAAAATACTTCAACTTATTCTGTTGAAATAATGTAATAAAATAAATTATAATATATACTAAGTGTATATAAATACACATATGAATGTAATATATAATATAATAATCTAATGTAACATATATTCTAATACCTAATACAATATACTAATATATAACATATAAAATATATAACATATATACTAATGTAACTACAATACAATACTGTAACATAACTAAATAGCCTAATAACTATATGCACACATATAGAGTTTAAAGAACACAACTTTATTATATGCTGTTATTTATAACTTAAATAATAGAACTATATGATATATAATGCAACCAAAGACTATAACTGTACTTAACTGTCACATGCGCTGTGAAGCACCCAGGGACTTGCTTCTTGAATCTGTCCCTTGACCACCTTGTGAGCATCTTCCTCTTCCTCTCAGAACATCCAATTCCCTACCTTTTTAAATACAAGAAGAATTTAGAGCCAGACTCCCTGGGTTCCTATAGCCTCTCCTTGCCTCAATTTCCTCATCCGTGTGGGACAATGATGGTACCTCTCTCATAGGGTCACAGTACAGACAAAATGACTTAAAGCATGAAATGCACTTAGAAGAGCCTCTGGCAGGGAACAAAAGCTGTTATTGTTGGTAGTATTCTATTACCACCCGTTGTCACTTGAGTATTCCCTCAGTATCCCCATCCGCTTCACTCCAAGGGGTATAATAAGACACTTCTGCTAAATGAACACTGTCCCCTTCTGATATGCATGTTTCTTGGATCAAACATTCTCCAGCACTGGCACCTTGCTGTCTAGTGTGCAGATGGGTCTAGCAGAGGCCAAGCTCATTCCTTTGGCAAAAGGATCGTGAGGCTCTGTTTAATCAGTGTCTTCTCAGTCTTCATTCACAGACCATCAAATACTTAACGCTAGGGAGAACTATAAGCCAATGTGTTCAAGCCACTGCTGATTAAGTATCAAGCAATAAACAAGATAAAGCCAATCAGAAACTGTAGTGGCTGTAAAAGGTCATGCATGTCTCATGGGTTTCATTTGCATTTTCCTTGAACAGAAAGCCAGTCATTGGACTGTTCCACTCAATGCCACACACCTGGGAATACTACCTAGGCCTGAATCCTCTCTTGCCAGCACTCTTTTCACCTGCACAGATATGGCCCTGTGCTTAGGGGCCTGAGACCTGAGGGTAGTGGCCTGTCTCCAGAGGGTAGTTGTGCTCTCAGACAACTGGGCAGTTGAGGCTCACTTAAAAATGCCAGGTGGATATTCTGGGCACCCTGTGGTGGAGGCTGGTGACTCTTGAGTTTCTGTCCATGGAGCTGAGAGTGAGGGGGTGTCTTAAATGTTTCTTTTTCTCTCCCTCCGCCTCCCTGCTGTTCCTATGAGAAGGATGCTAGATGGATTTACCGTGTCTAGAAGAATGTTCTCAGGCTGCTGGAGACACTGGGTCCCATAATAGCCCTTGTATTCACAAACAGCAGCACACTCCTGGCACGCACAAAACCTAACTACACCCTTGGTATTGTTCGTGAAGACCTTGCCAATGACAACAAAGAACAATAGCAAAGGAAGGAAGAGGGTGATCTTTACTGCATATGATGTGATTATCCAGGGGAAACCATCCATTGAAGGTCTATCAGAATTCGTGACTGTTTACCTAGTGGCCAGGTGCAAGGTACACACGTAGAGTTAGATTGCTTACATATCATTGTGTTAGCTAGGAATTGCTGCATAATGAGCTGCCTCGAAACTCAGTGCTCTAGAACAGCAGTGATTTAACATCCTAGCTGATGCATCTGGCAACTGGCTAGGGGTCCGCTGACGTAGGCTGGCCTCACGCACGTGTCTGTGGTTTGGCGGGGAGTTCTGCTCTAACTTGGGCTGGGCATGGGCAGTTTAGCTGGACCTGTGCTCTACATTCACTCATTCTCTCCTGGGCCCAGTGGTGGGCCACCATGTTTTCGAGGGGAGGGCAGAGCTAGGATCCTACATGGAACTTCTAACCACGGGAAGGGCAAGAGCGTGAGTTTGAATGTGCAAGCCCATTTCGAACCTCTGCTCGTGTCCCATCCACTACAACCCACTGACCAATGCAGGTCATGTGGTCAAGCGTCAGGGGGTGGGATAGGTTATCCCTACCCTAAGTGAGAGCATGTGAGGTCACATGGTAAAGGACATACATAAATGGAGCGATCATCACTGGCGCCAATGATGCAGTAAAAACCAACTAAAGCTGTAACAATAAATAGCATTCATGACTTTCATTAACAGCAAGAACAACATGGCAGTAAACGGATTAAAAATGTGTGAGAATAGGAGCACCTGGGTGGCTCAGTCCGTTAAGTGTCTGGCTTCGGCTCAGGTCATGATCTCGCGGTTCGTGGGTTCGGGCACCGCATCAGGCTCTGTGCTGACAGCTCAGAGCCTGGAGCCTGCTTCGGATTCTGGGTCTCCCTCTCTCTCTGCCCCTCTCCACTCATGCTCTGTCTCTCTCTGTCTCAGAAATAAATATTAAAAAAAATTAAAAAAAAAGAATACACATCATGGATAGGGTTGAAGGACAAGTATTAGATATGGAGAGAAGTATGTGAGTAACGATCCAAATATATCTGGAATGCATAGAACTGTTCTACAAATTACCGAATAAAAGGTAAAAATTCCAACAGAAAAGTGTGCAATGGATATAAGCTAGTAACTTGTGGAAAAAGAAATGTCAAGTGGCAAATAAGTATAGGAAAAGATGTTTGACCTTGTAAATACATGGGAAAATAAAAATAACAATATATCCTATTTATGCTGGCTAGAATGAAAACAGGTGAAAGATTGACAATATGTCCAGGGTGGGGGAAATGACTACTGTCATCACTGTTGACTGCAACACAATTGTTTTTTGGAGGATAATTTGGAAGAATGTATCAAAATTTAAAATATAACTGCTCTTTGACCCAGCAAACCCACTATTAAAAATCTGCATATGGAGGGCATTATGCTAAGTGAACTAAGTCAGACAGAAAAAGACAAATACTGTATGATCCTAGTTAGATGTGGAATCTAAAAAGGAAAAAAAAAAACTAAATTAGAAGAGATCAGACTTGTGATCACCCGAGGCTGGGGCGGTGGGAGAGGGGAATTGGAGAAGGGGTGTCCAAAAGTAGAAACTGGCAGTTATAAGATAAGGAAACACCAAGGATATAGCATACAGCCTGATGACTGTAGTGAACAGTGCTGTGTGGTATACTTGAAAGTTGTTAAGAGAGTAAGTCCTAAGAGTTCTTATCACAAGGAATAAAACATATTTTTCTTTCCTTTTTTTTTTTTTTGTATCTATACGAGATGACGGACGTTAACTACTGTGGTTGGCATGTCATGATACGTGTATGTCAAATCGTCATGCTGTATACCTTAAGCTTACACGGTATTGGGCATCACTTATATCTCAAAACTGGAGGGAAAAAGAACACTTAAGGAACATATTTTAAAAACCCACAGACAGGTGCTCCTGGGGGCTCAGTCGGTTCAGTGTTCGACTTCGGCTCAGGTCATGATCTTGGCGGTGTATGGGTTTGAGCCCTGCGTTGAGTTCTGTGCTGACAGCTCGGAGCTTGGAGCCTGCTTCAGGTTCTTGTTTCCCTCTCCTTCTGCCTCTCTCTCCTGCTTGTGCGCACTCTCTCTCTGTCTCAAAAAAATCCATGTACAAAGATATGTGTACAAGTGTGTTCTTTTTTTTTATTTTTATTTTTTCTTTCTTATTTATTTATTTTTTAATTTTTTTTAACGTTTATTTATTTTTGAGACAGAGAGAGACAGCATGAATGGGGGAGGGTCAGAGAGAGAGGGAGACACAGAATCCGAAACAGGCTCCAGGCTGTCAGCACAGAGCCCGACGCGGGGCTCGAACTCATGGACCGCGAGATCATGACTTGAGCCGAAGTCGGCTGCTTAACCGACTGAGCCACCCAGGCGCCCCAATGTGTTCTCTTTTTTAATGTTTATTTAGTTTTGAGAGAGAGAGAGAGAGAGAGCATGTGCACACACACAAGCTGGGGAGGGACAGAGAGAGGGGGACAGAGGATCCAAAGCAGGCTTTGCATTGATAGCAGCAAGCAAGATGTGGGGCTCAAACTCATGAACTGTGAGATCATGACCTGAGCCGAAGTGGATGTTCAACCGACTGAGCCACCCAAGCACTCCCAACTTTGTTCTTTAAAAAAATCTTTTTTAATGTTTATTTTTGAGAGAGAGAGACAGAGTGCAAACAGGGGAGGGACAGAAAGAGAGGGAGACACAGAATCTGAAGCAGGCTCCAGGTTCTGAGCTGTCAGCACTGAGACCAATGCCGGGCTGGAACTCACAAACTGCTAGATCATGATCTGAGCCAAAGACTGTCACCTGACTGAGCCACCCAGGCCTCCCTGTTCTTTTTAACATTATTTATAACTGCCAACAGTGGGGAACAGTGTAAAAATCTACTAATGGAGAATTGGGTAAAGTAAGGTGCCCAGAAACCAGTTCTTTACTTGGTTGGCAGTGAAATGCTCATAATTAGATACTATTTACATACATAAAAATTATGCATAGGGTTTTAATTTTTAGAATCACCCTGTGCACAGAAGATAGAAGGGTTGGTTAAGGGACCTAATTAAGGTGCAAATATCCATGACACGAGCATAGCTGACAGAGATGCGACAAGAATATGGAGAGGTATGCTCCGGGGAGAACACAAGCCCTAAGAATCATGGAGTGAGTCTAGTTCATGAAGGAACATCTCCTTTATCAGCAAAATATAACTGGAATCTCCTCCCACCCACTGGGGCCCAAGCCACCCCTGACCTCTCGCACGGACTATTGCAGTACCTCCCACAGCTCTCCCTGCTGTGGCCTCACACCCCTAGCACAGCAGCCAGAAGGATCCAGATAAAATCTGTCTGATGGTGTCCCTCCTCCTCTCAGAACCTTCCAGGGGTTCCTGTGTTTCACTCAGAGGAAAACGAAGACAGAAAGCCCTACAAGGGCTGTCTGCCCTGCACTGCATGGACCTCACCACTCTTCTCCATCCACTCCAGCCTACTCTGCTGATCTGGGAAAACAGCTCCCGCCTTGTGGGCTTCGCGTTGATGGTTCCCTCTGTCTGGAGTGCTCTTCCCTAGCTACTCCATAGCTCCTTCCTCACCTCCTTCAAGCCTGTGCTCAGATGGTACTGTACAGGAAAGGACTCCAGTTGATAGCGGGGGTCTACCTTCATGCCTTGAGTCTTGATAAATATACCCTCCATATGTAATGTGTTCCTAGGGCAAACTGGGGGAGGGCATTCGGGGGCCCTCTGTACTATCTTTGCAACTCTTGTAAACCTAAAATGTTTCAGGACAAAAACAAGCAGAAGTTCCACCCACCAGCCCTCCTTCTCCCTCTGAGCTCTTGATCTTTCTCTGCAGCACTTACCGCCTTCTGCACAACTTGATTTACTCGTGTGTTCATTCCCTGCTAGACTGCTCTGTGAGGTCAGGGTTTGCCATAAACCCACATCCTACAACAAATATCGTGTTAATCTACAAATTCTAGATTCTGGGCACCACTTATTTAATGGTAAGTTGTTCACCATCACTACATGATTGATTAGTTCCCAAATGTCTGCTGTCATAAACGTTGCTATAAACATTTAGCATATAGAACATCATAGACAGATTTTTAAAGTTTATTTATTTTGAAAGAGAAATAATTTATTTATTTGAAAGATAAATTTATTTATTTGAAAGAGAAAGCAGGCATGCACACGCATGTGTGCACACACACACACACACACACACACACACCATGCAGGGGAGGCTCAGAGAGAGAGGGAGAGAGAGAATCTGAAGCAGGTTCAGCGCTCTCAGCGCAGAACCTGATACAGGGCTCAATCCCACAAACTGTGAGATCATGACCTGAGCCGAAATCAAGAGTCAGACCCTTAACCGACTGAGCCACCCAAGTGCCCCTCATACGCAGATTTTTAATGGTGGGTTTGCTGGGTCAAAGGGTAGGCACATTTAAAATTTTGATAACTTTTGCCGAATTATCATCCCCAAAACAATTGTGCTGGAAACATGTCTTACTTATTTATTCCTTTTATTATCTGTTCTTTACTAGAACATAAGCTCCTTGGGAATGAGGAAACAGGGAAACCGTTTTGTTCGGTGCTATAAACCCGGCTCCCAGAACAAACTGGGTAGTAGCAAGGGCTATGGCTAAAATGGATGGGATAAGGTATAGAGGTTTAAATAGATTATTTAAAGTTATAAAGGTAGTGTGGTAGACAGAACAATGGTCCCCCAAAGATGTCCGCATCCTAGTCTCCAGAACCTGGGAATGTATTTCTTTGCACAGCAAAAGGGACTCTGCAGCTGTAATTCTGCTAAGGCTCTCCACCTGGGGAGGTGATCCTGGATTATCTGGTGCACCTGGTGTCATCACAAGGGTCCATACAGGAGGGTCATAAGGAGGTGTGACAATGGAGGAGAGTTCAGGGGGACAGGTTGGAAGATGCTGCTGGCTGTGAATATGGAGGAAGGAACGCGAGAGCCTCTGGAAGCTGGAAGGGTGAGGAAGCAGAAGGGACGCCACCCTGCCCACATCTCATTCTAGGACTGACCTCTAGAACTGTAGGAGAATGCACTGGTGCTGTTTTCAGCCACCGAGTTCGTGGTGATTTGTTACAGCAGCAGTAACAAATTAACCCAGGTACCAGGAGAAGTAAAATAAAAATGTAAGTCCCAAACATGAGCTGCGGAGGAGGTGGGATTAGAAGACAGAGGGAGGGTAAGGCTGCCGACGTGACATCAACCGGCAGAGTCCAGAGTCAGCAACTCCAGACGCAGGACCCGCTACACTCAGATGCAGCCCCTAGAAGGATAAGAACCAGACAGGTAAAGGAGGCCGTCCCTGGAAGAGGGCCAGGCTCACGGGGCTAGTTGTCACCTGCCCTGTTTGCACTTTGGTGCTCATAGATTCATTATCGTGGGCACATCTGACTGCCATAAAAATGCACTCTCAAAACCTGCTCCTGGGGCACCTGGGTGGCTCAGTCGGTTGAGCATCTGACTCTTGATTTCGCCTCAGGTCATGATCGCAGGTTTGAGGGATGGAGCCCTTGTTGGGCTCTGTGCTGAGTGTGGAGCCTGCTTAAGATACTCTCTCTCCCTCTGCCCCACTCCCCTGTTCACGCACGCTCTCGCTCTCTCTCAAATTAAAAAAAAACAAACAGGGGCGCGTGAGTGGCTCAGTCAGTTAAGCCTCTGGCTCAGGTCATGATCTCATGGTATGTGGGTTTGAGCCCCACGTCAGGCTCTGTGCTGACAGAGCCTGGATCCTGCTTCAGATTCTGTGTCTCCCTCTCTCCCTGCCCCTCCCCTGCTCACACTCTGTCTCTCTCTCTCTCAAAAATAAATAAACATTAAAAAAATTTAAACAAACAAACAGCCTGGCTTTGCATTGGTGCTCTGGAGAAGTGACAGTGTGTCCTCAGCCATGCGTCTATGGGAGTCCAGTGGCCGCAGAAAGGCTCAGGCAGACTGGAGCTGCCTCTACCTACTGGGAGGACGTTGTGCCTGGGCCTCCAACAGCTCACCGAAGCATGCCCAGTGGGAAGGGAGTCCAAGCAGGAAGGCAGAAGGTCCAGAAAGTACCATGCAGGTACCACGTAGGGGGCGGAGTCTTGGCCCATGATACCCCATCCCTCAACCACAGAGACTGGACTGACCACCATCTTCACCCAGGCCCAAGGGGGCACCTCTGTTCTCCAGGCCTTCCTGCTGGAGAGTTCCAACACAAGGCCACCCGTGTGTGCGTGTGTGCAGTACTTGTGTACATGGGTGTGCGTGCGTGTGTGTGGGCACGTGCAGCTGGGTAAGTTGAGGCATGAGAGAGGCATGTGTGTACAGGCATACATGCTCATCTGTGTGCACACTGCCGGGGCTGCGCAGAATGTGCACGTGTACAGACACATGTGAGTGTGCGCAGGCTCTTGTGTGGGTGCATGTGCGTGTGCGTGTGTGTTCACGTATGCATCTTTGTGCATGGAGAGCTCATGGTGGCCTTGTTGCCAGTGTTAGCTCCTGGCAACATTCTGTTTGGTTCTCATGATTCAAAAGCTCAGAGCTAGTATTTAAAAAATTAAGTTTTACGTGGGGCGCCTGGGGGGCTCAGTCTGTTGAGCGTCTAACCTCGGCTCAGGTCATGAGCTCACACTTCATGGGTTCAAGCCCCACGTCGGGCTCTGTGCTAACAGCTCGGAGCCTGGAGCCTGCTTTGGATTCTGTGTCTTCCTTTCTCTCTGCCCCTCCCCCACTCACGCTCTGTCTCTCTCTTTCAGAAATAAACATTAAAAAACAAATAAATAAAAAATAAGGTTTTACAAACAAACTTACACGTTCAGCTTCTTTTGAAAAGTAATAAGGCAGTACTGGGCCCTGTTTCTGAACGGTGTAGGCTCTGCCCTGACCTTCTAGAGGGGTCATGTGACCTCCAGTGAGTCAGAGTCCTCACCACTCCCAATTGTCTCACACATTGCCTGCCTGGCCTGTCTATGTCACCTCTTTGGCTCTTACAGGAATTTGAGATCTTTTGACGAAGTCCGGACAATTTAGCAGCAAGTTTCAACCTGGTCTAGTGTGTACCCCCACCCCAACCTGGGCAGCTTCTGCACTCCTGCCTTCATTCACCTTCAGGGGCTTTGTCCACATGGTCACTCTGTCCACACGGTCACGACATCTCCTGACACTGTCTCCCTAGTCTGCTATGCCCGCCCCACCCTGTGTCTCAACTAGAGTCTTGCTCTTTCTTCAGCAGCACTTCAGATGGGTCCCCTCCTCTGGGAGGTCTTCCCAGATCTCCCCCAGCCATCAGTCACGCCTTCTCTTCTCCCTGACTCGCGATGCTTCAATGCCGATTGTACTTCTGGCCAGAGTACGTGGAAAGGTCATCTTATGACCTGGGATTAGAAATCCTCCAAGGGAGAGAAATATCTTTTCTTGGGAAAGCCTTTGATAAGTCCACGGTATGAGAGAGGAGGCACAATTGTGATCAGGAGCCCAGTCACTAAAATCAAAGAAAGAACTCCTGAAACTCAGCAATAAGAGAAGGAACAGCCTGATTAAAACATGGGCCAAAGACCTACAGAGACACCTCATCAAGGTGCACAGATGACAGATCAGGATATGAAAAGATGCTCCACATCATCTGCCATCAGGGAAATGCAGATTAAAATGACAGCGAAACACCACCGCATGCCTATTAAAATGGCCAAATTCCAGGACAGTAACAAGCCAAGTGCTAGAGAGGATGTGGAGTGACAGAAACTCTCCTTCATTGCTGGTGGGAATGCAAAGTCGTGCGGCACCTTTGGAAGACAGCGTGGCAGTTTCTTACAAAACTAAACCTGTTCTTACCATAAGATCCAGCGATCACACTTCCTGGTATTTACCCAAATGAGTTGAAAACTTATGTCCACACAACAACTTGCACATGGATGTTTACAGCAGCTTTATTCATCATTGCCTAAACTTGGAAGCAACTGAGATGTTCTTCAGTAGGTGAATGGATGAACTGTAGGACCATCATTCAGTGGGATGTTAGTCAGGACTGAAAAGAAATGAGCTATCAAGCCATGAGAACACATAGAGGAACCAGTCTGAAAAGGCTACACACTGTATGATTCCAACCATATGACGTTCTGGGAAAGGCAAAACTACAGAGACCGTGAAAAGATCAGTGGTTGCTGGGGGTTGGGGGGTGGTGGAGGGGAGGGATGATTAGAGCACAGAGGGTTTTTAGGGCAGTGAAAATACTCTGTGGGATACCATAAAGATGGATACATGTCATTATTCATTTGTCCAAACCCATAGAATGTACAATGCCAAAAGTGAACCCTTTTGTAAACCATGGACCTTGGGTGATAATTACGCGTGGATGTAGGTTCATCGATTACAACAAATGTACCACTCTGGTGAAGGATGTTGATAACGGGAGGTTGTGCATGTGTGGCAGGACAGGGGATACAGAGAGACTCTGTGCATTTTACTAAACTTTGCTATAAAAATAAAGTTTACTGGGGTGCCTGGGTGGCTCAGTTAAGTGTCTGACTTCGGCTCAGGTCATGATCTCACAATCCATGAGTTCGAGCCCCGTGTCGGGCTCTGTGCTGACAGCTCAGAGCCTGGAGCTGCTTTGGATTCTGTTTCCCTCTCTCTCTGCCCTTCTCCTGCTTGTACTCTCAGTCTCTCTGTCTCTCAAAAATAAACA
The DNA here is from genome assembly GCF_024362965.1 of Panthera pardus. Lineage (NCBI taxonomy): Eukaryota > Metazoa > Chordata > Mammalia > Carnivora > Felidae > Panthera > Panthera pardus. The sequence goes on from NW_026527013.1 coordinate 59,794,324, forward strand.
TTAAAAAATATAAATAAATAAAGCTTATTAGTTAAAAGCAATAAAAAAAAACAAGATGAGTCGTCTTAAAAGGGGAGTTAAACCCTAAAACCAGCTCAGCAAATGAAATCCCAATTAGCCAAAATTACTTTTGAAAGTTTTCTTAAATCATCCATAGAGCACAGTGTGTCATGTATACTGGCCACCTTGGTCACTGACATCCCCTCTGTCCATATGGCCATCACAGATATATTTTTCCCTTCAAGCTGGGTAGAATCAGTAGTTGGCTTGCATTTAAGAGGCATTTATTTTGTATGATAAATACATGTCTCTCAATGCTAGTAATAAATGAGGCTGGAAACTCACTCTGAGAACTGGAGTCAGGATTGAGAAGCACACCTTCTAGTACACGGGTGTGGATGATTCCACACAATCTAAATTAATGTGAATTTTTCTCCTTCATTTTTGGGAACTGCCGTAGTGTGAGGTAAGTTCTCAGAATGAGGTTATAGTCAAGTTGCTTGGCATGATAAAATGGAGGAATTTGTTGGAGGAGAAGAACCAGATGGAAAGATGGAGAAGGGTGCGTGAAGGCAGAAAGAAAGAATTATGGTGGATTTGGAGAGAGGAGCTGCTTTTTCACAGGTCCAAGTTGGCTCTGTATAAAGCAGAGCCAGCTAGCCCTGAATTAGGGGCTTGGAGCACAAAGTGATCACAAAGATGTTTTTTCCTGGGACATTTGTAGATATATTTGGGAGGGATTTGAATGTCCACAAGACATAGAATTAAGGATGTAGAGTCAGTGCTAATTAGATCTCAGAGCACAGGGCAGCCCCAGGTGACATCTAATCTACCTGCCATTATATTCATGGTTTGTAGTATTACTTTCTGTGTTCGACTCAAAGGGATTGTTGCCCCATGGTGAAGGTGGGAAGGAGATGGATAGAATCTAGAGGACCTCCTGGTACTTCCAAATCTTATGGTGAAATTTAGTGGAAAATCCTAGGGATCTGGGATGAGATCAAGCAGGGGTGAGATCAAGAATTTTCCCGGAAGCTGGCGGAGAGCACAAGGACTGGGCCAGGAGGGGAAGGTCGCGATCACAGGCAGCAGCCATGGTCTCATGGTCAGTTGCTGAAATGAGGATGTGGCCATATTTGCATGTCTTTCCTTGTTAGGTTATGGAGATATTTGTATAGAGTAACTTTCCTTTTCTTCCCTCTCTTTCTCCCATTGATGCGTTTGGGATGCTCTGTAAACTTTTGGAATGCTAAATTGTAAACTTTGCAATTCCTCCATAGGTTCGGTATGTTAAAACGGGACCATGATGGTCAGAGGAGATGTGGTCATCACTCAGGACTTCGAGTTTGCAGCTGAGGTCACCAACTGAATGTGTCGGTCAGTCGAAGGGGTGGACTGTGCTGGGCAATCTGGCCTGGGTGCCAGACTCAGTTCAAGGAATCTGATTCTATGTGACACTTGCTTACCTTGACCCTGGGTAAGTTATGGGCCTAGGACCTGTGCTTGGCCAAGCAGATGCTTCTGCCTTGATCCTTGGATCTGGAGCAAGTGAAAAAAGAAGAGACGACAGCTCATGATTCACTGTGGTGGCTTTCATGACCTGGCACGTGGTACCTGGGGCAGAGTTCACAACAGCACTGGGGCCGTGTCCAGGGCTCAGCAGCAGTGCCAGCCAAGACCAACAAGTCTCTCTCTGTGGTGTGGTCTTGAAGGTGACTCTGCCCACAGCAATTGCCCATTGATCTGAACCTTGTTCTCTGATAGATGTGGTGAGCTACTCTGGGTCTTTCCATTAAATCTCTTTTCTGATCATTTGAAGTCAAAGTCCGTTTATTGTTTGCAAAAAGGAACCTTGAGCAAATCAGTCTGTCTGCCAATGTGCCTTTCAGGCAGCTCGTCTGTCCCTCGGCTCTCCCAGCATGTGAATCAGACCCTGGGAAGGCTTGATCCTGTATGGGGGCAAGCCAGCTAGGTGGAGGAAATATTCAGTTTGGACTGTTCATCTACCCACCCCCCTCACCCCCACCACCCAGCACATTTCTACATCCTCCATGGATCTATTCTTAGACAGCTTTGGCTCTCTGTGGCTCTCCCAAGGTCCCCCAAACCTTTCGTCCCTTCCTCTGGTCTCCCCTCAGCTCTGAGCCCAGAGAAACCTCCCACACCTTTGGGTGACAATAGGTGATTTTATTGGCTGAAAAGAAATCCAAAGGGAGGATATAGAGATGTAGGAGAAAGAAACTAATCGGTGGAACAACTTTTCTAAGGAGGATGACGGACGCCCAGAGGATTTACCCGCCAACAGGTGGGACGCACATTTTTCCCAGATGGCAGAGCAGGAGAGTGGGCACAGGTGATAGTTCACATGTGGTGACAGTAGGGAAGTGAGTTGACTCTGTCCTTCCTTTGCTGTGACCTGCCCCACCCCTTTCCCCCTGAGAATAAAGCCTTAGCTCTTGGGCATTGCATGACAGGGCCTCTCCCAATGACACCCTTGCCACTCAATAGCACATAATCTGTTCCAGCCTGGCTGGCCTGCTCCTCTCTCTTCACATCCACATATATATGGCCATTCCCACATTGGTGATTTTATTCTATTTTTACGTATTTGGAATGCCTTTCTCAGATTCTCTAGCCTGGGTTTCCCCAAACGCTGGCCTGGAGACAGAGATTTGGGTACAAGTTATTTATTCAGGAACAGATCCAAAAAACATTGGTAGGGGAGTGGGAAGAGTAGGGCAGGCAGACGCATGGGTTGCCACTATGGGCAACTGGGGCTCCATCTGGCCTCATCCCAAAGAGAATTGAACCTTTGCAGGTGGGGGTCACTCTGGAGGCATTCATCCTGTGGCACTTTTGCCTGCCCTACCTGCCAGATCACGTGTGCTGCCTGGTCTCTGATCACGTGTGCTGCCTGGTCTCTGAACACCCATTGGCAGGCAGGGGGCTGTCTGCAGGTGGCCTCTGGGTCATGCACAACCGTCTTTGCCTCACCATCAAAGCCTAATTTGAGGACAGGAGTAAAATACCCATGATGTCTCTAAACTTTTGGAATGCCAAATTGTAAACTTTGCAATTTCTCCATAAGTTTGGTATGTTAAGATGGGACCATGATGGTCGGAGGAGATGTGGTCATCACTCAGGACTTTGGGTTTGGAGCTGAGGTCACCAACCGAGTGTGTCAGTCAGTCAAAGGGTGCCCAGCATTGTCCTTCCTTACTCAGGTGGAAGAATCTGATTCTGTGTAGACACTAGCTTACCTTGACCCTGGGCAGGTTATGGGCCTAGGACCTATGCTTGGCTAAGCTGCATGAACTTCCTCAGTCTTCACAGAAGCCCAGTGAGGTAGGTATGACTGTGGCTGTCCCTGCTGTGTAGATGAGGAAACAGAAGCACAGATAGGTTAAGTGACTTGCCCAGGGTCCTCACTTCAGTTATCTTGCTACGTAACAAGCTACCCTAAAACTTGGTGTCTTCAACAGCATTGCCACTTCTCTCAATGCTGTACATTGGGCTCAGCTGGGTGGTTGTCCTGCTGGTCTCACTTGAGGGTCTCATGCTCAGGTGGTGTCTGGGCCTGGAATCTCCAAGTGGGCTCCATGTTCATGCCCTGGTGGGGACAGCTGGCAGGCTGGGTCTGTTCTTTGTCTCCACTTTTGCTTTGGCTTCTCGAGGGGGTGCTGGAACCCAAGAGTAGGAAAGTGGTGATGGCCAGGCCCTCTTTCAGGCTTCAGACAAAAATGGCACAATACTCTACTGGAGAAAGTGAGTTGGCTGCCCAAGTCGCAGGTGTGACTGCTGGGAAGTGAGGCTCATGGGAGTCATCTTTCGAGACCGCTGACCTTAGTTTCACAGCGAGTGAGAGACAGCAGCAGATCCCAGCCATGTTGCCAGGCTCTGGAGCCCATGCTCACGGCATTACTCCCAATGGCTTCCCTGCACCCAGAGTGTCACCATGCAGACCCTTGGTGGCCAGTGAAGGGTGGCACACATGATGTCAGCGGGGGAGGGAGGTGTTACAGTTTTCATACATGCCACCAGGGAACCCCCTGGAGTGGGTGGCGGTCCCCCAAAAGATATGGCCATGCTCAAACTTCCAGAACCTGTGAATGTGACCTTACTTGGAGGATGGAATTGAGTCCAGGTTCTCAAGATGAGATCACCCTGGATTATCTGGGTGGGCCCTAAATCCAATGACAGGTGCCCTTGCAGGAGACAGAAGAGGAGGAGACACAGAGAAGAGGAGATGGCCATGTGAAGAGGGAGGCGAGCTGGAGCTGGTAAAGGCTGGGAGAGGTGGGGAGGACCTGAGCCTGGAGCCTCTGGGGGGAGCGCAACCCAAACACTTTGATCTCTGGCTTATAAGCCACCATTATGGGGGTCCGCCCTAGGAAGTGGGTATACCCCCAGACCCCTCCAGGTCAAAGTGAATTGAACTACTTAGCTGGAGAGGGTCTTAGGCCTTCTGAGCTTTCTGCTGCTTTCCAGGGCCTTCTGTGGGGATTCTTCTAGTCCTGCTGAGAAGATGCTCAGCCCTTTCTTGACTCCAGGCATTCCCAACTTTGGAGTCCCTAAGGAGGACGCAGGAGCAGGGGCAGTATGGGACAGGAGGCTGCTCACAACCCCCCTATGCTCTCCATCTCCCACTTTTTATACTGTGATGGAATCTGATTTTTCCTATAAAGGGGAAGATAGCAAATATTTTAGGCATTATGAGCCACATCTACATATGGTCTTTGCTGAAATTCTTTTTCTTCTCCTTTTTTTTTTTTTAACAATCCTTTAAAAGTACAAAAACCATTTAAAAAAAACACACCATTTTTAGCCTGCACAAGAACAGGAGCTGGCCCAATTTGGCCCTCAAGCAGTTTGCCAATCCCTATTCTAGAATTTCAAAAATTCCTCTCTCTCTTATGCAGAGTGAGGGGTATGGTCGGTGTGGGAGCAGGGGATGTGGGGGGGCAAGGGGGACATGGAAGGATGCTCAAGTTGAGTAGTGTTGGACCCATCTGTGAAATAAATGGCTCTGGGCCCTGCTAGTATCACCCTGGGAAATGTCGACTTCAGCTCTCAGGAGGCTTACTAGCCTAGGGCTTAGGCTCAGAGGTGCGGGGAGGCAGGAGCACCTATTGAATGGGAGGAAGCAGGGGATGTGACTGGGAGCTCTGAGCCCTAAGAACACCACACCAGCCATGGTGAAGATCATTCTGTGTGATATTCCTTTCTCCCCACCCAGTCAGTAAAGCTCTGTCAAGGACCCTAAGCTGAACTTAGCTGAGCTGTTGTGTTCAGGGGAAGACATTTGTGTGATTTTTGTAATGATGGTGGCAGTTCCTTCCACTCTTGGTATGTAGACACAGCGTCTCCATATGGGAACTTTCCCTACTTCCTGAATATGGCTGTCATGTGACTGACGTGTGATTTCTGAGCCCAGGCTTCCAGAAACTTTGCAGCTTCTGCTCCCAGCCTCTTGGAATCCTGACACCACCTTGTGAGGAAGCTTAGGCAGGCTTCTCTGAGGATGACTATTGGTACCAGCCACCTAGCATGAGAATGATGCTGCCTGATGCTTTTTCCATGAAAAGCAAGATAGTAAATAGTTTAGGTTTTGCGAGCCATATGCGGTCTCTATCTAACCACTCACTCGCTTTATTGAAAGTGACCATCAATATACCAACAAATGTTCCTGGTGAGCTCTCATCTGAGAAGGAGAAATACAAAATGTGGGGGAAATGCTACCTGTGCAATCAATGGAGGAGCACACTGAAAACTGGTTCTTAGAAGGCAGCTGTCCTTCCCGTGAACTCTGACAGGCACAGGTGTCTACAGCATGCTTGACTCTGACACCAGATGCTGCAAGGAGGGGCTGGGACAGGCTGCAGAACTGGGGCTGCCTGGTGGGCCCAGACTAGTCAGGGGCTGGACAGCTCCTACTCCCATTCTCCACAAAGGGATAGAGCACAGCATGTGCATGCAATATGGATCCAAGCAAGAGGGGCCAACCCAACTATCTGTAGTTGATAGGGAACTGGTTGGACCAGCTGCCGTCCCACCTCCAAGCCAGCTGATAAGCAAGGGGCTGGGGCTGTGCCACCTTCCTGGCTTATTCCTGACCACTTAGTAGTAAACACGGTGGGGGGGGGGGTCCACAAACACTGGGCCCAGGCTGGCAGTAGGGTCTGTGCTTTCTAGTACATTCTTACCTTTTCTGCTGCCCTTGGACCTGGCTGACTTTCCCAGAGGTTAGTGAAGGTTGAGGAAATAAAGGTTGGAGCCCTGGGGGAGAAAGGCACCAGGGTATAAAGGGTTCTCTCCCCCTATGGGGTAGCTGATGAATGAGTTGTGATTCCAGAGGAAGAATGAGAAGTACGCACTGTGTCCAGGCACATGACTTAGGGCAGGAGACAGCTCCCCTCTCTCAGCTCAAGGCCTAGTGTCTTTCACAACTTCTGAGTTGTGTTGAGAAGACAGGATAGAGGCCTCTGGAGCAATGGCTCCCATTAAGTAGGTCCTCCTGCCTCCCTGCACCATGATTCCACAAGGTGGAGGATACACTTGGGCACCTTGGATTGGCTGAGCCCAGGACCCAGATGTTAACATAGTCAGCCCCTTCCCAGGGTCTAATGTGCACCTGCTTATACACAGTGGTGTTTGTGTGTCCACCTGGGAGAAGACCAGGAGCTTGACTTGGCAAGAGAGTGGAAGATGAAGGAATATGCCAGGAATTCTCTTCCTCCAAAGGCCCTTTGGACTGAGCTCAAGCTTCTGCTGTCTGGGCAAGGGCCCTTTTCTGGTGTTGGGGGGGTGAGATTCTGGAGTAGCTATCATGGCTGGAAGTGATGGACACGCATAGCAAGGGAACTTGCAGATATGGACAGTGAGCTGCAGAGGGGACTGTGACAAGAGTGGCTTGGGGCTTGGGGGAGACCATCCCCTGCCTCAGGCAAGGACCCAGCGCTGCCCTGGCTTCCTGATGTGGATGCACTGGCAGAAACTGAGCCCCTGTGGTGGGCTAGGGTGGCAGAGAGTTAGGGGATCCTGAGCGGGGGGGGGCACTCACCCATAGGGGGGCTTGTAGATGTGTGGAAGCTCCTGGATTGTGCCTTCTCCTCAATCCACATGTGGAAGTCCTAACACCCTGTACCTTGGATGTGACTGCATTTAGAGACAGGGTCCTTACAGAGGTAACTGAGTTAAAATGAAGTCATTGCCGGGGGGGGGGTACCTTTCCAGCAAGACTAAAGTTCTTATAAGAAGAGCAGATTGGTACACAGACATATACAGAGGGGCGACCATGGGAGAAGACAGCCATCTGCAAGCCAAGGCCAGAGGCCCCAGGAGAAACCGACCCCACAGACACCTTCATCTTTGAATTCCAGCCTCCAGAGCTGTGAGAGAATGAATGTCTGTTGTCAAAGCCGCCTGATCTGTGGGACTTTGTTGTGGAACCTGAGCTGACTAACACACGGCTGGTGAGGACTCCTGGAGCTCCGCAGGAAGGGCTGTGGTCTTGGCACCCCATGCATGGGGGCCTCCCAAGCTACCGGATGTTGGGTTACACCTGCTCCGTAGCCAGTGTGAAACAGCCCTGAGTTTGCAGCTAAGGGCAGAGCCTGCAGTCCAGGCCTGGGGCAAGAAGATTGTCTGGAACAGAGTCCCAGGACTCGTGCAAGTGTATTTTATATTTTGGGTGATGGTATGCTACAGTATTTATTTTTTCTGCTCCAGCAGTTCCAGCTTTGGCCAGGGGGGTCTCCTGCAGTTGTCTCCTGCAGTCTTCCTTATTGTGGTTTTGATTCTCGAGCGCTTCCTTACTTTTGGCACTATGAGACGTGCCAGGGTCATCCTGTGCCCAACCTGGAATCAGCCATTCCAGGAAAGGGGATCCCTTTTCCTTCTGCTGGAGACAGGCATCAGAAACCAAGGTGTGGGTGTTGGCTGTGCTAGGGGAGCGCCATTTCTTCTTCCAACTAGCAGAGCAGAGGAATATCTGTGTGTGCATACGCACAGGTCAACGAATATTTCTACATGTGGCCATCTGTACCTAGTTAAGTTAAAAATGAGGTCGCATTCACACCTCCAACCCTGGTCCATTATGCACGGATCATTCCAGCCTCTCCCCTGGTTTGCCTGTAGCCTCCTACCCCAACAGTGTGAAACCTGGCCCCTCACCTGCCATCCTGTTCCTTAGTCAACTGTACAATTCCAGGATCGATGTAGGGAGGCATTTGGATCGCTGACCCACAGGAAACAGCTTCACCTACTGGTTGGGTGCTTATGTACTCTCTTGCTGCTGTTCTTAGAGTCTCCACTCATTTCCAAACTCACTTAGGACAGTACTATTTCCCCCAGTCCCCTCAGTGAGCCTCTTTCATATGTGTGTGTGTGTGTGTGTATATATATATATATATATATATTTTTTTTTTTTTTAAACTATTTGCTTGGGGGCGCCTGGGTGGCTCAGTCAGTTGAGCGTCTGACTTCAGCTCAGGACATGATCTCACAGTTTGTGAGTTCGAGCCCTGAGTCGGGCTCTGTGTTGACAGCTTGGAGCCTGGAGCCTGCTTCAGATTCTGTGTCTCCCTCTCTCTCTGCCCCTCCCCTGCTCTCTCTCTCTCTCTCTCTCTCTCAAAAATAAATAAATAAATATTAAAAAATCTTTTAAATATTATTTGTGTAACTCATGAATTTCTGATGTTACGATTTCCTCATGCAGAATTTCTTACGTGAGTCCATGGCACCATCTCCCCTGGTACCTGCTTCTCTGGTTTGTGCTCCCACACGTCTAAGCGGGGTGCAGGTACTCCACCAAGTTCCCCATCTTCCCCCCTTCCCACCACTGGCTCCCCAGTTCTGATCTCTCTGGATTTTAACACCACCTTCCTTGCTGGCCTTGCTTGAGTCCAGCCCTCCTCAGGGAGCCGTCTTGAGTGCAGCAAAGTTAGCACTCTGTTTTACTGTTTCCCATTTCTCAGCAGTCATGTTAAGATCTTTCTTCCACTTGGAGGACCCCATGGGGAGAGCAGAGTTAGCTCCTCTTTGGGAAATGGCGCAGGAGCTATTTCACTGTCAGGGAGAAGGTCTGCTCTCCCCTTGGGATTGCTGCACTCTCCAGGAGAGTTTCCTCGTGTTATCGCACAGAAAACTTTTCTCTTGGGTCCTTCAGGCTGAGCTCGGAGGCCAGCGATGTTAAGTCAGGACTCAGAGGACAGATAAAACCCAGACAGGGCAGAGACCGCGGAGCTCTGGGGCAACAGTCTTGTGGGTCTGCCTTGGAGGAACTCTCCTGGGGACTTATTTCAGCGTCACATTGTGGCAGATACTGGGATGCACCTGTCAGATCCCTCCTTCAGGAACAAGGGGCTTATTCTCCTGACTGCTGACCGGTACTGGTCAGCTTTTGGGGGATTTCCTCACCTAAAGAGAACTGGCTCACTCATGACTCCTTCCAGTAACAGACCAGGAATAAGGCCTGGCCCTTTCTTCCCAACTTGGGACAATTCTGCAAACCACCAGCCCCAGAGGGTGGCTGAGGCCTGTGTCAGGCCTGCACGGCAGCTCGACTGTCCCTCTGTCAACATGTGTGCAATGGACTGCAAGTTTGGTGTCCCCCCCAAATGCATATGTTGAAGCCCTAACCCCCTCAGTGTGATTATGTTAGGAAATGGGGCCTTGGGTGGTGACAGGCCATGAGGGTCGAGTCTCATGGGTGGGATGAGCACCTTTCTCTGGAGACAAGAGATGATCTGCCACATGGGGACACAGCAAGAAGGAATCTGCTTGCAAACCAGGGTCCAAATGGGCTATTGCCTTGATATTGGACTGTTAGCTTCCAGAGCTGTGAGGACTGAGTGTCTGTTGTTTAAGCTGCCCAGTTGGTGATGTTTGTTATGGCAGCCTGAGCTGACCTAGACACGTTGCTTCCTCCTTGCCCTCCACGGGGTTGCTCTCCAGGGCAGCATGCATCCTGCAAGAGGAGGTCCACCCCAGAGTCTGCTTGTGGCAAGATCAATAGTTTGCCTTAGAACAGAAGACCAGCCAGGAAAGGGCCCAGCCCAGCTGGGCCATGGTTCTTCCTCTGCTCATGCTAGGGACCTCAACTTGGTCACTGGTCGGCTGGCTTTGTGTCCACTGTTAGCCGACAAGCCTGTGGCTCCCTTTCTGCTCCCTGCACCCTTCACCCAGACTCAACATGTCTTCAGGCCAGGGCCTCAGAGTAGGAACAAAACTGCTGAGGCCGGGAGACACGGAGCATGTGGGGAAGAGGCCGGCTGGGAGGCTTGTCAAGTCTACTATCGGGGTTTTCACTGGCGCCTGACGCTCAGGCGGCTCACTCTGGGAAAGTAAGTGAGCAGAGACTGTGGAATGAGAGGGAGACCTCAGTGGGGCTGCTGGCCAGCTGGAGACGGAGTCTGGGCTAAGGGGACCACTGATTGCTGCCCCCAGGAAAGCGAAGGCCCAATGTCGCCTGAGCTGTGGATTTTTAAAGATAGGCTAAAGATCCTGACTTTTATGCAAAACATGCTGGTCTTTAACTGGTGCTGTTTTTCAAAAACAAACAAGACCCACATACATCTGAATCTTCTGGCTGTGCTGCCACATGTGTGGCCCTGCTCTGTGAGGAGGCAATGAGAGGACATGCTGGTGACTGGGCTGGGTCCCGGGGTGGCCCTGTAACCCACTCTAGATGCTTGCCTATGACCAGCATTGTGCTCGTTTCTCTCACTTTTTCAAAATGGCAGCCACATGTCCCATTCCAAGGTCTGCATCCCCTCCTGGCGTCCAGCTTCTTTGCTGACTCCTGCCCCCTTCTAAAAGGAGTCCCTGTGGGTCTTGCCAGACAATGGTCCACATCCGTGTCCCACTGCTAGAGGTTGGGCAGAACTGGTGGTGCCATGGTGGAGAGTGGGGAGCGGAGAAGCGTGTGTCTGGGATTGGGGGGCGTCAGGCCCGTGAGGGAGGGGAGTGCATGGACCGGACCCTCTGTCGGTGTCCAGCCTGGCCCTGAAGGCTGGATGGACACCAGTCAGAGCTCCCTCTGGATTCGGCACTGCCCCGAGGGGTTTGTGTGGGGCCAGGCTGCAGGGAGGGGATGATGCGGGGCTGGGCTCCAGGGGCAAGGGTCTAGTGAGAAAGCACGGTAGAAGCAGATGGAGGGCGTCTCTTTAGGCAGCACTGCTGGCGACTGGCTGTTGGCATTCGGCAGTGCAAATGCCCTGTTCGTCCCCTCTCGCTCCCTGACTTGGCCAGCTTGGGCTTCTATCACAAAGTGCTAGACACTTGTGGGGTGATCGACAGCAGACAGTTATTTCTCCCAGTTCTGGAGGCTGGACGTCTGAGGGCAAGGTGCCAGCGTGGTCAGGTTCTGGGGAGGGCTCTCTTCCTGGCTTGTAGAGGCCCTTCTTGCTGTATCCTCAGTGTGGTGGAGGGGACAGACCTAACTCTGACCGCTTCTGATAAGGGCACTAATCCCCTTCCCGAGGGCTCTCCTCCCCCCCAACCTAATCACCCCCTAAAGATGCCACCTCCAAATACTATCATACTGGGGATTAGATTTTAACATAGGAATTTGAGGAGAAACCAAACATTCAGTTCATAACACCGTCAGAGCTTCCACACACTGGACTTCACAGCTGGGGTGTGTGTGTCGGTGCGTGTGCACATGTGTGCATGTATCTTTGAATGAATGCATGTGTGTGCACACATGTGCAGGCATGCTTGTGTATGCATGTGTGTGGGTGCATGTGCAGGCACCGAGTACCCATGTTTATGTATATTTGCATGAGTATGTGTGTGCACAGGTGCATGTGTGTGTGTGTGTGTGTGTGTGTGTGTGTGCATGTTAAGGAAAATGACCATTTGAGGCCAAAGTCAGAGTCCAAGGTTGCCAAGAGACCACAGACCCAGAGAGAGCTCACAGAGGCCTTTGGACTTCAGCAGGGCGTGGAGTGAGGTTTAACCAGTCAACATCTAAGTTACACATTTATTTTCATAGAGTAAATATTTTGGGGGTGGAAGAGAGATGCCACAATGTGTTTTTTTCCCCTCAATGTGATTTCTAAGCAATGTTCACCAGGACTTCTACCCGTAAGTCCAAGAGGCTTCCAAGAGGGTAAGGATTCCAGAACTGTGGTTAGTCCCTGAGTAGGGAAGGTGGAGAGAACACCTCTGAGGCTGTGATGCCAAAAATAACCAGCAGTCCAGGCCTCTTGACTTCCAAAGCACAAACCTGAGAAGAAAGCTTCTAGAAGCTAAATCCCTCTGACCCTGCAGGCCCGAGTTTAATGGAGGAGACACAGAGCTGCATCTTGCACAGTGGTTAGCATCCGCATTGGCAAGCGTGGAAACAAAAGCATGCGGAATCAGAGTGTTCTGTGAAAATCTCTTTTGCCGCCCATGAAACACAACACATAAAATGTACCTCGATTTCTCCACACACCTCTGATCAATAAATTCCTTGTGCATGGAAGTTTGAAAATCATAAAGACAGTCTACGAAAGGCGTTCTTCCTTTTTTTCCTTCTCCTCTCCCCTTCCCACACACAAAAAGTCTATATTCAGATGTCTGGGATTTCAAAACCTTTTGCCTTTAGGATGGCTGTGATCTCTATTGTGTGGGGGAGACAATGCTGGTCTCCCGCTGCCAGCCTCCCACACCAGAGGCTAGAAAAGCAGGCAGTAACTTTCCCAGACTCCCTTGTGGTAGGAGTGGCCATGTAGCCAAGTCCTGAGTTAGGAAGGGTGGAAGAGACTTTGGGGGAGGTTTTTTCTTTCTTGATAAAAGAGACAGATGCCAGATGAGAATGAATGCTGGGAGCTGCTCTTTTCCTCCTCTTTTTGCTGGAACACAAATGTGATGCCTGGGTCTGTGGCAGCCATCTGGCAACCCTGAGCCTCCAAGGATGAGAAGAAAAAGTTAATACACTTAGGAGAGTGGAGTGTAATTACGGGAAGTGCTGGGTGCTTGATAGTATCTCCGTATCATGTACAAACTTGGAGAATCTTCTGCCTCTATAATTCTTGTTTTTTTGGTATTTGTTAGAATTAGGTTCAGATATGAATGACAAAAAGCCCAAATTCATCATATTAAATAAAATTAAACTTTATTTTTATTAAAATAAAAAATACATTTATTAAAATTTTTTTTTAACATTTATTTCTTTTTGAGAGAGAGAGAGAGACAGAGAGCATGAGCAAGGGCGGGGCAGAGAGAGAGGGAGACACAGAATCTGAAGCAGGCTCCAGGTTCTGAGCTGTCAGCACAGAATGTAACTCAGGGCTGGAACTTGTGAACCGTGAGATCATGACCTGAGCCACAATCAGAGTCAGACGCTTAACCAACTGAGCCACCCAGGCACCCCCCAAAAATATATATTTATTAAAGTAAGAACACGTATAGCTGGCAACCTAGCTCCATAAATTGCAGGGACTAGGTTCAACACGTGGCTTTCATTTGGTGGTCTAAGATGGCTGCCCCAGCTCCAGCCATCACGCCTGGTTCTAATCAGCAGGGCACAGAAAAGGGGAGGAGGTGAGCAGGTCTTCTCTCTGTGACAATACTGCCTGGACGTTGTAAGCACCACTTTCATTTACAGTAAATTTGTAAGAACTTCATCACATGAGCACACCTAGTGCCTGGGGGACTGAGAAATGTAAATTCTGCCCGGATGGTCATGTGCCTAACTAACATTTAAGAGTTCTATACTGAGAAGAGAGAGAAGAATGAGATATTGGGAAGGGTCTCACGGTGTTTGCTACATGGGTAAACAAGGAATGGTTTAGGCGTACTCATATTTTCGGTTACTTGTAGCCAATGAATGGAAGGATGGCATTCCACGTTCGCAATGAATGGAAGGGTGGCAACTTCAGCAGCATCTCTCAGACTTCCATTTCCAACCAAGAGGGGATAGCAGGGAACTAATTTACCCTCCTGTGTGAAACAGTCACAAGCCTAGACAAAAGATAAGAAACAATGTTAGTTAAGGCGTTGGATATCAAGTTGTGAAGGACAGTGATCCCCACAAGATGGAAAAACAAGTGTTTTCCAGCCCAGCTTACTGCCTTGAAGTACTTCCCATGTGGAGGTGCTAGGAGGGTAACTCAGACGGCCACACAGGAGGAGGATTTGCAGGGGGGGGTCTCAGAGTACTCAGCAGTCAACTGGTCAGTGCGAGCATGCCAAGAAAGGAACTGAGGCTGGGGGAAGGCCGTCAGAAAAACTTAGGGAGAACAGTGCCTGGGTGCATATAAAGGCCTGGAGTTCACAGCTGTTCCCGCCAGCCAGACCAGAAAGCCTGATAATTCATGGAGCATTAGACGCCATACTCAGAATGGTTTTGCTTCACTAGATTAAATGCTGTTCTGGCTCCACTTAACAAATCTGAAAGGCAATACCTGATATGATCAAACTGTTTCCAGTAACTTGACTGAGTACCAAAACAAAGTTCAAGAATATTAACCAGATACAAAGACATCCATGAACCCAGCAGAACCATATATATATATATATATATATATATATATATATATATATAACACCTCATTTCTGAAACATCACTCACATCATTAGCTAGATTCGTGTTTGATTAGTCAACAGGTGTGTGTATCCTGCAAAATGACCACTATTATGTCATCTGTCCTATCTTTTATAGCCTACCCTAACTGAAAACATACCAGGAAGGGAATTCTAGGGAATATAGTATAGCCTAGCCAAGTTCACATATTCAAAGCCATCACAAACAAGTGGGTTTTATCTCAGGAATGCAAGGTTAGTTTAATATTTGAAAAACATTCAATGCAATGTACTATAATAATAAATTAAATTTTAAAAAATTGCATTATCCTAATAGAAACAGCAAAAACCATTTAGAAAAAACACCCAACATCCATTATGATTGAAAAAAAAACTCTTAGAAAACCAGGAAAGAGGGGCGCCTGGGTGACTCAGTCGGTTAAGCGTCCGACTTCAGCTCAGGTCACGATCTTGCGGTCCGTGAGTTCGAGCCCCGCGTCGGGCTCTGGGCTGATGGCTCAGAGCCTGGAGCCTGCTTTCGATTCTGTGTCTCCCTCTCTCTCTGCCCCTCCCCCTTTCATGCTCTGTCTCTCTCTGTCTCAAAAATAAAATAAAATAACATTAAATTTTTTTTTTACAAAATTTAAAAAAAAGAAAACCAGGAAAGAGGGAAATTCCCCAACCCGACAAAGTGCGTCTGTGAAAAAGCCTAGCGCTAACGTCATGTGTAATAGTGGAAGACTGAATGCGTTCTCCCTAAGATCAGCAACAAGCCAGGGCGCCTGGGTGGCTCGGTCGGTTGAGCGTCCGACTTGGGCTCAGGTCATGATCTCACGGTCCGTGATTTCGAGCCCCTCGTCGGGCTCTGTGCTGACAGCTCAGAGCCTGGAGCCTGTTTCCGATTCTGGGTCTCCCTCTCTCTCTGCCCCTCCCCTGTTCATGCTCTGTCTCTCTCTGTCTCAAAAATAAATAAACGTTAAAAAAAAATTAAAAAAAAAAAAAGATCAGAAACAAGCCAGCATGCCCACACTCAACACATCTATTCCACATTGTACTGGAGGTTCTATCCAGCTCAATAAAGCAAGGATAAAAAGTAAAATGCATCGATTGGAAAAGAAGACGTGAGCCGTGTTTACTCGCAGACAACATGATTGTCTATTTGGAAAATCTAATGGAATCTACAGAAGAGCTACAAGAGTTACAAGTTGCTACTAGAAGTAACAAGTGAGCTTGGCAAGGTTGCAGAATACAAGATCTGATGCAAAAATTAGTTTCTCTATACTGGTAATGGTCAGAAATTGAAATAAAAAAATTAACACCATTTAGTAAGAGGCATTAAGGAATCTACTCCTGAAATCATTGTTGCATTAGATGCTAACTAACTTGGATGTAAATTTAAAAATAAATAATTAAAATATAAAAAAAAATCATAAGAGATAAATTCCGAGAGGCAGAAAAAATCAACACCATTTATAATAGAATGAAAAATCCAAAACTTGGGTGTAAATCCACGAGGGGCTGAAAACTACAAAACATTTTTGGAGAAGTCAAAGGAGACCTAAGTAGGTAGACATTGTTCACTTGTTGGAAGATAAAACTGTTTTGATGTCAATTGTGCCCAAATTGATCTATAGATTTGGTGCGATTTCAATCAAATTCTCAGCAGACTCTGTCATAGAAATTGACTGCTTGGTCCTAACATTCATAGGGAAACGCAGAACTAGCATAGTCAAAACAAGTCTGAGGACCAGAGCTAACTGATTTCAAGCATTTTCATGTACTCATTTGCCACCTTTGTAACTTCTTTGGTGAAAAGTCTTTTCAAATCTTTGCTTGTGTTTTTGGAAATGTTTGGTTTCTCATTATGGAGTTTTGCGCAGTGGAGCCATGTTGGGGACATCTGTCCAAACCTACTGCGTGACTGGTAGAAATACGGGAAGCTCTGGATGTGCCTCATAAGCACCCTGGTAGTCACCAGCCAAGGGGACCAGCCTGTCCTTGCTGTGGGATGGGGAGATGTGCAGGGCAGAGGACAGTCCTGGTGAGGGGCTGGCTAGAGGCTTGCCATGGTCAGGTCCAGCTGTTAGAGAACCGCAAACAAGCAACACTACCTGCAAGCAAAGGGCAGAGGCCAGAAAAGGGAGCGGTCCAGGTGCCATATGGACTCATTTTTCCTGTCCACCACAGCTTGTTACTCCTGAAAGTGGAGCCACCCTGCTTTAATATGTTCCTGGCTGGAGTGGAGGGCATCCTGACTCACTGTGGTCAGGGTCCTTGGGTCTTTTGTCTGATACTGAGCAAGATGTCTAGGTGATCATGAAGCTCTTGTGTCCATGCAGGGCAGGTAGCTTCTGAGACCCCATGCTACACCGGCGGGTCACCAGAACCAGGAGCCCCCAGCTCAAGTCCTCTATTTGTCTGTAGGGGGCCTAACAAAGTACCACACACTGCACTGTTTAGACAACAGAAATTTATTTTCTCACAGTTCTGGAGGCTGGAAGTCCAAGATCAAGGTGTTGGCAGGGTGGGTTCCTCCTGGGGTCCCTGTCCATGGCTTGCAGATGGCCATCTTCTCCCTGTGTCCTCACGTGGTTGTCCCTCTGTGTGTGTCTGTGTCCTCTTCTTCTAAGGACTCCAGTCAGTTTGGATAGGGGTACCCCATGGCCTCATTTTATCTTAATCACCTCTGGAGAGACCCCATCTCCAAACACAGTCACATTCTGAGGTGCTGGGGGTTAGCGCTTCAACATGTGACTTCTGAGGGATACAGTTCAGTGCATAACACACCCCAAGTACAGCCGTTGTAACCCTTGTGGGCACTGACTGGTGTTGGGTCATCCTGCTTGGTCCTGTCAAAGACAGTGGGCTTGGTTCTCGCCCACTCTGCATATCAGGAAACCGGCGTGGAGTGTTTGCTGGGTTCACGGAGATCGCTGGCGTCAGACGTGCACAGAAGCCCTCCCAGCGCTGCCCCCCGAATGGACTCCGTGCACGCTTGTGCAACTGCTGCCTTACCACCCCGCGGATGGCCCCACAGTAACGAGGTGGGGACTTGCCCAGCCAGAAGTCTCAATGTAAAGCCGCTCTGCCTCTTTAGTAGAAGAGCAAATGGATTGCAAACCCACGAAAGGATTCAAATGTCTGGGAAACTTACCATGTGATGGAAAGTAATCTTTTAAAATGGTGAGGTGAGAGTAAATTAATGAGAAAGTGCTGTTAGATCCTCAAGGAAGAGAATCATTTGCAAGAGAATTAAAGTTGGATGGTTTACATCAGATTGAATTCCAGGTTCGTTATTTAAGTGTAAAAATAAATAAGGCCATTAAGATACTGTACCAGGGGGTACCTGGGTGTCTCAGTCAGTTATACATCCGACTTCAGCTCAGGTCATGATCACATGGTTTGTGAGTTCGAGCCTCGCATCGGGCTCTGTGTTAACTGCACAGAGCCTGGAGCCTGCTTCGGATTCTGTGTCTCCCTCGCTCTCCCCCCCTCCCCTGTTTGCTCTCTGTCTCTCTCTGTCCCTCTCTCTCTCTCTCTCAAGAATAAATAAACCTTAAACAAATTTTTTTTTAAATAAAAAAATACTGTACTAGGAAAAAAGTTGTGATGCTTAATAAAGATAAAATGGGGCAGGTCTTTATAAGCATAACACCATAGTCAGAAACTATAAAATAAAATATCAGTACATTTGACTAATAAAATTTTAGAAATTAAGTTTAGGCTTAAACACCACAAAGAAAGAGAATAAACAAACAACCAGAACTAAATGTTTTTTTTTATCAAAAGTTAATACCCTATGAATATGAAGAGTTTTTACAAACCAATGAGAAAAAGGATGAGCACCCCCTGAAAATAAAAGGCAACTATAGCAGCCAACTTTTGCTATTTGAAGATGCCAGCCTCCTTAATGGATTAATCTGTGCTCTCAGAATGAGGTTTTGAAGTAGGTACTGCGTTTTCTACACTTGGAGATAAGGAATAGGGAGTGTCGTCAGCCCCCCAAGGTCACCCTAAGGACTGGCGGAACCAGGGTATCTGCCGTTGGTCAGCAAGGCCCCCATGCAGAGACAAGAGCAGCTGTCTCAATCACTGAGAAAAGCAAGATTTTGATATTCAATGCAAATTAAGTGCAAATTTATACAAGTTTAACACGCATTAAAACAGTGCTGCGATTTTTCTAGTCCCATCAGGCTGAGAAACATGAGCTGTGAATACCACTCAGTGATTCTGTGCAAACCGGCAGTCTCAGTCGTTGTTGGTGAAGGGGTGAAGCGGACATCCTTTCCGGAAGGGGTGGGTGGGGGTGGGGTGGGGTGGGGTAGGGAGCAGGACCTGATCTGGCCGAGGTACTTGAGACACAAATGTGGACAAGTCCAGGGGTCACCTTCGGAGCAGCACACAGGGATGAGGCTGAAGACACAGGTCATGAGTCCGTGCGTCCGAAAGGCCCAGATTGTGGGCCTATTGTTGTCTCCGGCGGGCGTGTGACCTTGGACTCCTGACGCTGCAGCTTCATCTTTAAAGGGGGATACTGACAGTGTCTGCTCTCAAGCTGTTCTGAGGACTAATCCGGCTATCCAGAAGCCTAAGCTATTGTTATCATCTTCTTTTATTGTTTGATTTTTAAAGACAATGACCTGACATGTGTAATCAGAACATGCACGTATGTATGTGTGTTCATGGCATGTGTGTGCATGTTTATGTGTGTGGATATGCCCTTATGTATGTGTACGTGTATGGGTGCACGTGCATGCATGCCCACACGTGTGCGTGTGTCATAGATTGTGGGCACATGTGCCGGTGTGTGCAACATACACCTGTGTGCATATCACATCCACCTTGTGTGTGCGTGCGTGTGTGTCTCCGTGCGTGTGTATATGCCTGTGTGCATTGTGTGTGTTTGCATGGAGGGGGAGGGGCGCTAACAAAATTCTTGGCTGTAAGAGAAATAGGCTCTGAGAGGGAGGTTTCCTCACGGATGAAAGAAGGAAGCAGGTCCTGCTCCGTGCAGAGACCCCTGCTGAAGCACAGGCTGGGTCCGTGCAGGCACCGCTGACAGCTCAGCAGCAGAGATCAGTCATAGCCAGGAAGGGAGCAGGGGGGAGCCAAAACGAACAAAGGGTCAGACATTGAGCAGGGAGAAGTGCTCAGTTAAAAAGTGACTCGGGCCACCCTTCGTCCTTGCAGGCTCTGCTCTTCCTCCTGTTCCAGGCTCTAAAGCCTGGAGTCTGGCTTAATTATTGATGTTTAAAGTGCATTAACTTCTTTCTGACAGAAAAAGCCCAATTAATCAATGTAGAAGGACTGAGAGGACAAGAAGATCACCACTAGAATAGCTCAGTAATAATTGCTGCAGGTAGGGCCCACTGGTGCATATTCAAATTAGTGGGGGAGGGGCACCTGCCTGGGCGGTTCAGTTGGTTAAGCATCCACTCCTGATCTCTGCTCAGGTTATGATCTCACAGGTCGTCAGATCCAGCCCTATGTCGGGCTCTGTGCTGACGGTGTGGAGCCTGCTTGGGATTCTCTCCCTTTCTCTCTGCCCCTCCTCTGTTCTCTGTCTGTCTGTCTCTCTCTCAAAATAAATAAATAAACATCAAAAAAAAAATAGTGGGTGACAGCTGATGCAGAAACAGGATGTCTGCACTGACGTGGGGTATCATCCCTAAAGTATTTAATAAGTACCAAGAGGACAAAGGTAAGTTTACAGTGGCGAATGTGGACTGGCACCAGTAGTCAGGGGATCAAGGTTAATATCACAGGTGGAAGCCACAGTGACACGAAGCACCCTCTGATAGGCTACACCTGAAGGACACCTTGCTTCGGTTCTCTTGACATACAATTGCTGCAAATGCATAGCCTCGGTCCAGTCATGAGAGAACCAGACTCAAATGGAGGGACATTCCAGAGTAAAGGACAAGCCCTCTTCAAATGCATCATGAAAGGCAAGGGAAGGTGACGAATTGACACCGAGTGCTGGAGACTAAGGAGTGTGACGTCCAAATGCAACCTGGGATCCTGGACAAGGCCCTGGGACAGAAAAGTGACAACAGTGGGGCACCGGTCAAATTCAGATAAAGCTCGCAGTCCACTCCCTCCTCCTCGGGCAGAGGCGGTGATCACTCCCTAGTTTTGGTAAATGTGCTATGATTGTGGGAGATGGCAACAGGAGGGGAGGCTGGGTGGAGGGTGTAGAGGAACTATCTGTGCTGATTTTGCAACTTTTCTATAAATCTCAAAATGCACATCGCAAAATGCAACAGGCAGTGGGTGTGGGTGTGATTCACCAAATGTGCTCAGTGGTCTTCGCTTGGGGGGGGGGGGTGGCGGTTTCCCCTGGGGCCCGCACAGACTGTGCCAGGCCTCCATGTGGCAGGGATGAGTGTGGAGGTTAAGGTAGCATGTGGTCATGAGGCATGCACTGTGTGACCTTCTGGGGGGCATGGAAGGGTCTGCATGAGGCCTATGGGTGACCATGGCTCTGAACCAAGGATGACGTCTAAAGTCTGATGGCTAACAGCCCATATAAAATCAAGCCTCTTCTGGGAAATCGAGGCCCTATGGTCACCAGAGGGGAGGCTCACACAAGGGGCAGTAATGCCTCACTCATACGGACACACCTGGGCTGAGGAGGCATCTGGGATGTAACTGGCTGCCTTAGTCTGCTTAGGCTACCACAGGCTGGGGGTCAGCAACAGACATTGATTCCTCGCAGTTCTGGAGGCTGGAAGTCCAAGATCAAGGTGCTAACAGATTTGGCTCCTGGGGAGGCCCTTCAACCTGCTTTGCAGACAGCTACCTTCTTGATGTGTCCTCAGGGGGAGGACAGAGAGCTCTCTAGTCCCTTCTGATAAGGACACCAATCCCATCATGAGGGACATACTCGTGACCTTATCTAACCCCGATTACCTCCCAAAGGCCCGTCTCCAAATACCGTCCCCCCCAACTGGGACTTAGAGCTTCAGCATGTGGACTTTGGGGGGACACAGTTCAGTTCATCACTGGCCAGAAGAGATCTCTGAATCCCTCCCAACACCCCCAGGCCTGTTCCTCTTCTGTTCTTCCCATTTCAGAAAAAGTCTCCAAACTGAAAAGCTGTCATTGGATCCCTGTTTGCTTTACTGTCCCCTGTTGGCTCTGTCTCCAAAATCTGTCCTCATTGCATCACATTTTCAACCTTTCCTCACATCCCCCTGTGTCCCCTTGCAATGACCACTCTCCACCTAGCACACAATTGAACCTGTTGATCCATCCAGCAGATTAGCCCACTCCTCATTAGAACCCTCCAGCACCTGTCCATCCCACTCCTCCCCAGGGTCCACAGGGTCCTACCAACCTCAATCTCCTGTGCTCCTCCTCACCGTCTGTGTCATCACCCCTGGGTGTCTTTATATCCCTCAGTTGAGCCCTGGGCCCTCTGCACTGGGCACACCTGCTTTGTCTCCCCAGTTTGTCCCTCTGTCACTCAGGACGGAATTGCAGTGGCCTCCCCCATTGCTAGGTCAAAGGAGCCACTGTCCACTCTTGATCCCTGTGTTTACTGACCTTGCTCTTCCAGAATGTCCTCTCCATGTGAGACAGACTCCACGTGGTCATCTCCTGAGTCTAGGATGGAGTTGGCACTCAATAGCTGCTCAGTAAACACTTGCTGAATTTACCAGCCAATTAGCTGCTTCCTTTCCGTAATTGTAGCCCTCTTGTGGGGCAGAGACGAAGTCTGGCAGGACAGGCAGTCCTGGAGGTTTACTCGAGTGGGAAGACTTAGTAGGAAAGCACTGATCCTGTGGCTGATTTATAGGGGGGAGCCTCACATACCTTACAAGGGGTCACCTGAGAGCCCCCAACCCTCAGCAGCAGCCAAACTCTTCCCAGGTGCTAGGGAATGGGGGGCAGTGTGGGGGCAGAGACCCCAGCCCTGCACTCCTGGGGAGTTGGGCCTGGTGAACCATTAACTGACTTTGGACCTGGCTTGGCCATGGTCCTGGGAAGTCTGAGAAAGAGGGAGCTGACTAAATGGCTGGTGCAAAAGAGACCAGTGGGCTTCCCAGGGACAGGACTAGATGCTTCTTTGAGTTTATATTTTTCTGGCCATTTCCATGGGTATTTACAGTGTGGAAGGAGTCAATCAGGGAAAGTTTAGTTTTCTCCCCAAAAAACTGAGGGAAGGGGGGTTTATTGAGTGGCTAGTGGGGGACTCATGGGCTGAAGAAGAAGAAGCCAAGCCTTGGAAGTAGCAGGCACGGAACAACTCCAGACACTTGGGTGGCTAGCCAGCTGCAGGGTTTGAAACCTCATTTCTTGGTGCTGCCAAGAGTCAGAGCTCCAGACCCCTGTTCATCCTTAGCTCTCCACTGGAGAGCAGCTGATGGCTCAGGCTGGCCAAGTGACTGCATCCCAGAAGTCCTGGGTGCAAATATCACCCTGGGAAACAACTGTGAACCGGGAGATGTATGGACAGAGGGCTCAGTGGAGCATCTGGAGTCTCAGAGAGACTCTCGGGCACAGGCTTCCTTCTGTCATGTGGGTTATTATTTCTGCTATAGTTGAGCAACATGCAGGATCCTGTGTTTGTGGTTTACTTATTTACCAGCCTGTGCCTTGACAAGACTTGATAATCTAAAATAATACTCCTTATTTAAAATTTTTTTAATGTTTATTTTTGAGAGAGAGAGAGAGAGAGAGAGAGAGAGAGAGAGAGAGAGAAACAGAGTGCGAGTGGGGAAGGAGCAGAAAGAGAGACACACACAGAATCTGAAGCAGGCTCCAGGATCTGAGCTGTCAGCACAGAGCCCAATGAGGGGCTTGAAATCACAAACCATGAGATCATGGCCTGAGATGAAGCTGGACGCTTAACAGACTGAGCCCCCGCATGGGGGTCTCTTTAGTCTTACTCTTTATCTTAAATTCTTATTTCAGTTCTGTTTGATACTGGCAAACTTCTTTCTGTTCTGGCCTTGGTTGTTCACTGTGTGGGCTCCTCTCCTTTCCCCCTGCCTTAATGTCTGTGTCTACTTCTTTCTGCATGTTTCTCAAACATCTCTTCTTTTTAGCTGACCCTCTCTTTGGTAGCATCGATTCAATTTTGCAGCTTCCAGGGATGATTTACACGGATCTTTTGCCTGTTTCACATTTTTACCTTCATTTTAAGAAACCACGGCCAGGTCTTGTTTCAAAACGCCTTTATCTTGTAAACAGTAAGCCACCTTCCAAAATCTCTTTTTGTCCCTAATAGGGAAGCCACTGAAATGTCTGAGGACACTGCTCCTTTCCTGTGGGATAGCTTGACCAGGGCCCAGAAACCACACTTCTCTCCATTTACCTAGAGCCTTTGAAATGAATTACAGATGAGAGTTTTGGAGTTGCGGGGAAAATGTTGCAGACATGGCACTCTGCCATCCTCTCTGAAGTCAGTAGCTCCTAACAAGGTAAAATTGGACAAGGATAAAAGGAAAGTTTTCTTCTTGGTAAAAAAAAAAAAAAAAAAAAAAAAAAAAAATTGTACTAGTACAGGACGGGAAAAATGCATGAACAGCGTGTTTAGATAAGGCCAATTTCATATAACAATGTTGAAACAGTTTCCTCAAATGGCTACATTAAAAGGGGAAAACTATACATTTTTAAATTAGTAAGTGATATGTGAAAGAAGCATTGGTAGGACTGCCAGTACCCCCTTTTCCTTTCCAGGACCTACTGTGGGGGAAGGGCAGGAAGGGCTGTTCTGAATGAACTTAGTGATTCCTTCTCCAAAGTGGAAAGTACTGTGGTTGGTGAGACACAAAGATAAAATTTAGGTGGATGTTTCCATAGTCTTGGGATGGAAAGGGCTTCCTAAGCCTGGCAACAATGCCAGGACACATAAAGTAGAAGAAGTTTGGTAGATTTGACCACATAAAATGATAAGTGATAAACTATACGAATAATTCTTTTTTTAATGTCTTGTTTATTTTTGAGAGAGAGAGACAGAGCACAAGCAGAAGAGGGGCAGAGAGAGAGGGAGACACAGAATCTGAAGCAGGTTCCAGACTCTGAGCTGTCAGCCCAGAGCCCAACGTGGGGCTTGAACTCACGAACTGCGAGATCATGACCTGAGCCAAAGTCGATGCTTAACAGACTGAGCTGCCCAGGTGCCCCTAAGAATTCGTGAAAGTCAATAAAACATAAGCAAAGAAAATAATTTTTTTAATTAAGCATAATTGACATAGAACATATTAATTTCAGGTGTACCCCATAATGTTTCAATATTTGCATATTGTGATATGACAAAATGACTAGAAATAATTCTAAAAGAATGAGAATACTCTGATGGGCCAAGAAGTGGCAAATAAGGCTCCTTGAGCTTTAGGGTGAGGGTGGGGGTGGAGGTGAGGGTTCCATCTGTGCAGGCCTCTGGGACCAGGTTTGTCCTTCTGCATCAAAATGTGCTTCCCCTTTGGCCCGACCATCTCCCTTCTGGGGGTCTAATCTGAGGATGTGTTGTAGGGAAGCTCCTAGCAGCAGAGCTAAAAAGGGTGAAATAGAAAGAAATTAACATTTCCATTCTAGAGGGAAAGATAAACTAATATATGCATGCAGAGAAAGAAGGTATTAACATGCTATTGACCTGTGTTGGTTAATTTATGCTTATGTTAGGGTGAAAAAGCAGGGTGTAGAACCACAGGTAGAAAGTGGCCACAAAGAAACAAACGAATGAGAACCGATGTCTTGTTTTAAATTCATTTTCTTGGTTATGGGTGGGGTTGAGTTCCCCTTTACCTTTGTCTTCTGTGAATTGCCTGTTTGACCCTTTTACCCATTTCCTAATCACCTTTTTTTATTGGTTCGTAGGAGATGTTTACGCAACATGTTCATTGCATCTTCAGTAAATTATTTTGTCTGCAATTAGTTTTTAGTTTGTTTCATGCACGATTCATTACTTTTTTGTGGCTGGGTTTCCTTTCTTGCTTAGTAAAGCCTTCTTCACAACCCAATTTTTAAAATGTTTCATATTTGGTTCCAAACATTTTATACACTTTTTATGTGTATCTCTTTAATACACCTGAAATTTATTCTTGCCACTGGTGTGAAAAAGAACCTAATATTACTGGTTTCCAAACGATAGTGAGTTTCCCCAAACATGTCTTGACCCTTCATTTCAGCTGTGGTTTGAAATGCTGCCTCTATCCAACAAGAAATTTCCACATGAATGTGAATCTGTTTCTGGATTGCCTGCATTAATTGCCAAAGTCTTTTGGGGGCTTTTCGAAAACACCTTAAGTATTCATAAGTATTTTCTCTTTCAGATGAAATTTCACATCAGCTTCTCAAGTTTCAATACCCCATTGAGATTTTGGTTGAAACTGGACTGAATTCATAGATTTTTGCAGGCCGAAAAAAAAAAACAAACCTTATTGTAATTTGGGGGGAAATAATTTTAAGTGATTTGTTTCTAGATGGTATCAAGCTGTCCTCATGCCAAGCTGTCAGGCCTGATGGCCTTGGGGTCAAGCTGGGGGAGTGTTAGCAGCATGAAGGGGCTGCTGGCTGTCCAGCATCGACTGTGTGTCCAAAACTGTGAGCCAGGTGCTCTGCCCAGCAGTGAGCAGACCTATACCCAGAATGGCGACTCCAACTCTTTCCACCAGAGAGAAGGAGGTCAGTCAGTGATGAGCAGCACACGCAGAAAAGGCAGAGAGTGAGGTGGGGGAAGGCTGGGCGGTGCTGGGGCTGCAAGGCTGACCAGTGGACAAGTCACCACCATGGGGCCTCTGGATTCTGGGCATCACTTCCTCTCAAGTTCCCCGGTTGCCTTCCGCAGGTGGGGCGTGCGCACTTCTTGGTGGGACTGAGAGAAGGGTGATGCTCTGGGATGCTAAGATTTCAGCCTTGGCACCTGCCCACTGCCAATACTTGACCTGAGTTGGTCTTCCTTTTTGCCCAGGGATTTATTCACGTCCCTGATATGCACATGGATAAGTTTAAAACCACCAACTTGATGGAGCCTGAATTTTCTTGCAGATCATTTCCTTCCATACTCCCTTTTTGCTAATTTCCATGTCTCTGTTAGACTGATTTCTTAATATTTAGTTTAACTAACTCGGTTTTAGTCATTCAAGTATCCCTTTCAGTCTCATTTTAAGCTGTAGTACCTGTGAAAGCATGGATTTGATATGCCAGCTGTCTTTCAACGGACACGGAAATAAAACACAACTATTGAAATATGATGTGTTTATCCCTCTGCCACCTCAAACCACTTTTGGCCACCACTGGTGGTTTCTCTGGGCCAGACACTAGTAAAGAGACAGTATGGTGCTGGAAACCACAGGCCTTTGTGCTTG
This sequence comes from Panthera pardus, assembly GCF_024362965.1. Taxonomy (NCBI): domain Eukaryota; kingdom Metazoa; phylum Chordata; class Mammalia; order Carnivora; family Felidae; genus Panthera; species Panthera pardus. The sequence continues at coordinate 59,821,152 of NW_026527013.1, forward strand.
CCCTGGTTTTGCCTCAGCCTCTCCAACGATCTAGAAGAAGGAATGTTGACGTTGAGGCCTCATTCTCCTCCTGTGAAATTGAGAACTGACTCAGTGCTGCAATTGCTAAGGCAATAAAATTCATTGCCTTGTGGTCAGAAACTTAGGGATTCCTCTTGAGCAGATTCCTGTGCACAGATCCTCCTGGTGATAGAGTCCTCAGTGGGGAATCCAGGTTCTGGAGCAAGTTGGAATTTGCTTTGGCTCTGGACCAGGGAATGTCCTTACTCTCTAGCTCCAGTCAGCACACACAAAGGGGTTGTGGAGGATCCAGGCCAGATGGAGGGTGAGCGGGAGAAAGTGTACACAGTAGCTTACTGGGAAGAATAGACCTGTCCCACCAGAATGGGAATCCCTGACAGGTGATGGGAGCTGAGTGGGAACCCCAGGAAGGATGGGCCTTTTTAAATTTTTTTTTTTAATGTTTATTCATTTTTGAGAGACAGAGCATGAGCGGGGAAGAGAGAAGGAGACACAGAATCTGAAGCAGGCTCCAGGCTCCCAGCCGTCAGCACAGAGCCTGACATGGGGCTCGAACTCACGGACTGTGAGATCATGACCTGAGCTGAAGTCAGACGCTCAACTGACTGAGCCACCCAGGCGCCCCAGGATGGGCCTTTTTAAAGCATTCCCTTCTGGACCCCTAGGTAGCCTGGGACTCCAGCACCTCTGCCTGCAGCCTGAGCTCAAAGAAACTCTGCCTTCCCCAGGCTTGGCATGGACAGCCAGCCTCAAGATAAAGAAGTGAGTGATCTGGTTGCTCATTCAGTCCCTCTCCCTCAAAGAAAGAAAGGAAAAGAGGGCTCTGGCAGGGAGGGGGACCGGCCAGCATCGCACAGCCAGCAAGAGGCTCAGACACTCCCAGTCCTCAGGCTTCAGGCCCAGAACCCAGGACTCAGGCCATAGTCCTCTGCCACCAGCCCAGGACAACTCCAGGACTCCCAAAGTCACAGTGATCACTGCCATGGCCATGCAAGGGGAGACTAAAGTTATTGGAAACATGCCATAGGTATCATGCAAAGCAAACCAAAGAAGTTTTTAAATCTGGGAAAATATGGTATAAAATGTTAAACTAATGTATTTAGAGCCCTTAAAGCACGAATACTTTTCTAAGAAAACGGCAAGTAGCAAAAGTGACTCAAGATGTAACAAAGATAGGTAGGAGAAGAACTTGAATTTGGATGCATGTTGCAAATAAAATATTAGCAAAGCACATGTAGCAGAATATGAAAAGAATCCACCATGATAAAAAAAAAAAGATTTATCCAAGGAATGTAGGCATGGATCATCATTACAAAATTCATTAATGTAATTCATTAGACTATTAGGCAAAATGAGAAATTATAACCTCAAAAAATGCCCAAGAAATATGTCATATAATTTAATACCATATTTTGTATAAAAAGCTTTTGCTGATTAGGAACAAACATGTGAGAGGGTTACTGGAAGGGTAGTGTGATGAGGGATGGGCTAAATGGGTCAGGGGCATTAAGGAATCTACTCCTGAAATCATTGTTACACTATATGCTAACTAACTTGGATGTAAATTTAAAAAAATTAAATTAAATTAAAAAAAGGAATAAACATGTAAGCATATGTTCAACATTTTGTACATATTTTCAAGGGTCTTATGTGCTGCTTGAAGCAGATCAGTGGACCCTTTAGATGTCTATGGGCCCTGACTTAAGGTCTCTGAATTATATGGAGGTGAGTCAGAGTAACACACATAAGTTGTACATACAATTCTGAATTCAAATCCCAAATGTAAAGAAAAAAGTAAAACTATCTGTATTTTCAGATTACGTGATGTTGTTGTACATAAACATTCCTAAGGAATTCACTAAAAAACTATTTGAGCTAAAACACAAGTTCAGCAAAGTTGCAAAATGCAAGAGAAATAATATAAAAATTAATTGCATTTCCATATACTTGCAATGAACAATCTAAAAATGAAATTACAAAAATAATTCCATTTACAATAGCATCAAAAGGAATAGAATATCTAATCATAAATTTGACAAAAGAAGTACAAAACTTATGCTCTGAAAGCTATAAAGTTCCACTGAAAGAAATAAAAAATCTAAATAGATAAGAAGACATCCCATGTTCATGGATTGGAAGACTTAATATGGTTAAGACCCACATTGGCCTACAGATTTAACTCATCCCCGGATTCTTTGTAGAACTTGACAAGCTGATCCTAAAATTAATGTGGAAACTCAAGTGATTTAGAATAGGTAAAACCATCTTCAAAAAGAAGAACAAAAGTTAGAGGACTCACACTGCCTGACTTCAAAACTTACCAAAACCCCACAGTAATCAAGGCAGTGTGGTATTGGCATAAGGACAAACATATGATCAAAGGTCTAGAATCAAGAGGCCAGAAGTAAACCATGTATCTATGGTCAACTAATTTTTAACAAGAGTGCAAAGTCCATTCAACAAGAGAAGAGTAATCTCTTCAACAAATGGTGCTGAGACACCAAGATAGCCTCATCCAAAAGAATAAAGTTAGACCCTTACATTATGTCATATATAAAAATTAAGTAGGAATGGATAAATGACCTAAATGTAAGCACTGGAACTATAAAACCCTTAGAAAGAAAAGATAAGAGTAAATCTTTATGGCCTAGGGTTTGGCAGCGGAATTTTAAATATGACACTAAAAGCATAAACAACAGATGAAAAAAAAATAGATAAATTGGACTTCAAAATCAAAAACATTTGTGTTTCAAAGGATACGGTCAAGAAGGTAAAAAGACAACTTACAGAGTGTGACAAAATATTTGCAAATCATACGTGTTTGGAAAAGGACTTGTATCTAGAATATATAGAGAATACTTACAAGTCAATAATAAAGGACAAATAATCCAATTTAAAACTGGGCAAAGGACCTGAAGAAACATTCTCCCCCAAAAGATATACAAATGGCTAATAAAGCTCATGCAAATATGCTCAACATCACTAGTCATCAGGGAAATGCCAATCAGGACCTCAGTGAGATACCACTTCACAATCAGTAGAATAGCTATAATCAAAAGGTCATACGATAACAAGTATTAGCAAAGATGTGGAGACATTGGAACCCTCATACACTGCTGGTGAGAATGTAAAATGGTGCAGCCACTTTGGAAAACAGTCTAGCAGTTCCTAAAAAAGTTCAATAGAGATGTTACCATTTGATTCAGCAATTCCATTTCAAAGAGAATTGAAATATGTCCACATAAGAACTTGTACACAGGGGCACCCAGGTGGCTCAGTCAGTTAAGAGTTGGACTTCGGCTCAGGTCATGATCTCCTGGTTCTTAAGTTCGAGTCCCACATTGGGCTCCGTGCTGACAGCTCATAGCCTGGAGCCTGTTTTGGATTCTGTGTCTCCCTCTCTCTCTATTCCTTCCCCACTGGCTCGCTCTCTCTCTCTCTCTCTCTCTCTCTCTCAAATAAATAAAGATTAAAAAAAAATTAAACTTGTACACAAATGTTCACAGCAGCATTATTCATAATTGCCATAAGGTGAAAACAACCAAAATGCCTATCAAGTGATATCTATCACTTGATAAACAAAATGTGGTCTATGCATACAATGGAATATTCATCATTGGCCATGAAAAGGAGTGGAATACTGACACATGTTGAAACACAACTGAACCTTTAAAACATTATACAAAACAAAAGAAGCTAATCACCAAAGACCATGAATTAGATGATTCCATTCTGAAATGTCCAGAAGAGGTAAATGTGTAGAGACATAAAGTAGATAAGTCATTATCTGGGATTGGGGGGGAGCAGTAGATTGGACGGGGCTACCTGAAGGGTATAGGGTTCTTATTGAGGAGATGAAAATGTTCTATAATTTAATGTGATGAATACACTAAAACACACTGAATTATACCCTAGAAATGGCTGAATGGTATGTAAGTACATGAATTATATCTCAATAAAGCTCTTGCCACACACAAAAAAGAATGCAAACACTTGCGAGAGGAAAACAATAGCAATAAAAGTCAACTAAGGACATAAAAAACACTAAATAAGCAGTGATTTTCCTGATTCCTGGAAAAGGAGTCTCAACATTTTTTTAGAGTTTGTTTATTTTGTTTTGAGAGAGAGAGAGAACTAGTGAGCACACATGAACAGGCAAGAGGTGGAGAGACAGAGAGAGAGAGGATCCCAAGCAGGCTCCACACTGTTAGCACAGAGCCCGACGCGGGGCTCAATCTCATGGATGTGAGATCATGACATGAGCCGAGATCAAGAGTCAGACACTTAAACAACTGAGCTATCCAGGTGCCCCGGGAGCCTTGACATTTTAAAGACAGCAATTTCTTACCATATGATCCAGTAATTCCAGAACAGGGTATTTACCCAAAGAAAAAGAAAGCACTAATTTGAGAAGATATATCCACCCCAATGTTTACTGCAGCATTATTTACCATAGCCAAGATACGGAATCAACTGAAGAGTCCAATGATAGATTAATGGATAAGGAAGATGTGGTATACATTTACAATGGAATATTGGCCATAAAAATGATGAGATCTTGCCATTTCCAGTGACATAGATGGACCTAGATGGTATTATGCTAAGCGAAATAAGTCAAAGACAAATACCATATGATTTCACTCATATGTAAAATCTTAAAACTCCAAACCAACCAACCAACCAACCCAACAAACAAAAGGAGAAGCAGAATCATATATACAAATTGATGGTTGCCAGGGAGGAGCCGGGTGTGGGAATGGAGAAAATGGGCAAAGGGGAATGGGAGATACAGGCTTCCAGCTGTGGACTGAATAACATGGGATGAAAGGTACAGCATAGAGAATATAGTCAGAGGTATTATGATAGTGTTGTAGCGTGACTCAAAATTTGAGTGGAATTTATTTGGAATTTGATAAAATAATTCTAAATTTCACCAGAAAGAATTAATGTTTAAGAATAGCAGAGACATTTTTGGAGTAAAAAAGAGCAGTGAGAGTTTTTTTGTGTTATCAGGCATAAATATCTGTTCTAGAGGTCTAGGGATTAAAAGAATCTTGCAGGGTGTGGGAGAAAGCGATAGAAATATGAACCAGGCACGTGCATACACAGACTTTAGTCAATGGTCAAAGTGGTGTTCCAGATGAATGAAATGGATTATTTAGTAAATAATGTTGGGCTCAATGACCAAAATCATAAAAACCAGATTTCTTCCAGATGAATTAAATATTAAAATGTGAAAAATAAAACCTTAAAGGAATTGGAAAAAAGGACAGGAAGTTAGTTCTATAAACTTGGCATGGGGAGAGGCCTTCTCGGCCAGCCAAGAGGAAAAGTTGGACGGATCTGTCCACATAAAAACGAAAATTTCCACATGGCAAAGGGCCTTCAAATAAAGTGAAATGATGAAATTAAAAATAGCTTAATAATTTCAACATTTGAGGGTATTTTAAAATCTGCAGTATATAAAACGCTTTAAAATCCAATAAGAAAAAGATATGCACTCTTCAAATACAATTCAGCATAAAATGAAAACATTTTATTTTAAAATTATTTTAATTTAAAATAAAATATTAAGGGGCGCCTGGGTGGCTCAGTCGGTTAAGCGTCCGACTTCGGCTCAGGTCATGATCTCGTGGTCCGTGAGTTCGAGCTCTGCGTCGGGCTCTGTGCTGACCCCTCAGAGCCTGAAGCCTGTTTCAGATTCTGTGTCTCCCTCTCTCTCTGACCCTCCCCGTTCATGCTCTGTCTCAAAAATAAATACACGTTAAAAAAAATTTAAAAATAAATAAATAAATAAAATATTAAGAATCTTTGTTTGCCATCACAGGATTTTTTAAATGAATTTGAAAGATTTTCAGCAAGGCATGTGCTCATTACTTTGAGACATGTGTGAAGAGAGTGTGAAGCTATGGGGCCCACATGAAAGTCCATAAGGAGGGATCTTAGCAGAAACCCTATAAGGAAAGGAGGGTTCTTTGGTATGACTCCATTTCCAGGTACTTTTAAAAACTAACTCATCTGGCTATCACTGAGACCCAAAGAGATTAAGTGATGTATAAACCATCATTCAGCTAGCAGGTGGTCAAGGTGGGATTCAAACCTGGGAATCCTACACCAGGAACCAGCTCCTAATCTTTCTACCACAGCTTCCATCCAAGAGGTAGTGCTTCCCTCCAGGCTATTTCTCATTCAAGAAGTCTGGTGCTATCCTGGAGTCTCACTACTCAGCTGCCCACACATATCTGTCTGTCTGTTTGCAGCAGACACGTGAAGTGGCTTTGTGCCTGCCCCGGGGGGGTGGGGGGGTGGATCTCAGTGCTCGCCCCTTTCCTGGCTGGCTGCAAGGCTCTCCAGCCAGTATCTACTGGCCGTCTGGCCCCCACATTCCACTTTCTACACTTTGCACACAGTCACCAGGGTGAGTTCTAAAATGCAAATCAGCTCAAGTTAGTCCTAGACCTAAAACCTTGCTCTCCACTTCCTTCTTTTCACATGGCCCTTAGATCACAGGTTGACACCTTTCCTTCAGAGATGCTTGCCCTCTAGTTTCTCCTAAGGATAAGAACAGGATGTTCCAGGTGGAGTAGGGGCGGGGGCCAGGATTGGAGAGATAGGTAGTTGTAGGGGAGAGTCTTGAAACCTTTCAAGCAACCCTTTAGCTTCCAACCTCACTTGCACCCCCATGGAGGCTCTGGTCTCTCTGGGCCACCTGGTTCTGTGATGCAAACCGGTGTCAGCACCCTTTGCTCTCTCCCCGGCGGCTTAATTTCAGCATTGCAGAGGAGGTTTCTAATGGGCCGTTGGGCAATAGTTCTAATTTCCAACACTGTTGAAACTTTCTGTGTTTCACAAGCATTGCCTCTGCAATGTCTGGATAGGCTTGTGTCATGGGTGGCCAAAGTGTTGCTATCAACACTTAGTACAGAACTGTATTTATTTAAAAACAGAAAATGTCTCCCCCACCACCACCAGAAAAGAAGGAAAGAGAGAGGAAGGAAGGAAGAAGAGAAGGAAGAGGGAGCAAGGGAAGGAAGGAAGAAAGGAAGGAAGGATAGAAGAGAAGAAGGGAGAGTGGGAAGGAAGGAAAGGAAGAAGAGGAAGTAAGGGTGGGAAAGGAAGAAGGGAGGGAGGGATGGAGAGAAAGAAAAAAGGGAAAAATGGAGGGAGGGAAGAGGGGTGGCAGGGAGGGAGGCAGAGATGGGAAGGAGCAGGCTGAGGCGGCTGGGAATAGAAAGACTGGGTGACAAAGTTATGGATCTTTTTAAAAACACTGTATCTGTGACCAGGTTCTTCTCTTTAGGGTCATCCTGACCTGTGTTGCTCAAATACTTCTCGCACTTCCCACCACATCCAGGTTAACATGGCATTCAAGGGTCTTCCTGGTCTGATTTGCCCCCACAGTGAGGCAGATTCTAGCTTCACACGAACAGGTTACTTACCAGGTCACTGGAGGTTGGCTGCCCCCCAGCACAGGGGTGGGTGGAAAGGAAAGTGGGGTGTTGATCCCATCTTCCCACAGCTGGGGTGCCTTGAATCCTGGTGAAGGAGCATGGAATCCTAGAGGTGACCTCCCGGGACACTGAACAGGTCAGAGCAGGTGAAGAACACATGGGCAAATGCTAATAACACAAAGTATCAGATGGGAGGGTGGTCAGGATGGGAGCCCGAGGAGAGAATGAAAGTTGATGTCTATGGAGAGCTGACTGTCAAGTGCTATGTGTGTGTTTCACATTATAAATTCCCTTCAGTGCTCACACACTCCTGTGAGTGAGGGCCATTTGTGGTTTTGCTTCATTAGGGGAGGAAGAGGAGGTATGGTCAATGTCCCATGAGGTGTGCACTCTCATCCTCACTATTGTAACTCCTGGGCAAACCAAGGCACAGAGAGATTCAGTGCCTTGCCTGGGAGGAAAACCTGGACTTGAATCCACAAGTCCGGCATTCTGGGCCCCTAACTGCTGCCCTGTAACTTCCCTGGGTGTCTAGGGGTCTTGTCAAGGGATCCCCTCCAAAGGTTTCGCCGTAACTGAGATGCCCTCATTCCTATCCTCCACATCCACTGTCTTGATTGCCCTCAGTCTCTCCAGAATGACCTCTTTCCTCTCCTGCCCAGCTCAAGCCTTACTGTTTTGTGCATCTCTTCACAGGTGTCCCCTAATCTATCAATGCTTCTTGTTGGTAAGTGCTAGAACACAGCCTGAGCAAAGTACTCCCTAGCTGTCCCTTGTCCACAACAGCATCTCCCAAACCGCAGTCATTTCTCTAATCAAAGTTATGATTTTTTGGTGTGTACTTGAACCACCTATGTATTTAACCTTATTTTTCAAATCAACTCCTTACTTAAATAAATATATTTATGTAAAAAGGAAATGCCACTTGCTCTCCCATAAATGGAAAAGGAATGTTTTTCTTTTTTAAGAAGCTTGTTTATTTATTTATTTATTTATTTATTTATTTTCAACGTTTTTTATTTATTTTTGGGACAGAGAGAGACAGAGCATGAACGGGGGAGGGGCAGAGAGAGAGGGAGACACAAAATCGGAAACAGGCTCCAGGCTCCGAGCCATCAGCCCAGAGCCTGACGCGGGGCTCGAACTCACAGACCGCGAGATCGTGACCTGGCTGAAGTCGGACGCTTAACCGACTGCGCCACCCAGGCGCCCCGAAGCTTGTTTATTTATTGAGAGAGAGAGAGAGAGAGAGAGCACGTGTGTGCATGTGCGTTTGAGAGAGAGAGCGCGTGTGCACACATGCAGGAGAGCAAGCAGAAGGGCAGAGAGAGGAGGAAAGACAGAATCCCATGCCCAGTGAGGAGCACGACGCTGGGCTCGATCTCATGACTGTGAGATCATGACCTGAGCTGAAATCAAGAGTTGGATGCTTAACTGACTGAGCCACCCAGGTGCCCCCCAAAACCAGTGTTTTTCTAATAGAATAAAATAAATGGAAAACTATTAAAACTCAGAAGACTCATCTAAGGACCACCCGTAATCAGGAACTTTTCTTCCCAGCACCATTTGAAATCCTACATAATTATTTATGTGACACACTGAACACAGCCTTTCCAGGTTGAATAGAGACAAGAGAAAATGGGCATGTGATGATGAGAAAAATAGTGAAGAGGGAAAAAGAAATGCACAAAGGAAGAAGATCCCTCTGAAAATGATCTGCTTCAGGACCAGATGAAGACATCAGAGGTCTTCTTATGAGCTGCAGCTTGGATAGGGATCCTCCAGTCCATGGCCTCCTGCCCAATTACCAGCAGCTTCTCCAAGAACTTGTTAATTTGAATTTCGATCCTAGTTTTCAATGGGCAGTTTTTTTATTTGCTTCCTTCTTAGTTGGTTCTCATTTTAGATGTCAATGCCATTCTAGTAGGGGTCTTTTCCGTTTTTATTTTTCATAGCTACTAAATGCATATTCACTGTCTGGGTGGATGCAGTGAGTTTCATTTTTTCCAATGTTGGTGAAAATTTGGAAGGGTTTCAGTTGAAGCTGCTAGACAGAGTCCATTTCTAAAGAAAAGATCTGTTTGCGTTTATTGACACAGAAGTTAAAATTTGTTTTCAAATCCATTTACCTTTCCCCTTATTGTTTTAATCTTTGGTTTCATGTGTATTAAGTTCTTCCTTACCCCTAAGATTACATAAATATTCACTGAAATATGCTTCTAGTGTTTTTATGGTTTCATTTTACATTTCAATCTGTAATCCATCTAGAACAAGAAACAGGAATCTAACTTTATTTAATTTCAAGGGGTTGGCCATTTGCCCACACTGTTTATTGAAAAAAATCCAAGCTTTTCCCACTGATTTGAAAGGTCATCTTCGCATGTATTTCATGTTTATATAACTTCAGGCTGATTCTACTCTTTTCCATTCCGTTCTTGGATCAGGAATCCAATGTTAAAAGATTTTATCTTTCATATCTGATAATCCCATTCCTCTGCTAGCTTGTTTTCCTTTTCAAATGTTTCTTGCTGGAAAACGGACCTTTTCTATAAAACAGTGTTATGCTTTTCTATCCAGGGACACGTCATATCTCTCCATTGACTAAATAAGTTGTATTTCTCAGGAAAGAGTTGGAGTCTCCTGTCCTGTGTCTGTTTCCTTGTTTATCTTATTCCTAAGATCCCTAATTTCTCGTTGAATTGTGAAAGGGATCTTTTTTCAATATATTTTGTTACAGTTATTTTGGGGAGTTTGGTAAGCCACAAGGTTTTGTATATTTATTTTGTAACTGGCCACTGAACTAAATTCTCTTTTCAGTTGGAATAGCATTTTTCCCCCTATGGCTTCTTTGCACATTTTTGCTTCTGGACCCTTCTGCAGCAGTAGCCCAGCCAATAAAGGTGACTCCTGCGCCACTCTGGGGGGACGGTTGGCCCTCCCACCTGGCCCTCAGCTCCAGCTCAGGGAAGAGGCACTTTAACCCTCCACGAGCACCCAGGGGTTCCGTCTCCAAGCAAAATATTTTTTTCCATAAAGGAGCTTCTTTTACGTCAGTTGGTATTTTGGTCAGGAATTACAGAATGTACTTCGCAACGAGTTCAAAACACACTGCTTTTTAAAACCAGACCTTTTCCAACAAGATCAACAACAAATGTGTTACTTTTCTCACACCTTGGACATGTAGGAAAATGTGTGCTCAGGGAGCTGGCCAGGAGCCCGCCTGGGGAAAGTGCCAGGCTGGATGAATGCTATGGGGCAGGGGCTTGGCTTGTCCTTGTTTGCCGGACTCTGAATAGCTGCTAAGAGTCCCTCCAAATCCTGTTGGGCACCCTAGTCCTTAGTGTGCAAGCCAGGGAGCTGGCAGCTGTCCCCTGGAGGCCAGGCCTCGGCAGTACAGAGCTGTGTGGGTTTACTGACTGAATGCACCACTGTGTCTGGTTCCCAGCATCTCCCATCCACCTCAGTAACAAGAGAAAAGTGCCACTCTCCCCTTTTGAGGAAGAGGAACTGTGGCTTCATGTCACACGTTGAAAGTAACTCGCTCCAGGACTCACGGACGTTCAGGGGCAGAACCCGGATTTGAACACAGTTTAAATCAGCAATTCTCAAATGTTTTGGTCTCGGGACTCCCTTAACGCAATTAATCCACGAAAAATTACTGGAGACCTTGAGGAGCATTTTTTAGAAAAGGTGAGTTTTACCTGTGGTTATTTAATATCTCTGCAATTCGAACTGAGAGACTTGGAAAGCAGCAGAATATACAGCACGCATCTATCTCACTGGCTGTCAGAGCTATAGGACGGCATTTCACCTCATGCCCGAAGACACTGCTGTGCGCTCAGGGGAGGACAAGAGAGGGGAATGTCTTAGTCTTATCATAAGTATGGCTGTTGTGTGGAAAACCCCTTGAAGCGTCTCAGGGCCCCAAGGCTCTCTGCACCACGCTCTGCACTGCTGAGAATTGGGCACTACATCAGGGTGACTGGAAATTTTGCTCTGGAAGGATGGGTCTCAATGAACTCATTATGATAAGGAATGGGGCGAGGGAGGATGAAGAAGGCAGTAGGGAGCAGAGGAGCTAACATAGCTTCGTCGAGGGATTCCTGTCACTGCCTCCAGTGACCCCATGACAGAGACACCAGGGCCACCGTTGTTCCCTGAGGCTGAGTGAAGTAAAGTCACACAGCAAATGGATGGGTGTAGGCACAATAAGACTGATCAGACAGAGGGACCTGCTAGAATGGCTTTCGGTGATCAGCCCAGGCCTCACTAGCCCAGGAGAGGCCCTCACCTGGTACTTTGGCCTGATCCGTGGTTGACTGAGCACAACTGTTGGGCCCAGCCTTCCTCCACCAATCATCAAACTCAGTGCTATGCAGGCTAATCCCCAAGGGCAGTAAGAACTGATGATTGAACAGATACAGAAGAGTGGACTGAATGAAGGACCGTAGTGGAAAAGTGGTCACTCTGTTCCCTGGCTTTGGAAGGTAGGCTTCCGCCATCTACCATCCATCTGGTGGCCGGGTGACTGTGGCCCACCCAGTGGCCCCAACCCATACAGATGCTGTTCCCTCTGCCAGACCTGCCTGACCAGAAAATCCCTCAACTACCCTGGTCCCCCAGCTCCTCAGAGTGTCCCCAGAGACACAGAGCAAAGCCTGTACCCTCTCTGGCCCCAACTGTGGCCAGGACCAGCAGGATCTCGAATTAACTCCTCTTTCTTCTGTGTCATCCCTGCTCAGCTCTGGGACACAGCCATAGCTGTCCCGGCAGCATCGTGGCACCACCTATCCAAGGTTGTGTTGGTTGGTGTATGTTGGTTGACCCCTCAAGACCCCCTCCCTTTCTCCACCCTACCTGCCTCCCTGCTCATCCAGGAGCCAAATCAGATTCTGTTCCTCCTGTTCTGTCCTCATTGCTACTGCCTCAAGTGGGCCAAGGACTAATCTTCCCACAGGTCAGAATGCCCTACCAGCTGGACCCTAGTCTGGCCTAGCACAGGTGGGACTTGGGCCCCTGTCCTTAGGGAAGGCACGGCTCAGTGGGGGAGGCGACATCCTCCTGGGAGCAGCAAACAGGACAGCACTGCAGGGCTAAGAGGAGGGACAGGGGCACAGGGCGCTTTGGAGGAGGGCAGGATTCAGCTGAGGGAGACATAACATGCGTGTCAAGTGAGCGAGAGCACATTGTGAATGGGCAAGGTCTCTTGCGAAGGCAATTGCTACTGTTGTAAGAGGGCGAGAGGTCCTGGGCAGGGGAAAATGAATGGCACATGCTCTTTCATCTCTCTGAGCCTCAGTTTCCACATCTGTAAAATGGAAGTGACAATAAAGCCTACCCATTAGGGGATCCAGGTGGGGGCGGGTAGGGGGTGCTTCCTGTACTTCTGCAGCCCAAGGGTAGTCTGATCGTCTCTGACCCTCATTGGCCGTGGGGGCCTGCTGCATGGAGGAGCCTTTTCTGGCCACAACCATAAAGGCCGCCTGTGAGAGGGAGCGAGGGAGCGGCTTCAGGCTTCCTGAGTGCTCTGACCGCACCCCAGGCCTCTGCAGAGGGGAAACGCAGGCTGCCCGGCCAGGCTGCTCAGTAAACAGCTCACGTGCGCCCTGCGTCTCAGGGCCCGGCCTAGGCCGGGGCGAGGAAACTCACAGCCCCCAGCGGCAAGAAGCTCTATTTCTTCTTCCTTTTTAATCACTAACCCTCCGCCTTTGTCCTCCCTCCTCTCGCTTGCTTGCGGGAATGTTATGAATGGAATGTACGAATTCCAGCCTGTGCGCTGCGCGCCCAGGAATGCGGTCACAGCGACCTACCCCCAACCCCCAACCGGGGGCGGGGCGCTTGGCCCAGAATCTGGCTCAGCCCGGGGATCGTCCCCAGCGGACCCAACACTGTCACCAACCCTCAGAGCCACACGGCAGGACTTGCGGACCTGCTCTCTGCAGTTGAGTCTGAACGGTGGCCCAGGGAAAGGCCAGAGGGGCCTGGAGCACACTCACCCCACCAGAACACCATGCAGGCACAGTGACGCCTCCACCCAGAGAACGTGTGCCCCGGCACTCACAGCAGAATGTGTGTGTGTGTGTGTGTGTGTGTGTGTGTGTGTGTTTGCGCATGTGCACTCACAGCAGAATGTGTGTGTGTGTGTGTGTGTGTGTGTGTGTGTGTGTTCGCGCATGTGCACTCACAGCAGAATGTGCATACACACCAAAGTGCACGCCTGCTGAGGGGTATGCATGGCCTTTATGCGCATGCACGGAAATGCTGCAGATGGAGACTACACACGGTGGCACACACGCCCACCTGTGCTCCTCACGGGCAGCTATACACAGCAGAAGACATACCTACGTGCACTCACATGCCAGATACTTGCACACATGTGCATTTCCCCTGCACATACACACTGAAGTGGTTCACATGCAGAACCTAACAGGTCGTACACACACATCCAAGGGGCACATGCATCCATAGCACAGCATGCACACGCCGCAGAACATGTACACACTGAGACCTCCACACTTGGAGGAAGGACCCCGGCTCAACAGTCTCAGCAGACAGGCAGAGGGCCCTGAGGTCCTGGGTGCAGCCCCCTGATCTGGAGAGACACCTTGATTATTCTCTCTGGCTCAGTCCCCTCCCTGCTTGGCCTGGCCTCTTGGGACCGAAGCCTCCTGGGAAAAGCTGCACAAGGTGGGTATGGAGGGCAAGGGGCAGGCGCTGCGTTCTCAGGGGATGCGCTCACTCAGGCCCTTGTGTTTGTGCCTTTGTGTTTATGTTAAGCCAGATGTGAGGGCCTAAGGAGTGGAAGCTGTTGGCTGGAAGACTGGGTTGCTAGTAGGGGACCCTAAGTTTGGCCCTTCCCACCACAGCTCCTTGCTATGGTGGCTGACAGTCAACCCCCATGTCAGAGCCAGCACATCGGCAGGCATGTCCCTGCTGGACACCGTGTTCTCCCACAAGATATCAGGTAAACAAATTTTCCAGCCCCTGGGAACTGGGCATCCTGCCACACTTTTCATCCATCCATCCATCCATCCATCCATTCAGGAATCATTTGCCTAAGTGCCTATGACATGCCAGTGGGCATGGGACACCAGTCAATCAGGACACCCTAGTCCCTGTCCCCCATCCTTTGCAGACTTCCAGCTCACGGACACTCTTTGTTTGGTCTTGTTATAATCTTAAAACTTTTGAATTCCTATACAAATCCAGATTTCTGTCTTTTTTGGGAAAATGGGAATCTCTGAGGTTAGCTGCCTAGCTGTCCCCTTCCGACAGGCCTGGGTGATGCAACTTGTCCCTCCTTCCGCCCCAGCCCACCTCTGCCTCTTGCCAGCCTGTGATTCATCTGGGGCTGCTGCTTGACCAACAGGATTTAGTGCTGAGCCCACAGGGTATTTGTGGCAGGGGTCCAGTCCAGGCAGGGACAACCCCAGCTGGAGGGACAAGATGAACTCCTCTAATTCAGAACTCTGGGCATGTGTGCTTTAAGTGTGAAGGAGGCAGGGTATGTGAGTGTTTGGAGAAAGGCCAATTGGAATCGAGACTGCATAAACTGTGTGGATTCTTCATAAATGAACGTAGCTTAAAATATCTCAAATGCTGACTTCAAGTGAAGCCAAGGGAACAAAGTGCTCAATTCTATTCACAATGCATGCCCCCGCCCCAAAGAAGACATTGCAAACTGCCTGATAGGCTCCAATATTATGTCTGGGGGGGGGGGGTGGGAGGCATCCATTCCTAGAGAGCTCACCCAGGACAGAACCCTGAAGCCACTTCTCTGTTTTGATGGCACATTCCAGCATTTCTGAATTGCATTTTCACGTCATCTTTTGCTTTCATATGTAGACAGGTAGTTGCAGGCTGAGCTCCGAGACCAAGGGAGTGTGATTGCAGACACTCGTTCCTCAGGCCCCAAGCCATTTGCAGCCACGAGAAAGCTAGACTTCTCACCACCAGTATCTGCACTGGCATCCCTGAATGCCATTCTTCATTTGTTTTAATAACGAGGACCAAGTACAACAAGACCTTTGGATAATTGCACAACTGTGGTGCCAACAGGGGACGCTGCTGGATGGGCCGCTGGGATCCTGCTTTCCAAAGACGGTTGAGCTTTTCTCTCAATGCTCAAGGTCTGGATCCTCACACTCTGGGATGACAGGGACCCCCTTGGAAGGAGGACTTCCTTGTGAAGTATGGCATGTCCTGCATCCCCAACACTCTATGAGTTCATTTCCCCTCCCCGCCCATCCCATGAGATTGGCCACCTGCCCCCCCTTCCTGAAGGTGCTGGGTAGCCAGGATGAGGCCTGAGTCATCCCCATACACATTCCAGGCTCCTGGTGTTCTTGACCCTAGAGCCGGCGGGGAGGGGGGCGTGGGGGGGGCGGGATGAACATAGGTGTAACCAGGATCCTGCCAACTTTTTCTAGACACACACGGAGATGGACAGACACCCGGGAAAGGATCAGGGGTTCCCTGAACTGACTGCGATTTTGGGGTTACCTTAAAAATGGGAAATGAGAGAGATTAATTAGAGCAATGACTTCTGTTTAAAATGGCCTGTGCACCTTTATGGCTTGAAATTCATTTTGACCACATGGAGTTTAAGTCTCTAGTTTTTAAAGAACTCGTCTCACTGTTGAATAGGATCATCTTCTGGCTTTTGTTATCTTGCTGATTTTGCTTTGCTCCATTATTTCACTTCTCGTTTAGGCCTGGGCAGAGCTCAGTGCCTCCCCCGAGGAACCCTCGTGTGGCTCTGAGGCTGAAGTAGCAGGTCCTGGATTTGGGGGAGTTCAGCTTCGGGGCCACAGAGCACGTGCTGCCCAGGTGGGACAGTGCACATGCTGGTCCTGCAGACCTTTGGTGACACGGGCAGTGGGGGGCAGGGAGGGGGGATGGCTAGATGGAAGCCAGGAGGATGCAGCAGCCAAGTGATTGATGGAGGCCCAGGAGAAGGCTCGGGCATTTCAGGTCTTGCTCTTGGCAGAAGGGTCTCCACGGATCCCCCCACCACCCACCCCACCATGCCTCCCATCAAAGGTGAGTTACTTAAGAGGCAGCAGAGGCCCCTGGACATGCTGAATTGTGTGTTGGCCGGGCCTCTGAGCTGATGTAACCCCACTCTCTGTTGTGCAATGGATGAAAGGGCCATCAGGGAGGGGAAGGCACACATGGGCTTTGCATCATGACACGTGGAACTGGGTCAAAATCAATGATACACACTTGAAAGGAGAGTCTGGGATGGAGAGAGAAGGAGACAGAAAGGCCGGTTTGCTGTGCAAGCTGTGCACATCTGGCAACCCAGGAGGAGAGAACAGGAATGAGGAGGGTGTGAAGCACCTGCTAAGTGCTGAAGCACCTACTAAGTGCCCTGCTCTTGTCAACAGCCCTGCAGCAGCGCCAGCACAGAAACCTGGCACCCCTGTTCACGTAGTAGGTGTCCGGTCCCAGGGACCTCTGTGACCCTCCTGGAGGCTGACTCTAGCATGTAAAAATAGGTATGGCTCATACCAGGTCCTGAAATCCCTGACTGAGCTAGATAAACAGCGATCTGATCCGGTGGCAGAGGGACACCGGACTGTGTTGACTTGGCCAGGCCAGTTGCTCTCAAGTGTGGTGCCTTAGTTAGGTGTTTTCCATGGGACTTTAGATCAGTCTTGAGTTCGGCTCTGCCTGATCTTAGAAGTGACCCCTGGGGGCACCACTGCCGTCCCCTGGAGAGGTTTCCGGCAGAACCTGCAGTCCACACTCTTCTGCTGCACTCCACTGCCCTCCTCTGGTCAGGCAGTGAAGCCCATGTGCAGGTCCTGAGCAAGGGTCTGTGGGACAGGACACCAGGGGAAAGAGGTGTCAAACACCCCTGTCCCCAGAGTGCCCTGGGAATGGGCCTTTGATCTGTCTTGGAAAAAAGCTCTTTATCCCTCAGGGGCTGGTGCCCGGAGGTGCCCCTTGCAGAACCATCTGTCGTAATTGCTACAAGATCCTTTAGGGGCCTCACAGATGCTTACCTACATTAAGTCAGATGGGGAAGCACCCTTCCCTTGGGCAGGAAGGCCCACCTCCGTCCCAGCCTTGCACCTGCTGAGCACAAGCACGGCTCACTGCCCCCACCTCCTTTCCTTTGTTCTTGTTCTGTCTTTCTCCTTCCTGAGAGGTGAAAGATCTGGATACTGGTCCCTGCTTTGCCACACCCTGTGAGACCCCAGCCAGATGGTGTGTCACTCCCAGGGCCTCGGTTTCGCCATCCATGAAATGGAGTGCTTGGCCTGGGACGTCTTTCTGCTCCCCCAGATCTGACATCACCTGGGATCCTGAGATTCAGAACAGACAGAACGCCTTCCCAGCCCCCAAGAAAGGGTGCACCAGTGGGGGCCCTTTCCCCTGAGTGGAGGCCGGGGTGGGATAACTGGGGATCTGGGTGCTCTGGCCCTCTGCTTCTTTTTGATACTTTGAAATTTCAAGATGTAGATATTTCTGTAGATTTTCCAGGTTCTGAAAGTGATGTGGACAACTGAAACTACCCCCCATTCTCCCCAATAGTCAGAGAAACAAAAATGTAAATTGTGTCATTCATCATTCATCATAGTGACAAAAATGCAAAGGTCTGTGCATGAGCAGGGCCAGAGGCAATCAGACACCATGGGCCCTGGTCCGGAGAAACTGTGCTTGTGTGAATCTGTCCTGGGAAGGACTTGCATGAGGGATTTTGGCCGTTGGTCCAAAATGATCACCTGGCATTCTCTGTAAGAGCAGAAATGGAAGGGGAGCTGTTCCCACGCAGAGAGAGGGATCTGGGTTAGGTGGCGGCTGTGGACGGATGAATCATACCAGCTGTATCTCCAGTCCCCTGTAGCTGACTGCTGCTTTGCACCTCAAGAGCCGGGACTTTCTCACATGCCGCACATTTGTTTACAGAGGTGTCTTCTGGGGAGGGGACAGGAGTGAAAGGAAAGTGTCGGTTGTCATTCTAGGAAGGGCTGCATGGTTTGTTAGACTTTGTGGATTTATATATGCTTTCGTGATAATGTTCCTGTTGGGTTGGGAGAGGCCTGGAGGATGTCCACGAGTGTGGGCTACAGAGTGGACGTTTGTTTCAGACCTGGGTTCAAATGCTGTCTGCCACCAACTGTCATGCAACAAGGGAGCTCAGCTCCAGTCCCTGCACCTGCCATGGAGCAGATGATGCCATCCCATGGGCCTGTTATAAGATATCTGTGGATATTTCATAGAAAGGGATCATATGATATGTGACCTTATGTCTGGCTTCCTTCAGTCAGCATAATGCATCAGAGGTTCACCCGTGTTCAAGCAGGTATCAGTTATTCCTTCCTTTGTTATGACTAGGGTATAATAAACGCTTTGTCTGGTCTTGGTCCCAGAGGATGAGCTTCTAAGACAACTTGGAATTTTCTGATGGATAGGAGCGTCTTTGTCATTCTAACAAAGGGACTCATGCCCCTACATAACTGGGGGACAGGGGCTGGTCACCAGAAAGGCCACATGCATGACCAGAGGGTTGGGACTTTCAGCCCAGGGACAAGAGGCACTGGAATTGAGTCGGGTCACATGGGCAATGATTTACTTAGCTTCTGGTTGGTGAGCACATGCATGTGCCAGGAGGGTGACACACCTTCATTCTACTAGAAGCGGGCATGGAAACTTCAAGCTATCTCCCAGAATTGCCTATGCCTCTTCATTAGGCTGGTGTTCCTCATCTGTATCTTTTCTACTAAAGCATATTCAATAATCATCAATACAGATAATAATAAGTCATCTTAAAATATAGGGTTTTCCTGAGTGGGTCATTCTAGGGAATTATGGAAACTGAAAGGGTCAGAGGGAACCCTTGAATCCATAGCCAGTCTACAAGAAATGTGGGTGCTCTGGGGTACCCCTGAGACTTGCAGCTGGCATCTGAGGTAGGGGCAGTCCTGTGGACCGTGTCCTGAACCTGTGGAGTCTGATGCTACCTCTAGGCGTTAGTGTCAGAACTAAACTGTGGCACAGCAAGTTGGGTCTTTACCAGATTAAAATTCCATTGTATATATACCACAATTTGTCTGTCTACCCGTCCATTGATGGACAGTTGTGCTGTTTGCATGTTTTGGCTATTGCAAATAGTGCTGCTTGAGTGGATATTTGTTTGAATGGATGATTTTGGGTGTATAACCAGAAGTGGCATTTTTGGGTCATGTGGTTATTCTATGTTTTAACATTTTGGGGAGCCACTATACATATTTATGCACAGAAGTTGAATTACACTCCCACCAACAATGTATGAGGCTTCCAATTTATCCACATCCTTACCTTAGTCTGTTGGGACTGATACAACAACATACCACAGAGTGGCTGGCTTATTAACAACAGAAATTTAGCGCACCTGGGCGGCTCAGTCAGTTGAGCGTCGGATTTCGACTCAGGTCATGCTCTCATGGTTCGTGGATTCAAGCCCTGTGTCGGGCTCTGTGCTGATGGCTCAGAGTCTGAAGTCTGTTTTGGATTCTTTGTCTCCCTCTCTTTCTGCCCCTCCCCTGCTCATGCTCTGTCTCTCTCTCTCTCTCTCTCTCTCTCTCTCTCTCTCTCAAAAATAAACATTAAAAAAAAAAAAAACACAGAAATTTAATCCTCACTGTTCTGGAGTGTTAAGTCCAGGCCAGCATGATTGGGTGAGAGTCCTCTTCCTGGTCCACAGCTGGTGTCTTCTCTCTGTGTTGTCCCATGTTGGAAGAGCTAGGGATCTCTGTGGGCTCTTTTTTATAGGAACACTAATCCCATTCATGAGGGCTGCACCCTCATGACCTACAAACCTCCCAAAGGTCACACCTCCTAACATCACCACATTAGTGGTCAGGATTTCAACATATGAATCTGGGGGCAGGACATACACATTCAGACCATAGCACTCACCAACACTTGCCCTTTTCTGTTTGTTTTTTAATTAGAGTCATCCTGTTGGGTGTGAAGTAACGTCTCATTGTGGCTTTGATTTATATTTCCCTCATCGCTAATGATATTGAGCATTGTTTTATGTGCTTATTGGCCATTGTACATCCTCCTTGGGAAAATGTCTATTCAAGTTCTTTGCCCTTTTTAAATTGGTTTGTTGAATTATAAAAACTTCTCTGTATATTCTTGGTAGTAGTCTCTTAACAGATACCTGATTTGCAGATATTTTCTCCCATTCTCTAGGCTGTTTTTTCTTTCTTGAGAATGTCCTTTGATGCTGCAAATTTTTTAACTTTGACAAAGTCTAATTTATCCATGTTTTTCTTTCATTGCTTGTGTTTTTGGTGTCATATCTAAGAACCCATTGTCCCTGAGTTTTCTTCTAAGAGTTTTTTTGGTTTTAGCTGCTATATTTAGGTTGTTGACAAGATTGTTTTTGATTATTCAGGGCCCCTTGCACTTCCATATGAATTTGAGAGTTGGTGTTTCCATTTCTGCAAAAAAGGCTGTTGGAATTTGGACAGGGATTGCATTAAATCTACAGATCAGGGGCGCCTGGGTGGCGCAGTCGGTTAAGCGTCCGACTTCAGCCAGGTCACGATCTCGCGGTCTGTGAGTTCGAGCCCCGCGTCAGGCTCTGGGCTGATGGCTCGGAGCCTGGAGCCTGTTTCCGATTCTGTGTCTCCCTCTCTCTCTGCCCCTCCCCCGTTCGTGCTCTGTCTCTCTCTGTCCCAAAAATAAAATAATAAAAAACGTTGAAAAAAAAAAATCTACAGATCACTTGAGTAGTATCAACAGCTTAGCAATGTTAAGTGTTCCTATGCAGTGAAGATCCAGTGAGATCCATGGGCTGCCATAGCGTTTATTTAGGTCATCTTTAATTTTTTTCAGCAATGCTTTCTTGTTTCAGTATACAAGTATTTCACGCCCTTGGCTAAATTGATTCCTAGGTATTTTATTATTATATATGCTATGTTAAATGGATTTATTTTCTTAATTTCTTTTTCAGATTGTTCATTGCTGATGTACAGAAACACAACCTAATTTTATTTGTCTATCTTGTATATCTTCCAACTTTGTTAAATTTGCTTATTAGCTCTACTAGCTTTGTTTTTTTTTTTTTTTTTCTGGTGAATTCCTTAGGATTGTTCATATATAGGGTCATGTCATCTGTGAATAGTGATAGTTTTACCTTTTCCTTTACAATCTGGGTGGCTTTTATCCCTTTTTCTTGCTTAATTGCTCTGGATAAAAATTCTGGTACAGTTTTGAATAACAGTGGTGAAATCAGGCATCTTTGTGTTGTCAGAGGGAAAGTTTCAGCCTTTCACCATTGAGTATGACATTACCTGTGGCTTTTCATAAATTCCCTTTATCATGTTGAGGAAGCTGCCTTTTATTTCTAGTTTTCTGAGTGTGCTTTATCATTAAAATGTTGGGTTTTGTTAAATGCTTTTCCTTCATCTACTGAGATGATTGTGTAGTTAATTTCCCTTCATTCTATTAGCATCGTGTACTACATTGACTGATTTTTAAATCTTGACCCACCTTTGCATTTCTGGGATGTTTTAACTCTTAAATATAGTGAAATATGTCAATCTTTTAATTTCTGAATTATAAGGTTGATATCATGCTTAGAAAAATCTTCCACTATCCTATGTATCTCAGAATATGCCTTTGCCTTACTGACACCTTCTTCTCAATAGCTGCAGAGTATATCATCACATGGATGGCACACTTTTGTGACCCAACATCCATTTGTTGGGTGCTGAAGGTGGGCATTATTGCTGCTCTGCCCAGGTCTCCTTCACCAAGATATAAAATATTGTGCTTTCTAGGGTATAGCTCTGCCAGTCACCTTCTTAACTGAGTGGCCACACTAGGCATCATTCATAGTGGGACAACTTTATACTGGGTGTCTCCACTAGGATGCAATACGAAGAACATGTAATTATAAAGTGTTTTTACCCAAAGTCTTTAACCTGAACTCAATTTAATTTCCACTTTATAAGCGATTCAGCCTGATAAGTTAAATGATCTCATTAAAGAAATAGCAGGCAAATCAAAATGTGGGACATTTTACAAGAAATTGACCTGGGATCTTCAAGAAGTCAATGCCATTAAAAAATAAATAAATAAAAGAATGGCAGGATGGCTGTTCTAGACTAATAGAGACTGAAAAGTCATAACAACCAAATGCAATGAATGAATATAGATGGGCTCCTGCTTTAAGAAAAAGCTATAAAGGATATTCTTAGTATAATTGGAGAAATTTAAATAAAGACAGGATATTAAATGACATGGAATCATTGCTAATTTTATCAGATATCATAATGGCATTATGGTTTGCAGGACATTTTCTTTATTCTCAGGAGATGTGGACTGAAGTGTTTAGGAGTGAAGCAATGATGTCTGCAATCTACAATGAAATGGCAGAGCATAGACCAACAGAGAACAAATATGGTAACCTTTAATACTTGTTATCTAACTGGGAGCTATACAGATAAAGAAGTATTTAATGTAGTATTCTTTCAATCTTTCTGTATGTTTGAAGTTTTTTATAATAAAACGTTAGAAGCATAGATTTTAAATGGAAATATTCTATTCATACTGTGGTGCAACTTGATTAAAACTTTTATCAATATATCATGTAGATCTTTCCTCATCCTCTTTATTCCATTGTCTAAATGTCAACGGAGGGTTTGAATTTCAAAATTCCTAGTGGAAGTTTCTAATTGCTTCCGTGCAACAAACTGTTTTGCCCCAAGGTGAGAGAAAAGGGGAGGTCCTCAGGTTGTTTCAAAGACTGACTGTTCTTTCTCCTAGTGGCATTTCAAAGAACAAAAGGGAGGAAAGAAGTAAGGGAAGTGGAAAGACTTCAATAATGTGACAAGTCTGAAGTCCTTCTTGGTTTTGTCTACAGCTAATGAATAAGGGATGAATTCTGAGTTGAGATGTTCTTTGAAGGATTTACCTACCTTGGGAGGCTTTGTGTGAGGCTTTGAGTGTAGTCCCAGCTGTCAGACATAATCTGTGCTGTCATGTCTCCTCCTGCATCACTCTGCCCTCTAGTCCTCTGTCTGCAAAACTGATTTCATTTCCATTTGAAAAAGCATATATTCATGTATTTATAATTTTCCATACATGTGTGATGGCAAGCATATTATGCAAAATGTATCCACTTTCTCTATTTTTAAAAAATATTTTTGCTGGATTTCCTCTGCCCCTTCCTCTCCCATCCCCACTTCACCCATATAGCAACCCTCCAAGAATCCATGATAACAATTTCCATGTGTACTTTCATATTTTTGCTCATGCTCAAATAAGAATCAACTGACCTAGATATAGACATATATCTATTGTGTGCTCACATACTATGCATATATGCTATCTCCTATGGGACCCATTTTTCAAAAATGGAATCATATTATATATATTTCTTGGCATCTTTCTTCTCACTCAACTTGTGGAAATCCTTCTAAGGCAACTGGTCTACCTCTAATTCAGTATCCCCCCCCTTTATTCTGAGAGAGAGAGAGCCCAGGGGAGGGGCAGACAGAGAGGGAGAGAGAGGATCCTAAGCAGACTCCATGCTGAGCCCCAATGAGGGGCTCGATCCCAGGACCCTGAGACCATGACCTGAACCAAAATCAAGAGCTGGATGCTCACCAACTGAGCCACCCAGGCATCCCTAATCCATATCCTTTAATGAACCCATAATAGACCCCAGTGTGGCAATACTGTATGTTTTCAACTATTCTTCCATGCATAGACATTCAGATTTTTTCCAGGTTTGTTGGTTTGGGCCATTATGAATAATACTTTTTCTTCTATGATGATCATAGATCATTTATCATATCACCATATTATCATTTATATTTTTCTAGGATAATATCACCATATTATCATTTATATTTTTCTAGGAAATCATTAATTTCATCTTGATTTTGAAATTTGTGCCACATATGTATATGTGTATATGTGGTTTTCACCTATAATTCTTATTTTTTAATGTTTGTTTATTTATTTTGAGAGAGAGAGAGAGAGAGGTCACAAGAAGGACATGGGAAGGGCAGAGAGAGGAGAGAGAATCCCAAGCAGGCTCCACACTGTCAATGCAGAGCCTGATGCAGGGCTTGAATTCACAAACGATGAGATCATGACCTGAACTGAAATCAAGAGTTGGATGCTTAACCAACTGAGCCACCCAGGTGCTCTCACCTATAATTCTTTTCATCTTTCCTGTCTTTTCTTCTCATTTCTATTTTTATTCTGTTTTATATTTTAATAAATTCCATTTGTTTTTTACATATTTACTTTTGATGAAATACTCATTTCCTTTGATGTCCAAAGTTGAGGACGGAGTATGTGCTAACATCATTTGTGTGCTCTGTTCCCTAAGTCCCAGAGTTGTGTTGTAAAGTGTTCCTCTTTTGATGGCTTTTTAGTCTTCACTCTTCATCCAGACCACCCTGGGTCCAAGATCATCTAGAAGTGTGCTTTCACACCTCTTATATATGTTATATGTTAAATATATTACTCTTGTTCCTCTTTTCATTAGTGGTTTTAATTTTATTTGATCTCCTTTTTTGTACACAAGGGATTCCATGATA
The DNA here is from genome assembly GCF_024362965.1 of Panthera pardus. NCBI lineage: Eukaryota > Metazoa > Chordata > Mammalia > Carnivora > Felidae > Panthera > Panthera pardus. The sequence goes on from NW_026527013.1 coordinate 59,846,185, forward strand.
AATCCCTATAAATATTTCATGGATATAAAAAAAATACATTACTAGTCTAGAGATGTAAAATTATGTGTAAACACATGCGCATAAAATCAAATTTGATTCCCCTATTTCCCTTATTTTTTTTTTAATTGAAGTGCACCTCATATAACACTAAATTTGCCATTTCCAACTGCTCAATTCAGTAGCATTTATTGTGTTTAGTACGATTCTAAAACATTTTCAACACCCCCCAAACAAAACCCTGTACCCATTAGCAGCCAGTTCCACTCCTCCCCCCCCCCCCGCAACGTCCCCACCCCCAGCACTCACCCATTTATTATCTATCTCTATGGATTGACCTATATGGATATTTCATATAAATGGAATTGTATAATATGCAGCCTTTTCTGTGTGGCCTCTCATGCTCAGCGTACTGTGTTCAAGTTTCCCCCTAGGTAGCAGCAGGACACAGCACTCCATTCCTTTCAATGGCTGAGCGATACTCTACCGTGTGGATGTAACGCGATTTGCTCACACAGTGATGGGCGTTTGAGCTGTTTCTACCTTTTGATTCTAGTGAACGGTGCTGCCATGAATATTTGTGTACAAGTATTTGTTTTGAGCCCCCATTTTCAATTTTTAAAAAATGTACCAAGGGGTGGGACGCCTGGGTGGCTCAGTCGGTTAAGTCAGTCCGACTTTGTTTGGCTCAGGTCATGATCTCACGTTTGGTGGGTTGGAGCCCCACCTTGGGCTCTGTGCTGACAGCTCAGAGCCTGGAGCCTGCTTCAGACTATGTGTCTCCCTCTCTCTCTGCCCCTGCCCTGATCATGCTCTCTCTCTCTTTCAAAAATAAACATAAAAAGAAAAGAATGTACCAAGGGGTAAAATTGTGGGATCACATGATAGTTCTGTGTTTAACTTTTTGAGGAACCACTCAATTGTTTTCCACAAGTAGTTGTACCATTTTGCATTTCCATCTGCAGTTCCTGAGAGTTCCAATTTCCTTACATCCTTTCCAACACTTGTTGTTTTCTGTTTTTTTTTTCTTTTTAGTTTTTAAATTTTATTATAGCTCTCCTAGTGGGTATGAAGTGGCATTTCTTTGTGGTTTTGATTCACATGACTAATAATGAACATCGTTCTATGTGCTTGTTGGTAATTTGTACATTTTCTTTGGAGAAATATCTTCTTGTGTCCTTTGTCCCCCTTTTTAAAAATTGTGCTTTTGTTGTTGAGTTAGAAGGTTTCTTTATATATTTTGGATATTAGATTCTTGTCAGATATATAATTTGCAAATACTTCTTCCCATTCTCTAGGCTGTCTTCACTTTCTTGATTATGTCCTTTAGTGCATAAAATTTTCACTTACTCTTTTTACTGCAACGTCTGTTCTGTTCTTAGAGAAATGTGTTGGGGGTCTTCGATTCCAATCGTGACTTTCCCAAATGAGGTTTTGTTGAGATAGTTTGGTGAGTTCAAGATTTTTATTTTAATTTTCTTTTCATTATGACTTTTTTGCTTTAAGAAGCTTATCTAGCATGTGCACACACGCATATACACATTTTGGACAGTTCATCCATATTCATTTGTATGTAGGCATGTATAAATGTGTGTAGTCAATTATTTACTATTATTTTCTCTTCTGTCCATTTCTGGTCTCTGTTTTGATTAATTCATTGTATGGCAGGAGACTGTTCCTAAGTGTTGTTCCAGATAAGTGACGTACTTCGATATTCTTTCTGAATTCTTGTGTGTGATTCTTTTTGTCTTAGCCTGTCTTCTGTTGTCTCATGTTGCAGATGAGAAGTCAGAAGCAATTTTTATTCCTTTGCATTGGTAAGAAATGGGTTTTTCCTCCTGAAAACTTATTAATATTTTTATTCATTCTTGAAATTTTGTTATCTTTCTGAGATATGCTATCAGTCCATCCTGCAATTTGATAAACACTTTTTTTTAAGTTTATTTATTTATTTCGAGAGAGAGCATGAGCGTGTGTGCCCACAGGCAGGGGAGAGACTGAGAGAGAGGAGGAAAATCCCATGAACCCCGCACTGTCAGTGCAGAGCCTGACAAAGGGCTCGATCTCACCAACTGTGAGATCATGACCTGAGCCAAAATCAAGAGTTGGAAGTTTAACCGACTGAGCCACCCAGGTGCCCTGTTAAACACTTTTAAATCGTGAACTCAGCCTATTCATAGCAACAGAAATCTCCCTCCACCACTTGTCACCTAGTGCCTCCTTTTCTCCCGCCCTAATGCCTTCACCCACAGTCTTGCTTTCAGTCAGGCAGAATCCCAATCATTGCTGTGACAGTATACTCGACACTCTGAAGAGATCTTTTCCCTTATATTCTATGTGACAAAATTATTTTCAGTAATAATTATAGGTAATAATCATGATTTTCCTGATCTTTCTTTAGTCTGAAAAAGCAAAAAGCAGATAAAATTTCAATTAAAACATGTTTCAGATTTAGTAAAATATTCCAAGTAAAACTGGAAATTGCACTTGCCAAATAAAATATTGCCTCTTGACGTTGTACTGTGTTTCATTGTTTTAAATTTTAAACACAAGTAAAACTTCTTCTAATTGGTCCCACAAAATGACATTTGAAGTAACTTGGGTTTATGAAAACTGAGTTATGATTGGTGTTTTGAATTATATGTTTTAAACGCAAGAATGCATAGTGCCACAGCAATTGGAGTCAAGAACTGCACACAGCGTGGGGCACCTGGGTAGCTCAGCTGGTTAAGCGAGTGACTTAGGCTCAGGTCATGATCTCACAGTTCGTGAGTTCAAGCCCTGCGTCCGGCTCTGTGCTGACAGCTCAGAGCCTGGAGCCTGCTTCAGATTCTGTGTCTCCCTCTCTCTCTGCCCCTCCTGCTTGTGCTCTGTCTCAGAAATAAATAAACATTAAAAAAAAAAAAAAGAACTGCACACAGCTTGATATGGAACACTCCCAACATGTTACAAACTTACTTATGAAAAGAACGTGTGCCAAAACCAAGTGTGCGGTTGATTCTGAGGGTTTGGGGGTGGGGTCCCCTACATAGCAGAGAGGTCTCCAAGTTAACTTTCATATAAAATTCAATGCTTATTAAAAGATATGTAATAAAAACATACTATTTTGAAGCATACATATATATTATTTTTATTTATTTATTTATTTACTTTTTAATGTTTATTTATTTGCAAGAGAGAGACAGAGTGTGAGTGAGGGAGGCACAGAGAGAGAGGGAGACACAGAATCTGAAGCAGGCTCCAGGCTCTAAGCCGTCAGCACAGAGCCCGATGTGGTGCTCAAATTCACGAACCGCGAGATCATGACCTGAGCGTAAGTCGGGCGCTTAACCGGCTGAGCTTCCCAGGCGCCCTGTATTATTTTTAAAAATCAATAACTGACTTCCAGTTTCAGCTCCAACATGTAAGGAGCTTGAAAGTCATCACTGACACCCCAAAACAAGAAAAAAATGGAACAAACTGAAAATCATTGAGTTCTTTTTGAGCCATTAGACAACTGAGGCTGGAAACCACCCTTTTAAAATCTGGAGAGACAAGGGGTGCCTGGGTGGCTCAGTCAGTTAAGCATCAGGCTTCAGCTCAGGTCATGATCTCATGGTTCTTGAGTTTGAGCCCCTAGTCGGGATCTGTGCTGACAGTTCAGAGCCTGGAGCCTGCTTGGGATTCTGTGTCTCCCTCTCTCTCTGCCCCTTCCCTGCTTGTGCTCTCTCAAAAATGGATAAACATTCAAAAATATTTTTTTTTTTTACTCTGGAGAGACAGGTGCATACAGAGTGTGATGCTAAATTCTTAACCCCAGTATCTCTGAATATGACTTTATTTGGAAGTAGAGTTATTGCGGATATCATTAAGAAGAGGTCATATTGAAATAGGGTGAGCCTTCTATCTACGATAACTGGTGTCCTTATGAAAACAGAAGAAATACGGAGACACAGACACACAGAGAGAAAACACCATGTGACAATGGAGGCGGAGATTGAAGTGCTGTGGCTGCCAGCCAAGGAACATCCCCCACGAGAAGCTGAAAGGAGGCAGAGTTCTCCCCTGCAAGCAGGACGTGGCCCTGCTAGCACCTCAATATAGGACTTCTGGCCTCCAGAACTGTAACAGAATACATTTCTGTTGTTTTAAGGCGCCCAGTTTATACTACTCTGCTGTGGCTGCCCTAGCACACTTACACACAGAGAAGCAGGGGCCGGGCCAACTTCCCTAGAGCAGAGACCACTGGAACCATGGGCTGGTATGAATACTTAAGTTAAAAAAAAATTTTTTTTTAGTGTTTATTTATTATTGAGAGACAGAAATACAGAGCATGAGCATGGGAGGGGCAGAGAGAGAGGGAGACACAGAATCCAAAGCAGGCTCCAGGCTCTGAGCTGTCAGCACAGAGCCCGACCTGGGGCTCAAACTCACGAACCACAAGATCATGACCTGACTTGAAGTCAGACGCTTAACTGACTGAGCCACCCAGGTGCCCCTGAACGCTTAAGTCTTTTATTTTTAAGTAATCCCTACACTCAGTGTGGGGCTTGAACTTACAACCCCGAGATCAAGAGTCACATGCTCAGGGTGCCTGTGTGGCTCAGTCAGTTAACCGTGGAATTCTTGATTTGGCTCAGGTCATGATCTCACAGGTCATGAGATCGAGCCCCACATTGGGCTCTGCACTGACAGCACAGAGCCTGCTTAGGATTCTCTCTCTCTGTCTCTCTCTCTCTCTCAAAATAAAGAAATAAACATTAAAAAAAAAAGAGTCTTGGGGCACCTGGGTGGCTCAGTCAATTGAGCAACCAACTTCGGCTCGGATTATGATCTTGAGGTTCATGAGTTCAAGCCCTGCGTGGGGCTCTGTGCTGACAGCTCAGAGCCTGGAACCTGCTTCGGATTCTGTGTCTCCCTCTCTCTCTGCCCCTCCCCCACTAGTGCTCTGTCTCTCTCTCTCTTTCAAAAATAAAAAAAAGTTTAAAAAATTAAAAAAAAAAAGAGTCCCACACTTTACCAACTGAGCCAGCCAGACGCCCAATGGTATGAACACTTAAATGGTATTCTGTTGAAATGCTGAACGCTGAGTGTGAATTAGGATGAGAATAAGAAGCTATTGGGAGTGGGACATCCTTTTTGGGAAGTCTCTACATTGTCATGAATTTTACCTGCAGGAAATCCACCACATTCTCATGGTGAAAAGCCATGAAAAGAGTCCTAAATCACCTTGAACCTTTGGCAGTGGTGGGGGTGGGGGTGGGCAAAAGTAGTCATTTAGAAACAGGCCCAGTGTATCCTCCATAGCACTGGCCAAGTCTCCAGTGGAAAGGACTTTGTCAGATCCTTATCTCATATAGCCTGAAGACAGTGATCTGACTGTGGCCCCCTCTAGGCTCTCTGTGTCGTCTAAGCTGGAGAGAGAACAGCACTCTTAGAAGCGTTTGTGAAGGTCATAGCCAGAGACACAGACCCACTAAGACAGCCTTAATCAGAAGATTGCAGAATGCTTTCTCTCTATCACTCCTTACCATCACGCTATCAGGCCTCCAGTATAGTATCAGTGGATTACACCTGAAAAATCTGTAGGGATCAGAGTCTTTTTAAGAAAGAGTTCTTAGGGGTGCCTGTGTGGTTCAGTCGGTTAGGCGTCTGACTTCGGCTCAGGTCATGATCTCACAGGCCATGAGTTCGAGCCCCACATCAGGCTCTGTGCTGACAGCTTGGAGCCTGAAGCCAGCTTCAGATTCTGTGTCTCCCTCTCTCTCTGCCTCTCCCCCACTTGTGCTCTGTCTCTCAAAAATAAATAAATGTAAAAAAAATTTTTTTAAAAGAAATATTAAGAGTTGAAAGAGGGGGGCCAGGGTGGCTCAGTCAGTTAAGCATCCAACTCTTGATTTCAGATCACGATTTCACGGTTTGTGAGATTGAGCCCCGCATTGGGCTCTGCACTAACCGTGCAGAGCCTGCTTGGGATTCTCTGTCTCTCCCTCTCTCTGACCCCCTGCTCTTTCTTTCTCTCTTTTTCAATATAAATAAATAAACATTAAAAAAAAGTTGAAAAAAACCCCATCATCCTAGACTTTTGTTATCAAGTGAAACTATCTTTCAAACATAGAAAGAAATATAGACTTTGTCAGACAAATAAAAACTGAGGAAATTTATTGCCAGCAGATATGACCTGCAAGAAATGTTAAAAGAAGTTCAGGGAGACGGTAAATGATTCAGACCAGGAGCTCTGATCTACATAAGAGAGGAAAAGCATTGGAGAATACTGAATGAAGGTAAAGGAAAATTTGTTATTTTTCTTATTCTTCATTGATCTAAAAAATAAATGCTTGTTCAAAGTAAGACTAGTAACCATCTCTTGGGTGATTAAAGTATATGGGTAAGGAAAAGAAATGACAGTAATTTTATAAAGAGGTACTGGGAACACTCTGTTATAAGGTATCTGTACTATCCAGGAAGCAATATACTGTTATTTGAAAGTAGATTTAAATTAGTTGTTAATGTATACTGCAAATTTTAGAACAGCCACTAATATTTTTTAAAGAAGTATATTTGATATGCTGAAAGAGGAGAAAATGCAATCAGATAAAAAGCTGGATTAAAACCACAGAAAGGGGGCACCTGGGTAGTTCAGTTGGTTAAGCGTCCAACTTCAGCTCAGGTCATGATCTCACCGTTCGTGAGTTCGAGCCCTGAGTCGGAATCTGTGAGGCCAGCTCGGAGCCTGGAGCCTGCTTCGAGTTCTGTGTCTCCCTCTTGCTCCACCCCTCCCCCACTCATGCTCTGTGTGTCTGTCTCTCAAAAATGAATAAACATTAAAAAAAAAATTTAAACCACAGAAAGCAGAACAAGTGAAAAATAAGAAACAGAACAAATGCAATGAATAGAAAACAGTTACAAACATGGTAGTATCAATCCAACTGTATTAATAATAACTTTAAATTCAAGCTGTTTAAATACACAAAAGGCAAAGATCATGAGTGGGTTAAGAAAACAAGATCTAACTATATGCTGACTACAGGACATTCACTTAAGTGTAAAGACACATGTAGGTTAAAAATAAAGGGTTGGGAAACGTGAAAATGTTCCTCCTCAAAAGCAATGAATTAACTGGTAAAAACTGTCAGAAGCAATGATTTAGGAACGCTGGAAACTAATCAAAAGCTTATAGCAGCCAGGGGAATGCTTAATTGAGAAAAACCAGCTAAATCTCAGTAGAAAAAAAACAACAAAACCTTTGTGGCATTTTGTCTTATGCTGGTCCCATTCTGGACAAGGTGGTGGCCATGAGACAGCAGACTGCATTCACAGAACAGGTACTTAGTGCTGGATGGGGAACAGACCTCATTCTGAAAGAATCATCATTTGTTTTGCCCTGCCTGAGGATTTTCTGAAGGGGTGGTTTGAAGGGTTGGCCTTTATTTTCCTAACTCAGCTCTACCACAGCTTTCATTATTCTGTCCAAAGCATTTTTTTTTAATTAAAAAAACTTCTTTTAATGTTTATTTATTTTTGACAGATAGAGAGAGAGACAGAGCTCAGGCAGGGGAGGGGCAGAGAGAGGGAGACACAGAATCCAAAGCAGGCTCCAGGCTCTGAGCTGTCAGCACAGAGCCTGACACGGGACTCAAGTTGACACCAGGCTCAAACTCAAAGAGCAGTGAGATCATGACCTGAGCTGAGGTTGGATGCCCTACGACTAAGCCACCCAGGCGCCCCTGTCAAAAGCATTTAAAGGCAAATGTCAAATCCACTGCTGTCTGAGCAAGAACAATTGGGGGAAACAATTGCTAACCAATAAGCTAGGGAGGAAAAGCCAGGGAATGAGACATGGTAGGGAACAAAGGCTTTGAAAAACTCCCACATATTTTAACTGAGAAGGCCGTGTGCAGGCCCAGGGCCCAGTGCACACTTGAGACCCGAGAAGGCCCTAAGCTCTGACCTCTGGCCAACCTCCAGACTGTGCAAGTCAGAAGGGAAGGCTAAGGCAGAGCTGTAAACTGCGTGCTGAGTGTTGAAGGCGTGCCCCAGCACACAGAGTTCATCTGCAAAGACAGAGAGATTTTTGACCCAGACATTTAAGGAAATTTTGTTGAATCACTAGCTATCTACCAAGCATGACCTCCATGGCCACACTAGACAAAGAATACAGACTTTGCAAAATTAGTTCAGATAAGTCAGTAAGCAAACAAACAACAACTACAAGAAGTAGCAACCCTGGGGATAGGGAAGAATCTGGTTTCCAGGACTGCCACATTATAATATGCAAAATCTCCAATTTTCTACAATTCTTTAGGGTCAGCAAAATCCTAATACCAAAACCAGAAAAGACATTACAAGAACAGAAAACTACACACCAATATCTATCGTGGGCATGCATGCATAAATCCTCAATGAAATATTAGCAAATCATATCCAACAATGTATAAAAAGAGTTGTATACCATGAGCAAGTGGGATTTGTTTCAGGTATGCGAGACTGGTTCAACATTGGAAAATTAATTAATGTAATCAATCACATCAACAGGCTAAAGAAAAAAATCATAAAATTGTATTAGTAGATGCAGAAAAAGCACTTGACAAAATTCAATACTTGTTTATGATTAAAAAAAAAACCTCTCAGCAAACTAGGAATACAAGGACTTTATCAACTTGATAAAGAGTATCTGTAAAACCCCTACCTCTAACATCATACCTAAAGGTGAGAAACTAGATGATTTACCATATCAAGAACAAGGCAAAGATGTCCCCTCTTACCACTCATATTCAACATCATACTAGAATCTTAGCTAATGTAGAAAATTCCAATGAATCAAATGAAACTCCTAGAATTCATAAGTGATTATAGCAAAGTTTCAGGATACAGGGTTTGTATAAAAATTCAGTTGCTTTCCCATGTACTGGCAATGAACATTGGATTTTGAAATTAGAAACACACCATTTATATCAGCACCAAAAGCAATAAGATATTTAGGTAGAAATCTAATAAAATCAAAACAGGCTCTAGAGTTTTGTAGAGGACAACTACAAGGCTCTGATGAAAAAGAATATCTAAGAAGATCTAAATAAGTAGAAAGACATTCCATATCTATCAATAGGAAGACTCAATACTGTTAAAAATGTCAGTCTTTCCCAGAGTGGCTACACCAGTTTGCATTCCCACCAACAGTGCAAAAGGGTTCCCCTTTCTCCACATCCTCACCAACATCTGTTATTTCCTGAGTTGTTAACTTTAGCTATTGTGACAGGTGTGAGGTGGTATCTCATTGTGGTTTTGATTTGGAGGTTCCTCAAAAAATTTAAAGTTAGAACTACCCTATGACCCAGCAATTGCAGTACTGGGTATTTATCCAAAGGATACAAAAATGTTGATTCATAGGGGCATATGCACCCCAGTGTTTATAGCAGCACTATCAATAATAGCCAAATTATGGAAAGAGCCCAAATGTCCATTGACTGATGAATGGAGAAAGAAGATGTGGTGTATACACACACACACACACACACACACACACACACACACACACACACACACACACTGGAATACAACTCAGTGATCAAAAAGAATGGAATCTTGCCATAAGCAACAATGTGGATGGAACTAGAGTGTATTATGCTACATAAAATAAGTCAGTCAGAGAAAGATAGATATCATATGATTTCACTCATGTGTGGAATTTAAGAAACACATCAGATGATCATAGGGAAAGGGAAGAAAAAATAGGATAAAAACAGAGATGGAGGAAAACTGTAAGAGACTCCTAAATACAGAGAACAAACTGAGGGTTTCTAGAGGGGAGGTGGGTGGGGGCATGGGCTAAAGGGGTGATGGACATTAAGGAAGGCACTTGTTGGGATGAGCACTGGGTTCTACTCCTGAAACCAATACTACACTGTATTCTAACTAACTTGAATTTAAATAAATACATTTTTTAAAATGTTAATCTTTCCCAACTTGATCGTATAGAGTCAGTCTTATCAATCAAAATCTCAGTAACTTAGTTTGCGGATATCAATAAGTGGACTTTAAGGTTTATATGGTGAGGCAAAGACTCAGAATATCCAATTCAATATTGAAGAACAAAGTTAGAGAACTGATATCAACCAAATTCAAGGCTTCATATAAAGTTACAGTAATCAAGACTGATGTTGACTAAAGCATAGACAAAAAGATCAATGGAACAGAATAAACAACACACAAATAGACCCACATAAATAGAGTCAACTGATCTTTGACAGAATGGTCAATATCAATAGTGACAAATCACGTTGATAGCATGTAACCTTGATATGATGTGATTAAAATGGTACTCTACCTCTGTGGTCTTCCCATAACCCCTGTCTAATCCTGAGAAAAACATCAGACAAATATCACATGGATTCCAATAAGGGAATATCTTACAAAATTCTCAATCCTCAAAATTGTTAAGATCATTAAAAGTAAGGAAAATACGAGAAACTATCACAACCAAGCCTAAGGAAACACAATGAGTAAATATAATGTAGTCTTCTGGGACAGAAAAAAGATGTTAGGTAAAAACTAAGGAAACCAGAATAAACTATGGACTTTAGTTATTAGTCGTGACTCAATAATGGTTCATAATTGTGACAAATGCACCATACTAATGTAAGATGCTAATTTTAGGGAGAGTCGTATGAGGGAGTGTTGGGAACACTGTGTAAAGTCCTCTCAATCTTTCTGTAAATCTAAACTGTTCTAAAAGAGAAACTTCATTTTTAAAAATCAGTAACTGCAGCAAGTAAGTCTTGGATTGACAGTAGACTTTTTTTGAGGACTATTATATTGCTAATGTTAGGAATTGCCAGTGCATTGTGATAATAAAGAGACTCTCTTTCTTTTATTTGAGTATGGTTCACACACAATTTCAGGTGTATAACATAGTGATTGGACAAGTTTATACCTTATGTTGTGTTCAATAAATGTAGCTACCATCTTTCTTTTAATAGGTTTTTTTACATTCTCTTCAGAAAAGGCATCTGCTATTGCCTGTGCTGAGGATGGAAATATCCCAGTGTCTCACTCTTGGTATGCACTGCCCCAAACCTCTTCTATTTGTTTATGGTGATTTCTGTCTTATTCAATACCTTACTTGCTATCTTCTTGTGGTCATGTCTCTATTTGTTTAATCTTTTTTATTACTGGCATGTAAGAACTTTTTACACTAAATGCTATTAACTCTCTGTGTTAGTTTCCTTGGGTAACACAGTCCCACACACTGGGGGGCTTAGAACAATAGAAGTTTACTGTCTCAAAGTTCTAGATGCTGGAAGTCCAAGATCAAGGTGCCAGGAGGGCTATGCACCCTTTAAAAACTTGTAAGGGAATCCTTCCTTGCCTCTTCCTAGCTTCTAGTGGTTTGCCAGAAATCTTTAACATTCCTTGGCTTGAAGAGGCATCCTTCCATTCCTGTGTCTTCACATGTCCTTCCCTCTGTGTGCATGTCCATGTCTGTCCAAGTTTCCTTTTTAAAAGGACACCAATTGGGGCGCCTGGGTGGCGCAGTCGGTTAAGCGTCCGACTTCAGCCAGGTCGCGATCTCGCGGTCCGTGAGTTCGAGCCCCGCGTCAGGCTCTGGGCTGATGGCTCGGAGCCTGGAGCCTGTTTCCGATTCTGTGTCTCCCTCTCTCTCTGCCCCTCCCCCGTTCATGCTCTGTCTCTCTCTGTCCCAAAAATAAATAAAAAACGTTGAAAAAAAAATTAAAAAAAAAAAAAAAAAAAAAAAGGACACCAATTATACTGGATTGGGTGGGGTTAGCCCTAATGACCTCATTTTAAGTTGATTGCTTCTGTAAAGTCCAAATAAAGTCATATTCTGAGGTGCTGGAGTTAGGACTTCAAAAATCCCTTTTTGGGGGGCTGCATATCATCTCACCCATAACACTCTCTGATGGTCATTTCACCAGGGACTTTTTCCTCTTTTAATATGTGTGGTGCTTTTTAGCATAAAAGATTTCATATTTCCACATGGTTAAATCAGTCATATTTTACCTTTCTGGCTTCTGAGAAACAGAAGACTTTCTACTCCAAGTTTTTATAACTATTATTCTATATCCTATTGAAATGATTTTATTGATGTTTTTTATTTAAAATTTAATCCATCTAGAAATTAATATGTGCATGGTACAGCAGTGTCTTTTGAATTAAACACAAACATGCACTTCTTAAGGACAGACATTAATTAGTTCTTGTCCCAGTGAGTAAGAAAATGTCTCCTAACTGGCTCTTAATTAGCAAAGAACACTCCCCCTTCCATGGAATCAGTAAATCACACTATTATCCAGAGGGGTATTTAGTCTTTTGTTCTTTCCCACTTCTCTTTCAGGCTTAGCAGAGTAAGAAAGCAGCCACAGACCCCTTTCCTCTAAAGCCTGCTCCCTTAGCAACATGATGAGAGCCTTAGAAATGAACAGTCCAGAAAAGACTGGATTAAATTAGTAGCCAAGGACTGTGACTGTCCTTGGTGTCCATCTGGGAGAAAAGAAAGGATGTTATACATTCTTACACACATACACAGACATACACTCATGTTTGCACACATATATGTTATATATATGGACAAATACTCAATTAAAAAATGAGCTCCAAAATGTAGCTGTCTTATTGCACTCTTACTGTTTTGAAATGGACAACTAATACAATAACCATTTTATCTCCTTCTTTTTCAATGCTTTTGCCTCATTTCTTTGTCTTATTTTATTGTCTAAAAATTTTTGGACAATGTTGACAGACAGCATGGGTCTTCAATAGCACATCTGCAGTTTTTAGTGCCAAAAGTTCTAAAACCTAAAAGTTCTTTCATCTTTTGTGGCAAAGTCATTGGGAAACAAAGCCTGACCTGAACTAATGCAGGTTACTCATATTCTTTATGTGCACATTTGGGCTACTGAGATAGTACTGTGCTTGATGATGGAGTGTTGCCCTGGTCCCCACTGGGCTTATACCCATTATATAGTTTATACTCAATATTGCTTTGAAAAGTATGACAAACTCTGACTGTGAGGTTGAGTTGATCCCAAGGATCTTGGTGAAAGGCTTCTGCACCTTCAGCTCACTGAGCATTACTCATGTTTCCTGATTCAAATAAGGACACCTTTACTCATTAAACTTGACTTTGGGTGTTGGCTTGTGACAGATACTTCTAATTTAAAAGAGTTTTCCATGCCATCCATATTTACCGATCTGTGTTTTCTACCATTTCTTGGTCAATTACATTTTTAATGAAAAGACTGAATCGTATTCATACTTGAAAATGTCTTGGGGGGCGCCTGGGTGGCGCAGTCGGTTAAGCGTCCGACTTCAGCCAGGTCACGATCTCGCGGTCCGTGAGTTCGAGCCCCGCGTCAGGCTCTGGGCTGATGGCTCGGAGCCTGGAGCCTGTTTCCGATTCTGTGTCTCCCTCTCTCTCTGACCCTCCCCCGTTCATGCTCTGTCTCTCTCTGTCCCAAAAATAAATAAATTTAAAAAAAAAAAGTTGAAAATGTCTTGGGACTTGTGGCTTCTGTTCTTGAGTGTAAGGAACTTGGAGGTCATCACTCTATCCTCACAAATAAAAAGCGGAACAAACTGAAGATCAACAACTCTTATTAGATCCATCAGAGATTGAGATCACAGAGCAAACTGCTGCCCCCCAAATCAGAGAGACAGGTGGATACAGAGAATCACAAGTTACCAGAATAGAAACCCAGGTGCCCAGAGAGGAAGACTTGAACTGTAATTGATGAATTGCTGGTGCTCAGTGTGGATATGCTTGAGAGTTAAAAGCTTCAGGGACGGCCAAGTCTTAAGTGGAGGGGTCTGCATGTCTTTGTGAATTTTGCTTCCAGAAACATTATCAGCTTCTTACAGTGAAGACCAGAGAAAAATCTCCTTGTGCTTCTGGCAGGGGAGAAAAAAGCAACCATTTTGAAATACATCCAGAACATTAAATTCTTCTTAGTAAGGCCTGACCTTGAGGAAAACTTTACCAGGGCCTGTCTGTGTTGAAGGAGGGGAACTACTCAGCACCAGCCCCCTCTAGCTTTCCTGTCTCACTGAAGTTTTGGGGGTGGCAGGGGACGCAAAACTGTTGAGAAGTGGTAGTGATGCTCACAGCCCAGGGATGCAGACTCACTAAAAAACTGAGCTGTAATTATAGGCCTCTAAAATGCTTCCCCCCTCCCACACCGCACCACCACATCATAGAGCTCCTGCACAACATCAGAGACAAAAATAAGAAGAGTGTGGAGAGTTTTAGCCTCACCTACAGCTACATCAACCAGTAAAACACAGCCTAACTCCCAGCTGGATGAACATAAAACCTTACCATGAAGTCCTGTTTACTCAATTGCTTTTTTGTTTAACCCAGTGCATCATGTTTTGCCTTTCAACAAAAAAATTACAAGACATACTAAAAGACTAAAACCCAGTTTGAAGAGATGTACAAGAATCAAAACCAGACTGAGATATGGCAGAGATGTTGGAATTTTGAGACCAGGAATTTAACACAACTGTGATCAAGTAGTTCAATGGAAAAAGTGGACAATATGCAAAGACAGATAGGTAATGTAGCAGAGAGATGGAAACTCTAAGAGAATTCTTCTGCCTAAAGCTATACACATTATCCCCGATTAATTGTTGGTTCTAATATCTGCAATTGTTTCCTTTTTCACATTACTAATATTGTATATTTGTATTCTCTTCCTCTTCTTTGTCAAACTTGCTAATAACTTTGTTCATTTTACTAATCTTTGCAAAAATAATAATCCTCGATTCTATTTCCCAGTTGTGCCTATTTACTGCTTTCTAATTAATCAGCTTCTGTTCTTATCTTTATTAATTCCCTCTCTGCTATACTTAGTTTATTTTATGGTTATCTTTCCAATTCTGTGTATGTAATTCACATTCATCTTTCTTCATTATTTTTTACTGGCTAATACAGCACTGAGACCCTGAGTCCTGTGCGACTACCACAGTGTTGAGGCTGTGGTGTTGTAGAAGTTGGGGCTGCCAGGAATTCTCAATGCCAAGGTACAATAAAGGAATGGAAAAAACAAGATAGGCAAATCAAAACTTCTGTCTTTCTGGCTCTGGCTGTTGCTTTGCCACATCTATTTTAATGCCTGGAAATATTTCATCGTGGGGATGTACTACAGTATGTTTATACAATCCCTAAATATTGGATTTAGGGTAAATTCACAGATAAATTTATTAAATATTTTTTGGGTACCGTACCTTGTGTGAGGAGCTGAAGCTATAGTGATGAACAGGATAGACATATTTTCTGCTCTTATTTTACTGATAAAAACAATGCAATAGATAAATCTTGGCAGCATCCATTATTATACCTTTAGGATATGTTCCTAGATTAGACCTGCTAGGTCAACAGATTTGCCTATTTTCACAGCTTTGTGATATTCAATCAGCCAAAAATAACATATTACATTCATTAGTATTGAACAGTGTATGTCTCCTGAATGACCACTGAATACTGGCATTTTAAGAATTCTTGGCCTGTTTAAGTGATAAACTATATCACAAGGTTGTTTTAATTTTGTTTACTACTAGCATTTCTTGTCCATTCTATCTTTCATGGATGGCCCACCCACATCCTGTGATCATTTTTGTATTAGTGTTTTCTCTTCTATTTATTGTTTATATTAAGTATATATATATGTATATATACATGTATATATACATATATATGAAGAATACTGTACATATATTCTTTTCTGATAATTATTTTGGTAATTTTCTTTTAATTTTGTTTATGGCATTTTAAGACATATAAATATTGCTAATTTTAAATGGCCAAGTCTATGAATTGTATATTGATTTTGCCTTTGTATTGATCCATAGAAAGGGTTCTGGATCCTTATGATTAGATAAACATTTGATAATATTTTCCTCATGCTAGTTTATTCTTCCATGCAAGGCTACATTCTTTTCAAAGGTCTTCATCCAAAATGTGGAAGCAGAATACTTATTTGACAAATCTGCTGAGGGCCACCAATGAGGCAGGCAGCAATTCTGTACTATATGGTTTCTGACTTTCCCAAGAAGAAGCCTTGGAGAGCTGGTCTGAACTTTGGTGTTCCTTTGTGGGTGGTTGGTGGTGGGGAGAGAAAGAAAGCCTCTTCCAGGGTTCATTTATGATCTGGCTTTTTTCAAAACTATTTATAGCCAATTAGGGGAATCTTTGGTTTCAAGAACCTTGTGGATTCTGCTGAGAAATAACAAAGTCTTCAGCTTAGGTGCTCACTGGGAGTGGATTTGGGGATGGTCAACTCTGCTTAGTAACTTGGAGGAAAGACTTGTTAAGGCTGGTGTCAAGAGTGAGAATCCCCCCACAGAAAACATAGTGGTGAAAAGCTGCAAACTTTTCCTCTAAGATGAGGAACAAGACAAGGATGTTCACTCTCACCACTTTTATTCATCATAGAAATGGAAGTCTTAGCCACAGCAATTAGGCAACAAAAAAAAGAAAGATATCCAAATTGGAAATGAAGAGGTCAAATTGTTACTATTTCCAGATGATATGATATTAATATAGAGAAAATGCTACAGACTCCATCAAAAAACCTGTTAGAACTAATAAATGAATTCAGTAAGTTGTGGGATACAAAAATCAATATAAAAATATGTTGTTTTTCTATATGCTAATAGTGAACTATCAGAAGGATAAAATAAGAAAATAATCCAGGGGCACCTGGGTGGCTCAGTCAGTTGAGCATCCGACTTCAGTTCAGGTCGTGATCTTGCAGTTTGTGAGTTCAATCCCTGCATCAGGCTCTGTGCTGAGAGCTCAGAGCCTGGATCCTGCTTCAGATTCTGTGTCTCCCTCTCTCTCTGCCCCTCCCCTGCTCCCTCTCTCTCTCAAAAATAAATAAACATTAAAGTTTTTTAAAAAAGAAAATAATCCTATTTAACACTGAAAAGAATAAAATATCTAATAATAAAATTTAACCAAGAACATGAAAGACCTATATATTGAAAACAAGACATATATGAAAAACATTGAAGAAAAAGCAAATAATTGGAAAGATATTCCATGTTCATGGATTGGAAGTATTAATATGGTTAAAATGTCCACAATACCCAAAGCCATCTGCAGATTCAATGTAATCCCTAGCAAAATTCTAGCAGCATTTTTCACAGAAATAAAATAACTAATCCTGAAATTTGTGTGGAAGTATAGAAGACTCCAAAGAGCCAAAATAATTTGAAATGAACAAAACTAGAGGCATCATGCTTCCTGATTTTAAGCTCTACTACACAGCTTTGGTAATCAAGACAGTATGGTACTAGAACAAAAAACAAACACATAGATCAATGGAATGAATAGAGAGCCCAGAAATAAATGGTCAATAAATTTATGACAAAGGAACCAAAAATACACAATGGGAAAGGACAGTTTCTTTGATAAGTGGCATTGAGAATATTGGAGAGTCACATACAAAAAAATAAAACCATATGCAAAAATAAACTCAAATGGATTAAAGACTTGAATGTAAGATCTGGAACCATAAAACTTTTAGAAGAAAACATGTTTTCCTTGATGTAGGTCTTGGCAACGATTTTTTGAATCTGACACCAAAAGCACAAGCAACAAAAGCAAAAATAAAGAAGCGGGACTACTTCAAACTAGAAAGTTCTGCACAGCAAAGGAAGCCATCAACAAAATGAAAAGTCAACCTACTAAATGGGAAAAAATATTTGAAAATTATATATCTGACAAGGGGCTAATATCCAAAATATATATAAAAAAAAAAAAACCTCACACAATTCATTTGCAACAAAACGAAACAAGACAAAATAATCTGATTGAGTGCCTCTTCAGGCAGAATATCTGAATAAACATTTTTCCAAAGACATACAGATGGCCAACAGGCACATAAAAAGATACTCTAAATCATTAACCATCAAACAAATACAAATCAAAACAATGAGATATCATCTCATACCTGTTAGAATGGCTATTATCCAAAAGACTAGAAACAACAAGTGTCGACAAGATGTGGAGAAAAGGGAATGCTTGTGCACTGTTAGGAATGTAAATTGGTGCAGCCACTAGGGAAAACAGTATGGAGGTTCTCAAAAAAATTAAAAATAGAACTACCCTATGATCCAGCAATTCAGCTTCTGGGTATTTATCCTAAGAAAATGAAAACACTAATTCAAAAATATACATGCACCCCAAGTTCATTGTGGCATTATATACAATAGCCATGATATGGAAAGAACATGATATGGAAGAACATCAATAGATAAATGAATAAAGAAATTGCGGTATGTATACACAGTGGAATATTATTCAGTCATAAAAAAGAATGGCATCTTGTCTTTTGTGATAAAATGGATGGACCTTGAGGACAGTGTGCTAAGTGAAGTAAGTCAGACAGAGAAAGACAAATACCATATGATATCTCTTACATGTGGAATGTAAACATAAATAATAAAAAATAAAACCAAGATTATAGATACAGAAGGCAGATTGGTAGTTACCAAAGGTGGAAAGTAGGGACGGGAGAAGTGTGTGAACTGGTTTTGTTTAAATAAATTTTCAAAAAGAGTGATAATCCTTGTTGATTTCTCTACAGGCCAGAATCCTGGCCCTCTGTATCTGTACCAAAGTACCCAGTGGTACTTTGTCATAGCAACTCTAACAAACTAAGGCACAAAGACTTACATGATACTTTATACCAAATAGTGTATAGTATTAACTCATTAAATCCTCTCTACAACTTTATCTGGTAGTTGCTATGAATACCCCCATCCTAGACTTGGGAAGACTGAATGCAGAGGTTTTAAATAACTTGCCCAAGGTCTCACAGCCAGTAAGTGGCAGAATCACAACCTTGATGTCTGATTCCAGAGTTACCAAACTGCCTCTCTTCCTTTGTGAGCTTGAGAACAATTGAAGAGAATGTTATAGAAATTCATTTGAGAGTCTTGGAGAATCCTGCAGTTCCTTAAACATAAGTCAACCCACATCTAGCTGTATTTTTTTTGCTCTGACATACTTTCTCAACTAGGGTTTAGTGCATTTGTTTCTGTTGAAACAAAAAATCAAAATCAATTGGCTATCAAAGATGATAGGCATTTTATTATAGAAAGATACAGGTTTAGAGTCATTGTGATGTCTGTATGTTTTATGCTTGTAGTGATGTCTCTGGTACTTTGTCTCACAGGATCCCCCTTAGGATCTCTTGTAGGGCTGGTTTAGTGGTGACAAATTCCTTCAGTTTTTGTTTGTTTGGGAAGACCTTTATCTCTCCTTCTATTCTAAATGACAGACTTGCTGGATAAAGGATTCTCGGCTGCATATTTTTTCTGTTTAGCACACTGAAGATATCGTGCCAAGCCTTTCTGGCCTGCCAAGTTTCAAAAGAGAGATCAGTCACAAGTCTTATAGGTCTCCCTTTATATGTGAGGGCACGTTTATCCTTTGCTGCTTTCAGAATTTTCTCTTTATACTTGTATTTTGCCAGTTTCACTATGCTATGTCGTGCAGAAGATCGATTCAAGTTACGTCTGAAGGGAGTTCTCTGTGCCTCTTGGATTTCAATGCCTTTTTCCTTCCCCAGTTCAGGGAAGTTCTCAGCTATAATTTCTTCAAGTACCCCTTCAGCACCTTTCCCTCTCTCTTCCTCCTCTGGGATACCAATTATGCGTATATTATTTCTTTTTAGTGTATCACTTAGTTCTCTAATTTTCCCCTCATACTCCTGGATTTTTTTATCTCTCTTTCTCTCAGCTTCCTCTTTTTCCATAACTTTATCTTCTAGTTCACCTATTCTCTCCTCTGCCTCTTCAATCTGAGCCGTCGTCGATTCCATTTTGTTTTGCATTTCGTTTAAAGCGTTTTTCAGCTCCTCGTGACTGTTCCTTAGTCCCTTGATCTCTGTAGCAAGAGATTCTCTGCTGTCCTCTATACTGTTTTCAAGCCCAGTGATTAATTTTATGACTATTATTCTAAATTCACTTTCTGTTATATTATTTAAATCCTTTTTGATCAGTTCATTAGCTGTTGTTCTTCCTGAAGATTCTTCTGAGGGGAATTCTTCCGTTTGGTCATTTTGGATAGTCCCTGGAGTGGTGCGGACCTGCAGGGCACTTCCCCTGTGCTGTGGTGTATAACTGGAGTTGGTGGGCGGGGCCGCAGTCCGACCTGATGTCTGCCCCCAGCCCACCGCTGGGGCCACAGTCAGACTGGTGTGTGCCTTCTCTTCCCCTCTCCTAGGGGCGGGATTCACTGTGGGGTGGCGTGTCCCGTCTGGGCTACTTGCACACTGCCAGGCTTGTGGTGCTGGGGATCTGGCGTATTAGCTGGGGTGGGTAGGCGAGGTGCACGGGGGCGGGAGGGGCAGGCTTAGTTCGCGTCTCCTTAGGTGATCCACTTCAGGAGGGGCCCTGTGGCAGTGGGAGGGAGTCAGATCCGCTGCCGGAGGTTTGGCTCCGCAGAAGCACAGAGTTGGGTGTTTGCGCGGAGGGAGCAAGTTCCCTGGCAGGAACTGGTTCCCTTTGGGATTTTGGCTGGGGGATGGGCGGGGGAGATGGCGCTGGCGAGCGCCTTTGTTCCCCGCCAAGCTGAGCTCTGTCATCCGGGGGCTCAGCAGCTCTCCCTCCCTTTGTCCTCCAGCCTTCCCGCTTTCCGAGCAGAGCTGTTAACTTATGACCTCCCAGACGCTAAGTCGCGCTTGCTGTCAGAACACTCTGTCCGGCCCCTCCGCTTTTGCCAGGCAGACTCGGGGGCTCTGCTTGGCCGGCGAGCCGCCCCTCCACCCCGGCTCCCTCCCGCCAGTCCGTGTAGCGCACGCCGCCTCGCCGCCCTTCCTACCCTCTTCCGTGGGCCTCTCGTCTGCGCCTGGCTCTGGAGACTCCGTTCTGCTAATCCTCCGGCGGTTTTCTGGGTTCTTTAGGCAGGTGTAGGTGGAATCTAAGTGATCAGCAGGACGCGCAGTGAGCCCAGCGTCCTCCTACGCCGCCATCTTCCCTGTGTGTCGATGATAGGCATTTTATTATGCTACATACCTTCAGCCTTCTCATGTTAAGTAGTATTTCTGATTCATTTTTTAAAGGAATTACCTCACATTTTTTCCAGAAGTGGTCATTAAGTTTTTGCATGAAAAAATGAGAAAGATATGTAAGCTTTGACTAGATTCTTAGGGTTTTTTAAATCAGCACATGATACAGAAACATTTATATGCAATTCGATACTACTTAAATCTTTTCCGTATTTGTATAAAGTTTATCTGTGCATTTAAACTGAGTGATAGCATATTTTGTGTACTAAATTTGAATTGCTAATTATGATGGATCTGGAGGTGAGGATGGGAAGGAAGCCTGAGGACTGTGCATAATAATAGAAGACTTTCCCTTTATATATTATATATTTATATATAACATATATAATATATATGTTATATGTATTTAATTGCAAAAATAGATAACATAAAATTCACCATTTTAACCATTTTAAAGTACACAGTTCAGTGGTGTTAAGTATATCTGCATCATCATGAAATAGATTTCCAGAATGTTTTATATTACAAATCTGAAACTGTATCCATTAAACAAGGGCTGCCCTTTTCCCCAACCCAAGCCCCTTGTACCCACCATTCTGCTTTCTGCTTCTATAAATATGACTACTTTAAATGCCTCATATAAGTGGAATCATACAGTATTTGTGACTGGCTTATTTCATTTAGCATAATGTCCTCAAGGTTCATCCATGTTATAGCACGTATGGTCATATTTCCTTCCTTTTTAGGGTTGAATTACATTCTATTATACATATATATCACATTTTGTTTATCCATTCCCATCAGTGGACATTCTACTTCTTGGCTATTATGAATAGTTTTGCTATGAACATAAGTACACAAATATCTCTTCAAGACTTTGCTTTCAGTTCTTTTGAATATACCCAGAAGTAGGATTACTGGATCATATGCTAGTCTATTAAAGTTTTTTTTAAGGAAATCCCATAATATTTTCCATAACAATCGCTACTACTTTACAATTTTACTAACAGTGCACAAGGGTTCCAATTTCTCCACATCATCAATTCTTGTAATTTTCTGTTTTTTCTTTAATAGTAACCATATTAATGGGTGTGAGGTGATAACTCGTTGTGGTTTATATTTGAATTTATCTGGATTAGTGCTGTTGAGCATCTTATTTATTTATTTATTTATTTATGTGGGTTTTGGGGGGAGGGGAGAGAGACAGAGTACAAGCAGGGGAGGGGCAGAGAGAGAGAGAGGGAGACACAAAATCCAAAGTAGGCTCTGGGCTCAGAACTGTCAGCCCAGAGCCTGACACGGGGCTCGAACTCATGAACCACAAGATCATGACATGAGCTGAAGTCAGACACCCAACTAACTGAGCCACCTAGGCGCCCCTGGGCATCTTCTTAAATGCTTTTTGACCATTTTGGGGTGCTTGTGTGGCTCAGTTGGCTGAGCATCTGACTTTGGCTCAGGTCATGATCTCACAGTTCATCAGTTCAATCCCCACACCAGGCTTGCTGCTGTCAGCCTGTCAGCACAGAGCCCACTTCAGATCCTCTGCCCCTCCTTCCTCTCCCCCACTCGTGCTCTCTCTCTCTCTCTCTCTCTCTCTCTCTCTCTCTCTCAAAAAACAAATTAAAAAACCCTAAAAATACATGTATTGGCTATTTATATATCATCTTTGGAAAAATATCTATTCAAGTCTTTTGCCCATTCTTACATCTGGTTATTTGATTTTCTTACAGTTATTGATTTGCAGGAGCTCTTCATATATTGTGGCTATTAGCCCTTTATAAAATATATTACTTGAGAATATTTTCTTCCATTATGTAAGTTGCCTTTTCACTCTGTTGATTGCACCTTTGATGCACAAAAGTTTTAAAGTTTGATGTAGTCCCATTTGTCTATTTTTGTTTTTGTTGCCTGTGCTCTTAGTGTCATATCTAAGAAATCATTGCCAAGTTCAATGTCATGAAGATTTTCTATTATGTTTTCTTCTAGGAGCTTTATAGTTTTAAGTCTTGCATTTAGGTCTTTAATTCATTCTGGGTTCATTTTTGTATATGGTATAACATAAGGGTTCAACTTCATTTTTTTGCATGTGGATATCCAGTTTTCCCAATATTGTATCTTGGAGAGACTGTCTTTTCCCTGGTGAGTGGTCTTGGCTCCCTTGTTGAAGATCATTTGACCATATATGTGGGGGTTTATTTTTGGGCTCTCCGGTGATCTATTTGTTTGTCTTTATACCAGGACCACATTGTTTTTTTGTTACTATAGCTTTGTAGTATATTTGATATCTGTAAGTTTGAGTCCTTTAATTTGTTCTTTTTCAAAATTGTTTTGGATTTTTGGAGTCCCTTGATATTCCACATAAATTTTATATTGAATATTTGTATTTCTACAAAAATGCTGTTGGGATTTTGATGGGGATTGCACTTAATCTATAGATGGCTTTGTGTATATGGACATCTTGATAATATGAAATGTTCCAATCCATAAACAGAGGCTGTCTTCCCATTTATCTGTGTCTTTAATTTATTTCAGCAGTGTTTTATAACTTCCAGTGTACAAGTCTTTCACCTCCTTGTTTAAGTTTATTCCTAAGTACTTTTATTCTTCTTTTTTTTTATTTTTTAAATGTTTATTTATTTTTGAAGAGAGACAGAGTATGAGTGCAGGGGCAGAGAGAGAGGGAGACACAGAATCTGAAGCAGGCTCCAGGCTCTGAGCTGTCAGCACAGAGCCGGACACAGGGCTTGAGCTCATGAACCATGAGATCATGACCTAAGCTAAAGTCAGATGCTTAACTGACTAAGCTACCTAGGCGTCCCAGTACTTTATTCTTCTTGATGCTAATGGAAATGAAGTTATTTAAAAATTTTTCCTTTTTTGGATGGTTCATTGTTAGTGTATTGAAATCCTACTGATTTGGGGTGTTGACTTTAAATTCTGCAACTTTGCTGAATTCATTTATTAGTTCTAACAGGTCTGTGTGTGTGCCTGTGTGTATGTAATCTCTATGGTTTTCTACTTATAAGTTCATGTCATCTGTGAACAGAGATAATTTTACTTCTTCCTTCCCAATTTGGATACCTTTTTTAGCTTTTTCTTGTCTAATTGCTCTAGCACTTGAGGTTCTTACTATGTTTATCCATTCTTATTTCAAGTTCAGTTTGCATCTTGGTGACCATTACATTGAATTCTGTATCAGGTAACTACTTATATCCATTTCATTACAGTATTTTTCTGAGGTTTTATTTCTTTCATTTGGTGCATATTTCTCTGTTTCTTCATTTTGCTTGACTGTGTTGGTTTCTATGCATTAGATGAAATAACCATCTGTCCCAGTCTTGAAAGGTTGGCCTTGTTTAAGTAAGAGATGAAACTTATTGTTTAATCTTTCCCTAGCTCTTGAATGTTTCTCAAAGCTTTGTGATTGTCTAAGGAGCCTATTTTATTTTTAATCCTTTTGTTTTAGGGTGTGCCAAGACCAGTTAGTTCCCAAAGAAGAGGATCTCAGCACCTAGATCGAGGCTGATTGGAAGCAGCAGCTTTTAAGGAGTTGCAAATATACACAGTCCTAAATATAAGGATAAGCCCCTCTGGCCCCTACAGCCAGGTGATTTGAAGATGTTCTCTGGAAAACAGTTATAAAAATCAGAGTGTCTGTGTTCCTTTCTGGGAGATACTGTGAGCTTTAACAATGTAGAGGAAGAGTGCAAAGATGGCTTCCCATGGATTATGTTCCCTGAGAGTACTTCCATAATTTTAGATGTGTGCCAAACCTCAAGATTTCCCCTGAGGCCAAAGCTCCAGGACTCACAAGTGGGCCACTTTCATAGAAAGACTGAGGGTGTGTTTCAGTCTGCTATCTGTGTGCCCTGATAGTGGTGGTCTGCCAAGAAATGAATCTCTAATTGTTACAGTCCCATGGGACCCAAGAATGCAAACTCTGCTGGCCTCTAGAGCCAAGTCATCAAGGGGTGGCAAGTGATCCCTGATGGCAACCACAAAAACTGGAGCACCAGACACGTGTAGAAGCTCCTGTTTCAGGATTACTGGTGCTCTGGAGCATGGCCGAAGGATCAGGCAAAGAAGGCACCCACTGGTTGGAACAAAACAAAGAGGGAGTGTAAAAATGGTACTCACTGAAAAGGGAGGGGAAAAAACAGAAAATAAAAGAAAAAAATTGTAAATGGAATTAAACAGAAAAGGAAAGTGGGAGAAGATGGTGCCACTGCTTTTAGCAAGCCAGAAAGAGAGTAGAAAGATGGTTCCCACCAGTCTCCATCCCTGGAGATGATCCCAGAAGTCCTTTTCCTCTTAAAGCAGTGATTTAAAATTAGAAAATAAGTCTGTTCACATAATGCCTATGTACTTTTCAAAGGGCTGCTTCTTCAGGGTGCCTGGGTGGCTCAGTCAGTTAAGTGTCTGACTTGGGCTCAGATCACAATCTCTTGGTTCATGAGTTTGAGCCCCGCATCCAGCTCTGTGCTGACAGCTCAGAGCCTAGAGCCTGCTTCAGATTCTGTGTCTCCTTCTCTCTCTGTCCCTCCTTCACTCACACTCTGTCTCACTCTGTCTTTCAAAAATAAATAAATGTAAAAACAAACAAACAAACAAAAAAAGGGCTGCTCCTGTGATATGCCATGGAGTAGGTGCGTATGCATGTGAGCCCTTTAAAAGCCATTCCTATACTTGAGCCACTTTGGTCTTCAAAGTCAAATGTTTTGGAGGCTTGTATCTCAGGTACTAGTCCTAAAAGTTGGGTTCCCAAAGTGGGTACGAACTCTTTATTCCTCAGGGAGAAGCTCCAGGTTTTAAGTTCTCTCTCGATTGTGGGTCACCATGGTAGTGGTGAGATTTATGACAAGATTGAGTCTCAGCCTTTCCCACCCACTTTGATGTGGTTCCCATCCTGTTTGCCTGATGTAAAGAGATTGCCATCCTTTAGGGATTTTTTTCGGAGGAAGCTGTTACATATATAGGTACAGGTTTGATGTATTAGTGGGAAGAGGAGAGTTCAGGATCTTCCTACTTGGCCATCTTGAACCAGAACCCTGAAGTCACTTTTACTATTTTTTATAGAATATTTTAAAATAATTTGAGGTGAGATTCACAAACAAAAGGTCAAATTAGTCTTTTTAAAGTGATTATTTCAGTGGCATTTAGTACCTTCACAATGCTATGCAACCACCATCTCTATTTAGCTGTAAAACATTCCTGTCACTCCAAAGTAAAATCCTGTTAAGGATCCTTAACAGGATTTTACAGTTTGTCCCCACTGTCCTCTTTTCTCCCAGCCCCTGGAAACCACTTATCTGCATTCTCTCTCTATGAATTTACATATTCTCGATATTTCATAAAACTGGAATAATATATTATGTGACCTTTTGTATTGGATTCTTCCACTTAGCCATAATATTTTTGAGATTCATCTTTTCTGAGCATGTATCAGTACCTTTTTTCTTTTTAATGGCTGGATAATGTTCTATTGTATGTATATATCATACTTCACTTATCTATCTGCTGAATGTCATTTGGATTTCATTCCCCTTTTGGCTATTGTAAATAGTGCTGCTATAAACATTTGTGTGCAGGTATTCGTTTGAGTCCCTACTTTCAGTTATTTTGGTTATATGCCTAGGAGTGGAATTATAGGGTCATATGGTAATTCTCTGTGAAACCTTTTGAGGAACCATCAAACTGTTCAGCATAGTAGCTGAACCTTTTTATATTCTCATTAGTCTTGTATGAAGGTTCTGATTTCTTCACATTCTTGCCAATACTTATTTTCCATTGTTTTGACTCTAACTATCTTAATGAGTGTAAAATAGTACCTCATTGTGGCTTTGATTTGCATTTTCTTAATGATTAATGATGTCGGACATCTTTTCATGTGCTTGTTTGCCATTTGTATATCTTCTTTGGGGAAATTTCTGTTCACATTTTTGTCCATTCTTTTAGTTGGGTTGTCCTTTTGTTGTTGAGTTGTAGGAGTTCCTTATTTATTCTGTATACTAGACCCTTATTAGATATCTGATTTTCACGTATCTCTCATTGTGTAGGTTGCCTTTCTCACTTTGTTGATTATTCTTTCAAGGCACAAAAAGTTTTAATTTTGACCAAGTCCAATTTATCTTTTGTTTCTTTAATGGCTCATGTTTTGTTTTGTGTGTGTGTGTGTGTGTGTGTGTGTGTGTGTGTGATATCTAAGAATCCATTGCCAAATCCAAGGTCTGAAAATTTACCCTTGTGGTTTTCTCCAAGAGTTTGATAGTTTTAGGTCTTATGTTTTGGCCTTTAATCTTGAGCTAACTTTTGAATATGATGTAAGCCAGATGTCCAACTTTGTTCTTTCACAGGTGGAAATTCAGTTGTTCTAATATTATTTGTCAGAGAGACTATATTCCCCCCAGTGAATGGACTTGGCACCCTTGTTGAAAGTCAATGACCTTAGATGTATGGAATTATTTCTTAATTCTCAATTCCATTGCATTGTATATATCTATCCTTATACTTATATATCTATCCTTATACTGGTTCCCCACTGATCTGATTACTGTTGCTTTGTAGTAAGTTTTGAAATCAGACAGTGCAAGTTCTCCAGTTTTGTTCTTCTTTTAAAAGATTGCTTCTTGTAATTCCATATGAATTTGAAGATCCTTTTTTTCATTTTTTAAAAAAGTACCTTTGGAATTTTTATAGGGATTACATTGAATCTGCAGAAAGTATTGGGTAGTATCGACATTATAACAATATCAAGTCTTTTATTCCATGTGTTGGAGAATGGATAAAGTACACCAAAGATGGCTGATTGGACTAAGACAAACTCTGGTCTCTAGCTTAGACACCCCTCCTCCGGTTTCTTCTTCCTTTGTTTGCTGTGTGCGCGAAAACCCCCACAAATATGGAGGTTGTCGGCTATAAATTACCCTCCCCACTTGCATTCCGGGCTCAGACCTTTGGAGAAACAGTCTCCTCTGAGCCCGCCAGTGTAAAATAAATCTCCAATCCACCAAGATCTCCAAGTGCCTCTTGATTTTTCCTCCAGCGTTCCAGCCTAGTTCTGTAACACATGAACACTAGATATTTTCCCACTTATTTAGGTCTTATTTAATTTTTTTCAGCAATGTCTTATAGTTTTTAGTGTACAAGTCTTTCAAGTCCTTTGGTAAATTTACTACTAGGTATTTTGTTCTTTTGGATACTCTGGTAAATTAAATTATTCTCTTAATTTCCTTTGTATATTGCTCATTGCTGGTTTATTGAAACAAAACTGAATTGTATACCTTGTTTTTTAAATCCTGTAACTTTGCTGAATTTATTAGCTCTCACAGGTTTTTTTTTGTGTGGATTCTTTGGAATTTTCTATATGTAGAATAATGGCATCTGTAAATAGAAACTTCTTCCTTTTTAATATGGATAACTTTTCTTTTTCTTGCATATTGCTCTGGCTAGAAGTTCCAGTACAGTGTTGAATAGCAGTGTTGAAAGCAGGTGTATTGGTCGGGTTTATCTGAAGAAATAGATCCATCCATATATATGGAATTGGCAATCTGCTGTCTGTAAATTAGAGACATGAGAAAGCTAGTCGTGTAATTCCAGTCAGGTCCAAGGGTCTGAGAACCTGATGGTGTAAATCCAAGTCCAAGGGCAGGAGGAGACCAAAGTTCTAGCTCAGCAGGCAGGCGGGAGGAAATGAATCCCTTGGTACTCCACTTTTTGTTTTATTTAGCTCCTCAGTGGATTGGGTGATGCCCACCAATACTGGAGAGGGCAATCTACTTTACTGAGCCCACTGATTCAAATGCTAATTTCATCTGAAAACACTCACAGACGTACCCAGAAATGATGTTTAATCTGAACACCCTGTGGCCTAGTCAAATTGACACATACAATTAACTATCACAGCAGGCATCTTTGTCTTGTTCCTGATTTTAGGGAGGAAGCTAATGGTCTTTCACTTTGAGTATGTTTTTAGCTTTGTTTTTTCATAAATTTCCTCTATTATGCTGAGGAAGTTCCTTTCTGTTTCCAGTTGTCTTACTATTTTTATAATGAAAGGCTGTTGGATTTTGTCAAATGCATTTTCTGCACCAATTGAGATGTTTCATGTGGGATTTTTCTCCTTTATTCTATTAATGTGGTGAATTACATTGACTGATTTTCTTATGTTGAACCATAGTTCAAAATAAATCCCTCTTGGTTATGATGTGCAATCTTTTGATTATGTGCCTGGATTTGGCTTGCTAGTACTTTTAAAGAAATTTTGCATTTATATTCAGAAAAGACATTGTTCTGTAACTTCTTTTCTTGTGATGTCTTTATGCACCTTTGATGTCAAAGGAATGTTGGCTACATAGAATGAGCTTAGAGGTGTTACTTCCTCTTCAGTTTTTTGGAAGAGGTTGAGGAGGATTTAAATATTGATAGAATTCACCAGTGAAAGCATTTGGTCCTGGATTTTTCTTTGTTGGGAGGTTTTTGACTCCTGATTCCATCTTTTTACCTGGTATTTATGTTGGTTGATGTAAAATTACATGCCCAAATAAGCTATTCAATAGATCTGTGGAACCAGGAAAGGAAAATTAACACTGTGATTATGTCGTGTTTTTTCACCATCTTGTTGAGCGTGAAATGGGGATTCTCTGGAGCAAGGTGTGTGTGTCTTTATCTATCAAGCTTTTGGGTTAAAAGAAATAACAACATAATGTCAACAACCCTTAACAAGGATGAAGCCACAAGGATCCTATAAAAGGAAGCTCACCTGTATATATCAGCACCTCCAATGATGTCCAATAAGCAAGGGAGGCAGCTAGCATGAAGGAGGCCTGGCAGAAGCAGTATAGGAGAACAGGCACTCAAGAACAGGAGCCAAGAAGGCAAGCGATAAAAATTGGGGTGGATTACCAGTCATTGATAAGTGGTAAAAATTGGGGAGGGTTTTTTGTGAGAAGTAAGTGAGATGATTCATTTTCAGAAATACCAAATAAAAACTGTGTTGTCTAGTAAACAATAGGTTAACAACCTATTGGAAATATGTACGAACCCCCCTCCCCACAGTGGAGTCCCAAACCCTTAGGCACTTCACTTCCTGGTTCTTCTTCCCCTCCTCATTTCGCAGGCTTATTTTTTCTGTGGGCTTAGCAATGAGCATGCACCAAGAACTGAAGTCTCTGCATCACCTCAAAGAATGTACATTTGTTCCAGTCAGACTAGCTTTTGCATTACATGGGCATAGGCAACTTCCAGGTAAGGTTGTCACCTCTGTAGTACTCAGCCAATGAAAAATCAGGGGAGGGACTTGCATGCTAGGAGACAAATTGCCTGCTATAACTGCCCCAAGTGTGTCTGTCCATCACACACCCACTGTTGCAAGATCATTAAAGCCTTGCTTCACTGTGCTCTGAGTCTCCGCATCCCTCCTTTTATTGGGTCAGTGGGCTTATTTCTCACATTTTGGAATAAACCTACCTTGTTACCAGGCTTTGACTCTAACAACTGACTTCCAGTTCTTCTCCAGATAATTCCACCCCCCAGGGCTTGCATCTTGCCTTTGGAGCTATTTCTGTTGCATTTGTAGATTCCTTACCATTTTCCCTTTTAATTTCTTGTTATAGAAGCATGCCTACATCACTGACTAACATTACAAGTCTTTGTTTCAGATTCTTCTATCATCAGTCACCTAAAATGTAGGGCTTTTCCCAGCTTGCTGAATTCAAGTCTTTGCTCCTCTCCAACCACCTCTTGAACACTTTGACCTACCGTGTTTGACACTTGAAATGAATGTAGTGTGGTTGGTGAATGGATCTGTGTTACTTCACAGGTGCTGGAGATCTGTCACCAAGATAACTTTTCTAGAAAATAAGAAGAAATAATCTACTCCATTTGGAAACTTGAAGACAATTTTTGAGGATTGAGGACATATTTTCAAGTCTTTCTATAGCCTATTTTAAAAATTTTATTGCATTTAATAAATATCATTTAGTATGATCACTGTGCCCATTGTATAAATGAGGAAACTGAAGCAGTAACTTGACAATATCTCATCATTTGCCAACAAGGGGACTGAGGCTTGAACTTGAGCAGTCTGACTCTTAACCTCTTCATCTCTTGACCACACTGTGTCCAATTATACATTTCATCATAGAGCTGGGTTCAAAAGTATTGGATCATTTTTCCAAATCGTGTCTTCTGGTAACCCTAAAATTCTGGTCAGATTCTGCTGCCAAGAAACAAGAGTTCAAAGTAGTAAAGGAAGCAGTCCCAGAAACTTGGTAGTCCTAACTATGACCAATGGAGGTTTTCTGGCATGGGCAGTGGGCAAACATTTACACAAAATGTTGGTAACTCAAGGAAGCCTGAGAGGATACAACATACCAAGAAGGCTTGCTCCAAAAATGTTGGAGACCACTGCTTCACTCTGCTGTAATATCACTCCAGGGACTGCCACGATGGATTCTGTCAAATCTAGATGAGGCTTTTGGTGGTCGGATGCCAGATGTGCTACCAGGCCAAGATGAAGAACAAGTTCAGGAGACATGAACAACTATTGTTCCTCTGTCAAGCTTCTAAATATCCTTGTATTAGTTACGATAGGCTAGGTTATGCTGTGGTAACAAACAACCCTGAAATAGCAATGGCTTCACACAATAAAGCTGTGTTCTCCCCCACCCAGAGCCCACTGCAGGTCCAGACAGCTCTCCATGCAAGGACTGACTATTTAAACCAATTCACTGGTGGTTTTTTTTTTCAAAATTCTAGTTTGTTAACATATAGTTAACGGTGTTTTCAGGAGTAGAATTTAGTGACTCATTACTTATAACACCCAGTGCTCAACATGACAAGTGCCCTCTTTAATATCCATCACTCATTTGGCCCACCCCCCACCCACCTTCCTCCATCAACCTCCAGTTTGTTTTCTATTATAAAGAGTCTCTTATTTATTTCCCTTTATCTTTTTTCCCCTTTCCCATATATTTAACTGTTTTGTTTCTTAAATTTCATACATGAATGAAATCATGTGGTATTTTTCTTTCTCTGCCTGATTTTTTATAATTATTTATGTGCACCTTCTTTTTTTTTTAAGTTTTATTATAAGTAGGATCCACACCCAATGTGGGGCTTGAACTCACGACACTGAGATCAAGAGTTGCGTGCCTTACTGACTGAGCCAGTCAGGCACCCCTTTGTCTAAGCCACTTTGATCTTGGGACTTCATTGGGATTGCTGCAGTAGAGGGGAAGATGGACTGGAGGATCCAGCACTGGCAATGAAAAGTTTCAGCTTAGGACTGATATTCATTTCCCTCACAACCCAAGAACCAGAACTGCTCATATGGCTTCAGCTAACAACAAAGGGGGCAGGAATGGTTATGGCCAGCACCAGAAGTTTCTACCACAACTCTGATACCTGATTGTTTTGAGGAGAAAGGTGAAAGGTAAAGTTTGGCATGTTTTTCTTTTCTTTTTCCTGAAGGACAACTTACTACATTAAAGTGCACAAATCTTGGGTGTACAGTGTGATGAATTTTTATATACTTGTGTAATCATCTCCCAGATCAAGAAATACAACCCTCACAGCTCCCCAGAAGATGTCCTGGTGTCTGTTCCCAGGCAGTTGGCTCCAATCCCTTGTTCTGACCTCTAATTCTATATTGGTTTGGCCTGGTTTTGTATTTTATATAATAGCATCCATAGTTATTTGCACTTTGGTTTTTTAAATTCAATATGAGATTCATCCATGTTATTGCAAGTATCGGTAATGTGTTTTTGTTGATGTGTAGTATTCCACTGTGTTCTTAAAATACCACCATTTAAGAAATCTTTCTAGAGTTTATTTATTTTAATTTTTAAAATATTTTAAATTTACATCCTAGTTAGTTAGCATATAGCACAATAATGATTTCAGAAATAGATTCCAGTGATTCATCCCTTATGTGTAACACCCCGTGCTCATCCCAACAAGTGTCTTCCTTAATGCCACTTACCCATTTAGCCCATCCCCCCCCACAACCCCTCCAGCAAAACCTCAGTTTGTTTTCTATATTTAAGAGTCTCTTATGTTTTGTTCCCGTCCTTGTTTTTATATCATTTTTGCTTCCCTTCCCTTTTGTCCATCTGTTTTGTACCTTAAATTCTTCATATGAGTGAAGTCATATGACATTTGTCTTTCTCTAATTTCGCTTAGCATAATACCCTCCAGTTCCATCCACGTTTTTGCAAATGGCAAGATTTCATTCTTTTTAATTGCCGAGTAATACTCCATTGTATATATATATACATCACATCTTCTTTATCCATTCATCTGTCAATGAACATTTGGATTCTTTCTTGGAACGTTGGCTAATGTTGATAGTGCTGTTATAAACATTGGGGTGCATGTGCCCCTTTGAAATAGCACACCTGTATCCCTTGGATAAATACCTAGTAGTGCAATTGCTGGGTCGTAGGATAGTTCTGTTTTTGACTTTTTGAGGAACCTCCATATTGTTTTCCAGAGTGGCTGCACCAGTTCGCATTCCCATCAGCAGCACAAAAGAGATCCTCTTTCTCCTCATTCTTGCCAACATCTGTTGTTGCCTGAGTTGTTAATGTTAGCCTTTCTGACAGGTGTGAGGTGTTATCTCATTGTGGTTTTGATTTGTATTTCCCTGATGATGAGTGATGTTGAGTAGTTTTTCATGTGTCAGTTGGCCATCTGGATGTCTTCTTTGGAGAAGTGTCTATTCATGTCTCTTGCCCATTTTTTCACTGGATCATTTGGTTTTTGGGTGTTGAGTTTGATAAGTTCTTTATAGATTTTGGATACTAACCCTTTATCTGATATGTTGTTTGAAAATATCTTCTCCCATTCCTTCGGTTGCCTTTTAGTTTTTCTAATTGTTTCCTGTTTTGTTAAAGATTAGTTGGCCATATGTTTGTGGGTCCATTTCTGGGTTCTGTATTCTGTTCTGGTGATCTGAGTGTCTGTTTTTGTGCAATTTCCATATTGTCTTGATGATTACAGCTTTGTAATACATCTTAAAGTCTGGGATTGTGATGCCTCCAGCTTTGGTTTTCTTTTTCAGGATTGCTTTGGCTATTCAGGGTCTTTTCTGGTTCCATACAAATTTTAGGATTGTTTGTTCTAGTTCTGTGAAGAATGCCAGGTTGTTTTTATAGGGATTGCATTGAATATGTAGATTCGTTTGGGTAGTATTGACATTTTAACAATATTTGTTCTTCCAATCCGTGAGCATGGAATATTTTTCCATTTTTTTGTTTCTTCATTTTCTTTCATAAGATTTCTATAGTTTTCAGTGTATGGAGTTTTCATCTCATTGGTTAGGTTTATTCCTGGGTATTTTATGGTTTGGGGGGCAATTGTAAATGGGATCAGTTCCTTGAGTTCACTTTCTGTCACTTTATTATTGGTGTATAGGAATGCAACCGATTTCTTTGCATTAATTTTATATCTTGCAACTTTGCTGTATTCATGGATCAGTTCTAGCAGTTTTTTGATGGGATCTTTTGGTTTTTCCATATAGAATATCATGTCGTCTGTGAAGAGTGAAAGTTTGACTTCCTCCTTGCTGATTTGGTTGCCTTTTATTCCTTTGTGTTGTCTGATTGCTGAGGCTAGGATTTCCAATACTATTTTGAATAACAGTGGTGAGAGTGGACATCCCTGTCGTGTTCCTGACCTTAGGGGGAAAGCTCTCAGTTTTCCTCCATTGAGAATGATATTAGTGGTGGATCTTTCATATATGGCTTTTATGATCTTGAGGTATGATCTTTCCATCCCTACTTTCTTGAGGGTTTTTTATCGAGAAAGGTGGCTGTATTTTATCAAATGCTTTCTCTGCATCTATTGAGAAGGATCATGTGGTTCTTGTCCTTTCTTTTATTGATGTGATGTATCACATTGATTGTTTTGCAGATGTTGAACCAGCCCTACATCCCAGGTATAAATCCCACTTGGTCATGGTGAATAATTTTTTTAATGTATTGTTGGATCCAGTTGGCTAGTATCTTTTTGAGTATGTTGCATTCATGTTTATCAGGGAAATTTGTGTATAGTTCTCCTTTTTAGTGGGGTCTTTGTCTGGTTTTGGAATCATGGTAATGCTGGCTTCATAGAAGGAGTTTGGAAGTTTTCCTTCCATTTCTATTTTTTGGAACAGCTTCAAAAGAATTGGTGTTAACTCTTCTTTATTTTTAAAAAAAATTTTTCAAAAACTTATTTATTTTTGAGAGAGAGAGCCAGCGAGCATGGATTGGGGAGGGGCAGAGAAAGAAAGGGAGACACAGAATCTGAGACAGGCTCCAGGCTCTGAGCTGTCATCACAGAGCCTGATGTGGGGCTTGAACTTGGGAACAGTGAGATCATGACCTAGGCTGAAGTCAGACTCTTAACCAACTGAGCCACCCAGGTGTCCCTGTTAACTCTTCTTTAAATGTTTGGTAGAACTCCCCTGGAAAGCCATTTGTTCCTGCATTCTTGTTTTTGAGGAGAATTTTGATTACTAATTCAATTTCTTTACTGGTTAGGGGTCTGTTAAAATTTTCTATTTCTTCTTGTTTCAGTTTTGGTAGTTTATATGTTTCTTGGAAATTTGTCCAATTCTTCCAGATTGACCAATTTATTGGCATATAATTGCTCATAATATTATCTTATTATTGTTTGTACTTCTGCAGTGTTGGTTGTGATCTCTCCTCTTTCATTCTTGATTTTATTTATTTGGGTCCTTTTTGATCAAACTGGCTAGGGGTTTATCAATTTTATTAATTATTTTTAAAAAATTTTTAATGTTTATTTATTATTGAGGGACAGAGAGAGACAGACCGTGAGCAGGGGAGGGGCAGAGAGAAAGGGAGGCAGAATCTGAAGCAGGCTCCAGGCTCTGAGCTGTCAGCACAGAGCCTGATGTGGGGTTTGAACTCATGAACTGCGAGATCATGACCTGAGCTGAAGTTGGATGCTTAACCTACTGAGCCACCCAGGCACCCCTAATTTTATTAATTCTTTCAAAGAACCAGCTTCTGGTTCCACTGATCTGTTGTGTTGTTATTTTGATAGCATTGATTTCTACTCTAATCTTTATTATTCCCCTTCTTTTGCTGGTTTTGGGTGTTATTTGCTGTTGTTTTTCCAGCTCTTTAAGGTGTAAGGTTATGTTGTGTATCTGAGGCCCTTCTTCCTTCTTTAGAAAGGCCTGGATTGCTGTATACTTTCCTCTTATGACCGCCTTTGCTGTGTCCCAGAGGTTTGGGGCTGTGGTATTATCATTTTCATTGGCTTCCATGTACTTTCTAATTTCCTCTTTAACATCTTGGTTAGCCCATTTATTCTTTAGTAATATGTCTTTAGTCTCCAAGTATTTGTTGTTTTTCCAAATTTTTTTCTTGTGGTTGATTTTGAGTTTCATAGTGTTGTGGTCTGATAATATGCATGGTATCATCTTGATCTTTTTGTATTTGGTGAGGGCTGATTTGTGTCCCAGTATGTGATCTATTCTGGAGAATGTTTCATGTGCACTCAAGAAGAATGTGTATTCTGCTGTTTTAGGATGAAATGTTCTGAATATATCTAAGTTGATCCAGTCCAGTGTGTCATTCAAAGCCATTGTTTATTGATTTTCTGCTTAGATGATCTGTCCATTGTTGTAAGTGGGGTGTTGAAGTCCCCTACTATTATGGTCTTATTGTCAATGAGTTTCTTTATGTTTGTGATTAATTGATTTATATATTTGGGCTATTTCACATTGGGGGCATAAGTGGTTACAATTGTTAGGTCTTCTTGGTGGATAGACCCCTTAATTATGATATAATGCCCTTCTTCATCTCTTGTTACAGTCTTTATTTTAAAATCTAGATTGTCTGATATAAATATGGCCACTCCAGCTTTCTTTTGACGACCATTAGTGTTGCCTGCAGAGTTGGAGTTTCTCGTGGTGTTCTCTGGTCCTTTCTAGTCTTTGTTGCCTTTGGTCTTTTTTGTTTTGTTTAATCTTTTCTCCCCTCAGAGAGTCCCCCTTAAAATTTTTTGCAGGGCTGGTTTAGTGGTCATGAATTCCTTTCATTTTTGTTTGTCTGGGAAACTCTTTATTTCTCCTTCTATTTTGAATGACAGACTGCTGGATAAAGAATTCTTGGCTGCTTATTTTTCTGATTTAGCACATTGACTATATCCTGCCACTCCTTTCTGGCCTGCCAAGTTTCTGTGGATAGGTTTGCTGCAAACCTCATCTGTCTTCCCTTGTAGGTTAAGGACTTTTGTCCCTTGCTGCTGTCATGTTCTTTCTTTGTCTGTGTATTTTGTGTTTGATTGTGATATTCCTTGTTGATGGTCAGTTTTTGTTCAATCTAATGGGAGTCCTCTGTTCTTCCTGGATTTTGTGTGCCTGTGTCCCCAGGTTAGGAAAGTTTTCTGCTATAATTTGTCCACATAAACCTACCTTTTTTTCCTCTCTCTTCATCTTCTGGGCCCCCCTATGAATCAGGTGTTGTTCCTTTTTAATGAGTCACTGATTTCTCTAATTCTTAAATAGTGCTCTTTTGCCTTAGTCTCCCTCTTTTTTTCTGCTTCATTATTCTCCATAAGTTTGTCTTCTGTATCACTGAATCATGGCTCAAACTCATCCATCCTTGCCACCATGGAATTCTTTCAAGATTGCAGCTCAGTTATAGCTTTTTTAATTTCATCCTGACTAGCTTTTACTTCTTTTATCTCCGCAGAAAAGGATTCTATGCTTTTTTCAATCTCAGCTAATATTCTTATTATTGTGATTCTAAATTTTGGTTCAGACAACTTGCTTGTATCCGTGTTGATTAAGTCCCTGGCTGTCATTTCTTTCTGTCCTTTATTTTGGGGTGAATTCTTTTATTTTGTCATTTTGGAGGAAGAAAAAGAATTAATAAAATTAAAAATTAAATTAAAAAATTAAAAACAACACAAACAATCAAATAAAGGATGCTAGATCCTAGGTGTGTTTTGGTCTGGTTGTTGAAAGAAGCTTGGTAGAATAGAGAAAAACGGGGAAGAAAAGAAAAGAAAAAGAAGGGGGAAAAAGTAGGAAAACATTTGAAAATTAAAAAAATGAATACGATAAAATAGAATAAAATGAAATGATGAAAGCAAAATAGAATTAAAAATTTTACAAAAATAAAAAATAGAGTAGAATAAAATTAAAGAAAAATCTTTTTTATAAAAATGGAAAATAAAAATAATTTTTTTCTCTTTCTGTATTCAAGAACAAGAAAAAAAATTGAATAGATGGACCAGCGAACATAATGAAATACGACTGAAATTACATTGGTTCTCCTAGAAGTCCAACTATGAAGCGCTTTATAGTCCATAAACTAAATAGGCCGAGAGACTTGCGGTGTTCCTCAAGAGTGCAGTTGGCACAGTTCGGAAGGGCTTTGAGTAACGGCTCCGTTCTCCACTAGATGGCGCTGCTTAGCTTACTGCAGTGGATTGTGTGTGCGCATGCCTGGGAGGGGTGAAAATGGGGTCACCCAGCTACCTGATCCCTAGGGTCAGAACTCTGTGCTATCACTGACTGGCAATCAAGCACCCCTCCTTTGTCTCCGGGTTACATCCACTCCCTGCTTCTACACTGTCCGTGAGCAAGCCTTCAACCTGCCAGGCGGCAACTCCCTCCCGAATTTTATCTCAGATGGGGCTGTGTTTCCCAACCCCTCACATCTGAGTGCTCTGTGGCTTTGACCCGCTCAGACCCTCTGGGAGAGGAATGGTCAGTGCCGGCCGCACCCAGGAACGTTTGCCGGACTGTGCTGCTGCAGATGCCCAGATACTGCTGCCGAGTACCAGCCCGCCCCAGGTCACACGATCATGTAGCAGCAGCGTTTCAGGGATTGTGGTAAATCACAACACACATCTGGCGCCAAGCTTCAGCACCCTCCTACGTCCTTGTTCCAACATCAGCAATTGTGGCTGTTCTCCAGGGTATTTATGGTATTTAAACCTTCTCCTTTCTCCCTTTCTTATTAAGTCCCCTGTGGGTGATTCCACCTTTTCTTTTTCTCTCCATCTGCTTTTGGGGGGAGTGCTTTTCCTGTACCCTCCCCCTTGTCTCTGTCCTCTCTCCATAAGCAAAACCAGCTTCCTACCCTCCACGTCTTCTTTCTCCCCCAGTTCACCTCTCCGTGCTGATACCTGCCAAGTTCTGTGGCTCAAGTTATGCAGATTATTGTATTAATCCTCAGATCAATTTTCTAGGTGTGCAAGATGGTTTGGCATTGATCTAGCTGCAT
Source organism: Panthera pardus (assembly GCF_024362965.1). Taxonomy (NCBI): domain Eukaryota; kingdom Metazoa; phylum Chordata; class Mammalia; order Carnivora; family Felidae; genus Panthera; species Panthera pardus. Next base: position 59,885,447 of record NW_026527013.1, read on the forward strand.
TTCAGGGATGAGAGAAGCAGGAAATTTCCATGCTGCTCTGCCATCTTGGCCCCTGGTGAGAAGTCTTTCTAGAGTTTAAAGACATTTATGTGATTTTATGTTTGGGACTAAGAAAACAGATAAAGTTGCTATGGATATTCTTGAATGTAACTTTTCAGGGACATGAGCACTCATTTTTGTTGGATATATACTAGGAATGGAGTTGTTGGCTCATATGGCAGGTATTGGTTCACCTTATTAGATGCTTCCACATGACTTACAAAGTAGCTGCACCAACTTACGCTACCATCAGTGGTATATGAAAGCCCCAGTTGTTCTATGTTCTTGGCAACACTTAATATTATTTTAGCCATGTTGGTAGGTGTGCTGCACAGTATCTCATTGGGGCATTAGTTTGTATTTCCTTGATGGGTAATAATACTAAGTAACCTGTTCATATGTATCTTCTTTTGCCAAACAAATATCTATTTCATGTGTATCCTTTTTTTGTGAAATATCTATTCAAATCTCTTGCTAGTTTTTAATTGAGTTGTCTGTCTTTTTCTTATTTTTACAGGGATTCTGAATATTTTCTGGTCATGAGCCCTTTTTGGATAAAAGGCAGCTTTTTGAAGTGTTTGTCTTTTTTTTTTTTTTTTTTTTTTACTCTTAATGGTGTCTTTTGATGTATAGAAGTTCATTTTAATGAAGTTCAACTTTTTGACATTTTCTTTAATGTTTAGTGGTTTGAGTTATTTTGATAATATTATAGCCCAGCAAACATACTTAACCAAGGCCTCCTTGTCCATTATCCTCAGCTCTAGGGGACACCCAATGGGACTAGCAGCAAATAGACTTTCATTTCCTTTATTCATAGCTGAGTGTGTGTCAAACTGTCACCACAACAGGGCTCTCTGTTCTCTTGGTGGAGAGGAAATGGAAATGGAAAGGAGGGAGACTGAGACCACCTTGCCTAGAGGACCCAGGTTCTGCTGGGTCTGCTGAGCCCTGTAAAGCAGGAGGCAGGAAATCAATGCAGAGGTAGCATTGGGTCTTGTCTGCAATAATTAAGGGCTGATCAATGGCTCAGGCTTAAATCCATCAAATCAGTAACTCCTTCTCCCACAGGGAGGAGTCAGGAAGGTCCATGTGGACCTTGGGGGCAAGGGGCTAAAAACCCTTTGTTGCCTTCCTTCCTAACCCACTGGGTTTTGTGGCCATACCTGTGGTCAACAAGGGGATGCTTCCCTTTAGGGCACAGTGTCTGGCCTCCATCTCTGTGCGGCTGCTCTTCTGTGCCTTTTCCCATATATACCTGCCTGGGATCATGAATGTGGATAGTCCATCTGCTTCCTTCAGCTTCAGAGTCACAACAAGACTTTTCCCCTAAGTTCCAGAAAGCAGCAATTCCACTCCTAGAAATGCACTCAAGAGAAGTGTGGGAATATACTCACTGAAAAGCAGACACTGGAATGCTTATACCAGTGCTATCCCCCATAGCCCCTAGCAGGTGCCCCTCAATGGTTTAAGTGGGTAAATAAACTGGCTTATTTACCCAGTGGAATACTATACAGTGGTGAGAATGGGCGGCATAGATTGCTCACCTGATGTTGCATGGAAGAAGCCGGACACACAGGATTATCTGCCATGTGATATGGGACATAGAGTCCCAAAGCAGGCAAAATGAACCTGTGATGCCAGAAATCAAGAAAGGGTTTTTCCTTGGAGGTGGGTGGGAGACCAGGAGGGCTCTGGGGGCTTGTAATATTTGATTTGTTGATCTGAGTGATGGTTATGTGGGAATGTTCATGTAAGACCCATCCACTTAAGGGATGTTCATTTTCTGTGTGCATATTGCGTGCCAAAAAGTGAAAAAAAGAAAAAGTTCTGTGCCCTGGGAAGGCCTCAGAGTGGGAGATGGTACCTCACAAAGATAAGCCTGCTAGTCCCTTCATGTCCTCTAATTATGCAAGTACTGGTGGGGGGCCCAGAGCGGATGCAGTCTTTCCAAGAACCACAAAGGCATTTCTCCCCTCCAGTTGTCTTTAGACCCTGGAGTTACTGGGCAGGAAGGACCACATCCTGGGAGACAGCCCTTTTGAGTTCTGGACAAAATGCTTTTGGCTGCAGCTCTGGAGGCCTCTCTGGAACCATGAGCTGTATTGTCTACAGGCAGACAGGAAAGAGAGGAGAGAACGAAGCTCAGAGTGAGGACGATGTGGTGAAGAAGTGTGTCCAGCACAAGAAAGACAGGGCTGGGAGAAGACAGGGATGTGGTTGGGAGGAGGGGGCAGCACTCTGGTCCCTCAGGCCACCGTTGACTGATGGGAGAGTGGAGACCTACCCTGGTACAGGGTAATAATCTGGGCTCTGGCATTTGGGCGGGAGTGGCAACTGGGGGCACTGGCTGAACTCCTCCCTGGAGCCAATCCCAGGTTTCCGGGCTTCTGTGTCCCCATTTGCAGCAGGACAAAGCTTGCTGTCCTTTTTTTCTCTGGGAGGGTGGCCATGAGCAGGCCTTTTGCCAAGACAGCAGGATCCTCTTACCATACAAATTAGACAAGGCAACATGGCCAAGTCCTGCTGTAAGGCTTCACAATCTCAGACCCAAGTGTGACTCCATCCTGGAAAGTTGGGGGGCTCTGTGAAGCCCCAGAGGTGTGGGAGGAAAGCTGGGGTCAGGGGTGATGGCAGGTGCCTGTGGATTCAAAGATTCCTGGTCTGTGCTGGGGGTGGCTCTGTGCACCCTCGCTTTTTCTGGTTAACTCATTTTGGATCAGATAATATGTTTACATGGTTCAAAAATCTAAATGATAAAAAAAGTTTACTGCTAAAAATTTGCTCTTCTATCTGGGTCTACCCTGCTCTTCTGTGCCCCCTGTAGGCACTTGATGAGCTCTCTGTATATCTAGTGCAAGTTTATGACTATGTGAAATGCAAGCATATAGAATATATAGTTTATTCCGTACCTTTCTCATTGTTCTTTGCCTCACTTAAAAAAAATTTAATAGCGTGTTCTAGAAGTCTCCCCCTATGCATGCATGGGGAACTTCTTTTTTTCTTTCTGAGAGCTTTGCTGTGCTCCAGCGTCTTTTTAACCAGAACCCAATTGATAGGATGTTGGTGTGCATGTGTGACATTTTGCACCAATGCAGACATGTCTGTAGGAGTCTTTCCAGCTTTTATCATCCAGACCTAATCCCGCACTGACTCCCAAGGCCCCTGTGGCTATGTACCAGCCCCAGCTATCTGGGATGTTGCCAGGACTGTAAGTCATGTGATCCTGATTTCTAAGTTTTCCTATTCTCTCTGTCTCCACCTGCATAAAACTCCAGTTTAGGGAAGATTTGACATAGCCTGACCCACTTTCATGGATGGCCCCTTTGATAGGACCCAGTGTGGGCGTCTGGTTCCCAAGGACCAAGCCATAGAAGGCTCAGAGTGATTCCTCCAGTCCTGTTGACCCCCAGGAGCTGTGAGGATCTTCTGAAAGTCTTAGGCAGTGAGCCCAAAGATGTGATGGGCCCTTGGCCTGGTGTGTTGCCCCCAAGGCCTCATGGATTGGAGTCTGGTGTGGGAGCTGGGCTGTGAGCCAGAGGCCCAGGCCAGTGTTGAGAGAGGTGGGCTAAATGAGTTCAGGAGGTGGACCTGCCCACAGGACTACAGACCTGGGGCTCTCTGGACATGAAGGAGGATTAGCGCAGGGTACCAGCGAGCCTGGGCAAGGACATGGAAGGGAGACAAAGTGACTTCTGGCTGCCAGGCCTCCATCTGAGAATGAAACCAGAGCAGGCTCCCAGGGTCAGTCAGGATGGGCACTTGGCCTTTCCCAATGGCTTCTGGAAGGTTCGTGGCTTGAGGCAGAGCATCAGAGAAGTCCAGAGCTTACTCAGGGGTCTTCTCCATGGGACAAATCGTGACATTAGAGGGACTGTGCCAACAAGAAGGGGGTAATGGACATCAGGAAGATGCATGATCTCAGGTTAGTGATGATCACAGAAGGAAGGACGGTCTACTTCCTGCACTGTGCCTTGCCTTAAAGCTGAGACTGAGAATTTTGTCCCAGGCTTGTGTTGAAGCCAGGACTCCAGGCCCACATGACAGGTTAATATCCTAAGCTGGTAGGTAAGCTCTGTGTCCCAAATATGTACCTGCAACCTGAGTGTGAAGCCCATTTTCTAGTTGCACATGAAATCCAGGTCCTAGACCCATGGTTAATGCTATTCATTATGTCCACATTCAATAAATATTGATCAAGCCCTGTGGTGGACTGTGTTATTTTCACATGGGAGGGCTATGCTTCCCAGCCCCGTTGACTAGTCTTAATCAGTGAGATGCAAGTAGTAGCAGAAGCTTTAATGCCATCATGTAATTTCATTATGGCTTTCTTCTCTGCCATCAGACTGGCATGGCCTGGTAGGGGCTGCCACTTTAGCCTTGATGCTGGAGCCAAGGTGACATAGAACAGAGACCCAGCTAAGCTGAGAATGACTTAAATACAATTGAGGAATAAACCTTTGTTGTCCTAAGTTACTAGGATTTGGAGTCATTTGTTACTGCAGCATAACAGCTTCAGCTGGCCAATACAAGAACCTACTCTATGCCAAGTCACGCACTGTGCAGGGGGATATAGCCATGAACAGGACTGTGGGAACATGAGAGTCTGAGGAATAACTCTGGCATGACAGGAAAGATTGGGGAAAAGCAGGTTTATGGAAGAGATCAATAGTTCTGTTTTCAGTATACTAACTGAAGTGTCTATAAGATATCCAAGTGGAATTGCCAAGTATGTGGTTGGATGTAAGAATCTGCAGCTCAGAAGAGAGCTTTGGGATATAAACTTGGGCCTTGTTGGAACCTAGATTGTCAGGAGCCAGGCACCGTCAAGAAAGCAGGTAGCTCACACAGTCTTGGGAAAACAGAAGTGTTCTGGAGAGCAACAAAAGTATTAGTAAGGGTAAGGCAGAGAGCGTAGGAAGGGTCTTGCCCTAATGCATGGAATGGGGATTCAGGCTGCATGTTTTTTAAATTAATGAAAGGGAGATCCTTGATAATTAGAAGACTCGGGGACATCCAGGCTGGCGGCATTTAAGGTCATATCACACACACCTTAGAGCAGTATTTCCAAAACCAGGTCTGCATATCACTGGTGCTACCCAAGCTGGTGTTAGGGAAGATTAAATTATATATTATATTACATTTGTTATTCTACAGTTGTGTTATTATTTTCAGGTATCTTCTATTTATGGTATTTGATAGTGGTTTTACGTTTTCAGTGATGACATACACATACTTTGTGAAAATATATTTAAACAAAGATATAATTTGATTTAAAGAACATTTTTAAGGGGTGCCTGGGTGGCTCAATTGGTTAAGCATCCAACTTCGGCTCAGGTCATGATCTCGAAGTTCTTGACTTTGAGCCCCATGTTGGGTTCTGTGCTGACAGCTCACAGCCTGGAGCCTGCTTCAGATTCTGTGTCTCCCTCTCTCTCTGCCTCTCCCTTGCTTGTGTTCAGTCTTTCTCTCTCAAAAATAAAATAAAAAATTAAAAAATTAAAAAAAAATAAAGAACATTTTAAATTATTGTACATATAGTATACCAATATGCCACAAAAACCAAGTGAGTTGGGTTAGAGAAACTCATAAAGGTAAATCACCTGACAGATGAGAAAGGATGCTCAGCAAAGTGAAATACAAAGTGAAATAACGCGGCAGATCTCCCCACTAGGCAATAGTGCAGCTGGGGCTCAGACCAAGTCTGGCATGATGGGCCGCCCCTCTGAGGCCAGGAGGGGAGGGACTGGGCCCAGATCCCAGGGCTCCCCTCAGTGGCTGGTACTGCTCAGCCTTTCGGTCTCCATTGGCCCTGCATCCACTGAGGGGGACATCCTCCTGGCTTGTGCCCTCCTCCTGGGCAGGATAGCCCTTAGAATTCTTCAGCAGCTCATTTTCCAATGTGGCCAACAAGCACTTTGGCCTCTCTTGGAAACGTCTCTGGCCTAACTGACTCTAATTATTAGCAAAGAGCCAAATTGTGTACTTGAGTCCTCTAGTGGGGAGGTGAGCGGGGTGGTGGCTTAAAAGTCTGACTTCCAAGTAGGAAACCATGCCTTGGGAATCTTGACAGTTTAGGAAAGATTACAATCAGAATGGAGAAATGTATGAAAATGAAACCATGGCCAAATTGGTTTTTTTGTCAAAATGCCGAATGATAAAATTATTTCAAAAATAAGACCTGGCCAACATTTTATGAGAACCAGATGCCTGAGGACCTTCCAAGGGCTCTCTACAGCTCAGACCCTGGACCAGGGTTGGGCAGAGGGGCTCAACAGGGAATGGGGAAGGCCTGAACCAGCAGAGAAAATCTAGTTGGTGAACAAACACCTGCCTTCTCTTGGTGGCCTGGAGATCTGGTGAGCTGGTGGCTCTTGAGTACATGAGGCAGTATCTACAGAACCCTGGCTCAGACCTAGATTGCAGTATTCTATCTGTCATTCACTCACTGTGACATTGATTAATCATTTTCTTCTCTGCACCTCATTTTTTTCATCTGCAAAACGGGGACAACAATCCCTGCTTCATAGGGTTGTTGTGTAAAGACAGTGGAATATTTTATTTATTTTTTTATTTTATTTTTGTTTTTTGTTTTTTGTTTTTTTATTTTTTTATTTTTTTAATTTATTTATTTTTTAATTTTTTAATATATGAAATTTACTGTCAAATTGGTTTCCATACAACACCCAGTGCTCATCCCAAAAGGTGACCTCCTCAATACCCATCACCCACCCTGCCCTCCCTCCCACCCCCCATCAACCCTCAGTTTGTTCTCAGTTTTTAACAGTCTCTTATGCTTCGGCTCTCTCCCACTCTAACCTCTTTTTTTTTTTTTTCCTTCCCCTCCCCCATGGGTTTCTGTTACGTTTCTCAGGATCCACATAAGAGTGAAACCATATGGTATCAAGACAGTGGAATATTTTAGTGTCTCTGGGCCACAAGGCCTGGCATGTGTCACTCCCCGGTTTTCCAGGAGTCTTACCTTGTTGCTACCATTAACAGCTGAAACAGTATTTGGCTGATTGGAGAAAGAGTCAGATAGAAATTTGAGTAGCTCACAGAATCAAAAAGTGAAAAATCAATTTCTCAGGACATGAACAAAGGCAGTTCCCACAAAACAAAAACCACTTGATAACACTTTTCTCAGGGAGCAGCAATAGAGACACAGTGGGTCAGTTGTTTTCCATCTTTGCATTACCCTGCTCAAGATTCAGATTCCTTGGTGAGCCTGTTTCGTTGGCTTGTGCCATGGGCCCTTGGCCAAGAAATGTTTTCACTGTTTTCTCACAATAATGGAATGCAATATGCACCTGTGTTTTCCCGAAGCAAAATTGCTGTTATTGGAAGTGAGACTGGATATGGGGAATGCCGGAGAAAGGGGTGGGGTGGAGAGGGAGTGCAACCATAAGGTCCTTCCACCGAATGTTAGACCTCTCAGCTCCATCTTCTCTTCTGACTGAGCCACTCCCTTCATCCTGTGTCTCCTGGTCCCAGGCACTCTCTGAGGAGTGTTAAAGCTAATGCAACTACTTGATAATGTTCAGCGTCAAAGACACATCTTTACATTCCCCAAATCCACTCTCTCTCTGGCTCTTCACAGCACACTTTTGAGCTGACAAGGCAGGGAATCAACCCTCCCCCTCCTCATTTTCAGAAGGCTCTGCAGAGAATCAGAAGGGAGAAGTGAGAGGGAGTGGCTGATCCCAGGTCATAAACCTGTATCACTTAATAGTAATAGTTTGTCAGTTTATTCTCTTAGGTGTTCTGTGGATATATCTGAAAATAGTAATAGTTCATTTCTTCTAATAACTAAATATTTTATTTTGTTTTTATTTCTTTACATTATGCCAAAATTTACAATAAAAATGACCACTGAAACTCCTATTTCCTAAATTTAATGAGTATGCTGATCATCTCCATTAAGCATGATGTTGGTTGATGTGTAAAGTACTTAAAATAGTATTTGGCATACAGTAAGTGCTACATAAGTGTTATAGAGTAATTATCATCATTCTTTAATATGATCACTACAAATTCTGTGCCTGTCTGCCTCACAAGCATAGGCAATATCTCCTTTACCCCTTCCTTGCCTTGGACTTGGGTGTAGCTAGAGAGTACATTGGATTGTAAGGCCAGATACTTACATATATAGTATAAACTCAATGAATATGCATGCCTGAATGAATCAGTTGAAGGAGTTCTAGTAACTCTTATCTGGGATATGCTGGGCATGAACACAGTAGAACAACAGGATGGTCCTTAAAGTCTGAGGTACAGATGGCCATCATCAATTCTTTCCCCTCTGCATGCATCCAATGTGCCTTACACCAAGAGGTGGACTCTTACCTTATCCCTAGAATCTGGCCTGGTCTTAATGACTGGAAGTAACTTTCTTGAACTTCTGAAGCTAGGCCAATGATAGGCCTTGCAGCTTCTCTTAATGCACTAACTCTTGGAATACTCATTCTTAGAATGTTCCCTCATGAAATTGAACTGTTATTCTGTGAGAAGCCCAAGCTATATGAAGATGCCATATGTGAGTGTTCCAGTCAAGAGCCCCAGCTCAGATTCCAGGTGACAGTTAACATTAACTTCTAGCTATGTGACAGAGCCATCTTAGGTGTCCTTCCCAGCTGAACTTTCAGATGACTTGTAGCCTGAGCCAACAACTGACTATGACCACATAAGAAACCCCAAGAAAGAACTACTGAACCCAGACAATCCACAGGGCACACACTGCTTCCCCTCTCAGGATCCAGCAGCAAACCCCCAATTCATTGACCAAAACCTGATGTCCACAGGGTGGAGAAGTATAGTCTTCCCTCAAAAAGGGTAGCAAGTATTCAGGAGCAATAGTAAGAAAATAAAGGAAAGTGGCTGGATACAAGATAAACACAACTATAAGTTGCATTTGTATATACTAGCAAGTAACCCTTTATAAAGTGAGTAAGGAACCCATTCACAGTCATAGCAACAAAAACAAAATATCTAGAAACAACAGTAATGCCTTGGATACATCTGTTTTTTGGTACAATTCCCCAGGGACACTGCAAGAGGTTTTGTAATGAGCTCATTACCAGAGATTGCATATTGGAAAATTTCCAGTGAATTTGCAAATAGGCATACTGCTTCTGCCAAATGACTAAAAATGTTCTTCTGAACTGTTAAAATTTTACTGTGTATGTGCTGAGGTTGAGATAAAATGGTAAAGTAGGGAAGCTGGTCCTATTGGACTATAATTGAGAAATTCTTTCAAGTACGTGCCAACTATAGAAAAACATGAAGTCAGCTGCAAGTGTGGGACTCATTAGGCCTGTGTGTCAGCTCCCATGAGCACAGCTGACCCTGCTGAGCCCTCTCCCTCTCTGGGTGCTCAGCCCAGATCTGGGTGGATGACCCCCCCAAGAAGAGGCAAGCAGCCTTCAGGGCAGAGTTCCTGACACAAGGCTTGGCAAGTGCCTCTGAACATCCCTTCTTCCAGAAAGGGATGTTCTTTAATAAACTGTTAAATATTCTTAGATATTTGATAAACCATTACATTCATAAGCAACATGGAGTAAACACCCCAAGATTCTTAACCTTTGGGGGTGAGACTGTAACTAAAGCTGCAAATCTCTCTAGAAGAAGATCCCACTGTGCATAGTACACACAAAATCCTGCATAGTACTCTAGTGGTTGCTGACTCTATGAATCTTGTCCCATAGCTACATAATGAGAAGAGCCTGTAAATTCTAGTGGTTTGTATGACAAGGGGAAGGAAGTGACAGTAGTGAGACAAAGGTGAAAGAGGAATTTTTGACATGGAAGAAGCTTAAGCATGCCTTCATGGTGTTGGGCAATAATCAGTGGAGGGTGGTGAAGTGGGAAAAAAAGTCAACTATGAAGGAAGGAGGCTCCTGAGGCTTCTGAGAGGATGGGATCTAGAGCCCCGGGAGCTGGAAAGCCCCTGGGAGATGGAGGACATCTCTCCTGTGGAACAAAAAGGAAGGAGAGAAGGAGGGAGTGGTGGGGCTTCCTTGGTCTAGCCATAGCTAACCTTGTGTATACACTGGCCCTCACAGGCACAGGTTCTTAGGGATGAGTGTCAGAGTGTAGGATGCCATTGCTTCACATGCCATTTACTGAGCATTTACTGTGTGCTAGGTACTATTCTAAGACATGGTCCCTGATCTCAAGGAGTTTGGATAGGACATATAAGTGAGTAAAGTTATGTCAACAAACAGGACAATTTCAGGCACTGCTCAGTGCTGGAAGGAATGGAAAAAAAGAGGGTGGGGAAATCACTTCTAGTTAGTGCCTGGATGAAGCAAGGAGGTTGCCCAAGAGAAGAGCACCACATGGGGCAGACAGTGAGCACAAAAGCCCTGAAAGTGGTTGGGCTCTATGTCTCCAGAGACTATGAGTTCTCCTTGCTGGGTAACTCCTCCCTGACTACCATGGGCCTCATACAGAGTTGGTGCTAAGAGCCATTAATGAATAAATGAATGAAGAAAGGATGATGTGTGCTCCACGGCCCTCTGTGATCTGGGCCCTGGATACACCCTGATTCTCATTTACCCCATGTGCACCCTTGTTCACTCAGAAGCTAACGAGACATACTTCTTCCCCAGAGCCTATGTTCAGTTGGCCCTTCCCATAGATGTGCCCTTCCCCCAGGTGTATCTTTCCCCTGGGGCGTCCCCTTTCCCAGAAGCACATTGCTCCCTCACCTGCCTTAGGTCTCTGCTCAGCCATCACTCTATCATGAAGCTTCCCTCCACTCCCACCCTGTTTAAAAGGCAACCTCTCCAGTGCTCCTCTTCCTCTACATAATTTCCCCCACCTCATATACCCTGTAATCTCCATGTGTTTTTTGTTTGTTTGTTTGTTTGTTTGTTTATTGTCCATTCCCAATCATCAGGTGTAAGCGCCATGAAAGTATGGTATATTTTTAAGAACTGTTCTTTGCTGTATCCCCAGTCTGACTGTCTGACACATGGCTGGTACTCAGTGGATACTTATCAAGAGAAAGAATGGATTTTGACATATCTGTCTCCCTTCCCTGACTTTGAACTTCAGGAATGATGGAAACTTGCCTTTTTATCAGAGTCAACACACAGTGGGCACTTGTTTAAATGTTGTTTGAAGTCAGTGGCCCATCTGCTGCAGCGTGGAGATACCAATAATTTCATGAAGCTTCAGAAAAACCCTTACAGGAAACTCCCTGCACCAATCGCAAAGCCTCATTCATGCCCCATTAGCAGCATTTCATTAGATGACCTCACTGGGGCTTACTCACTTTGAGCAACAAAAAATTTCACAAGCACACAGTGTCTTCTGTCATGGAACTATCATGGGGAGCTTAAAAATACAGGAAATTGGGAGCAGCCCTTCCTTGTCCAAACCCCCAGCAACAGGGAACCAAATGCTTTAATTAAGCTCATCGGTAAACCTAGAAGTAGAGAGATGTCTGTCTGTGATCTTAACCAGACCTGGTCTGACAAGGCAGCTTGCCAGAGGACTTGCGAGACCAGGAACACGGTGCCTATGTTCCTGTTTGTTTGCTGTGGGACTTTGTATGTGCAATACTAGTTGCTCCAACAAAGGTCATTGGGGCCCACATCTGGAACTGAAACCAGAGCCTGCAATGCCTGTGTCTTCTTCCTTTCCTTCCTGACCCATGTTCCTGTTTCCTGGGCCAGCAGGGCCTGCCACGGGTGACTCTCCTGGTCCTGCCTGGCCTGGCCCTTCTGTGGCCTATGAATGCCCCTTTCCCCTTCTGGTGTGTGGTTGCTTTCAGGGTCTGGAAGTGGGGGCCCAGCCTGGGTGCAGGCGGGGACTGCAATTAAACCACCCAGAAGGTAGGTCCTGAGGGCAGAGATTCCTGTGTCCCTAGGGTCCCAGGGAGATATCCAAGGGTCTATTAATTAGTTCATTCTAAAACTTATTGAGCACTTCCTACTGCAGGCACTGTGTTGGGTGCTGGAGATATAACAGTGAGCTGGTGAACATCTATTTCTAGACTTTACAGTGTATATGGAGACTCTTTAACTGATATGCCCACAAGTGCATGCTATTGGACAACTGAACACCTGCTCTTGCCTGCATCTCTCCTCCAGTCTATTGCCATGCCTCTCCAGGGTAGCTCTCTTGGAAGCAATGGCTCCAGGACCCTACTGCTGTGTTCTGTGACTCCATCACTCCTCTCCTGGGGGACAGGGAGCTAGAGAGTTGCATGCATGCTCTCAAATTCTTCAGTCTCCAAGTGATGTTTCTGTTCCCAGCCATTGGCTAGAAGAGTGGGGCTGACTTGGGGACGTGGGAGTTGCAAATGGGGATCTGGGGGTGGTGGTGCATAGATATTTGGAGAGTAGCAAATGTCTCAGGCACTACCTCTTCCTACAGAATAAATATTCCGTAGCATGGGGGTTGGTGAGGAAGAAGGGTAGAGTTATACTTACCAGAGAAATTCTCAAAGGTGACAATGGGCTGCTCCCAAACAGTACCTGAGTCACCATGCCTGGGGTGCCCTGAGGAAGAGCCCAAGGAGATAGACTGTCATTAGCCTCTGAGCCATCCACTGGTATGGCCAGCATGCTGTCCACAGACCTTCTAGCCAAGCAACTCCTTTGTGTGGGGTCAGGCCCCCCACCTGACCCCATACAACTGGCTGATTCCTTTCAGCATTCCAAGACCCCATAAATAGCAGTATATGTGGGGGGGGGGGAGCCCTCAGTACCCGAGTAAGGTGTGCTTGTGCTAGACCTACCTGGGGTGAATTACTCTGCCCAGCACAGACTGTGGTGGCAATCAGCTAATGAGTGGGAATTGGGTGCATTGAGACCAGCTCTGCAAAGGGAGGGGACATGGTGCTGTGAGAGGGAGAGGTCAGAGAGGACCACTGTGACCTAAGAGTTTAACAGAAAAAGAGGGCAAGGGTAGTAGGAGAGCACACTCAAGGGACTGAGAGGAACATAAATTGAGGTTGTGTAGGCAACCAGAGCAAGTGAGTTGTTGTCGTGTCCTGGACACAGGCTCATGCAAGAGTCTTTGAATTGGGAATGTGACTGGCATGTGACTGAGAGACAAGCAGGGGACAGAAAGGAGAGAAAGCAGCAGAGCAAGCTTGCTTCTGGTTGCTTGATCCCATGGAACGTTCAGCAATGCATCTCAGATTTGTCTTTCAGGGGAGGGGAATCAAGGGCTGCTTCATGGGACACGGAGAGCCCTCATGTCTGGATTGCCCACCAACCCTTAGCCAACTGTCTGGGAGCCCCCAGGTGGGAGGTGGGAGGTGTTGACAGCCTTTCCTGACTGCAATGCTGCCAGCACTCACAAAGAAACAAGAGGAGGCCACATCCAAATGGGCAAACATTGTGATGCTTGCTTAACAGAGCACCTTCTATTTCCTACTCTGACAAATATATTTCCAGAATGATCTGGAAGGCCAGGTTTGAGTGCAAGCTCTTAGGCACTCACAGCACCCCATGCCTTCAGGGGCCCTTAGGAGAAGCTTGGAGTTAGTTGATCTGCATGGAACTGGGCCAGTTCTGTGTGGACCTTTATTTTTACTTTCCTTTATTTTAACTTTTAAAAGAAGTTACAGAGGGTCACCTGGGTGGCTCAGTTCATTAAGTGTCTGACTCGTGACTTCAGGGCAGGTCATGATCTCATGGTTTGTGAGATCAAGCCCAGCATTGGGCTCTGTGCTGAGTGCTGAGGGGGGAGCCTGCTTGAGATTCTCTCTCTCTCCTCTCTGTCCCTCTCCTACTCATATGTGCATGTACACGCACTCTCTCTCTCTCTCTCTCTCTCTCTCAAAATAAATAAACCTAAATAAATAAATAAATAAATAAATAAATAAATAAATAAATAAAAGAAGTTACAGAGAACTTTGGTTGAAAGACATCCTTCAAATCCTTCTTCTCATTGGAGAACCCCTTTCACTGTTTTGGACATTGAACAGCCAGGCACCCACCTGGTGAAGGCATTCTCTGTTACTAGTATTGAACATAATTTGGCTGCTTATATTTGATAATTATGTAAGTTTACTTTGATGCATTCATTACTTTTAATTGCTGTCTCTTTATCCCAACTGTAATTAGTGAACAATACCTTAATTCTCCAATATTTTTAGAATCTTCCTTGATTACACATTGAATTGGAATGTTCTCACCATCTCATTCCACCCCATTGTTCTGTGTGGGGTTGAATAAACCTGCCAGAATCCTAGCCCACCTTCACAGTGCCTCCAGCGCTCCAGTGGGCATTGGGGGGCTCACAGGGTCTGTCAGGGGCATGCCCCTTCTAGGCCAGATGGGGTTGCTGTGGTCTCGGCCCACTGGGCCTGGGAGAGGCCAGAACCTCTCAGAACTTTTGCATGATGGGGGTAATGTCTTCTGTGACTGGGAGAAACACCATCTTTTCATCATACCTGTCCACTTTGTTCTGCAAAAACAAAAACTCATCTTCATGCATGTGTGTTACTATAAAGGAAATTTAGTGTAGGGAACCATGCACCCCGTATCTTGTGCTGGACTGGGGCAAAATGGGGGACTACTTTGGACTCGAGGAAAGGGGAAAAAGAGGGTCTTGAGGACACCTTCTGCTTAAGGGGCTACCTCTAGGGGGGGTCTCCATTCCTATATGTGGGGTAAGGAAGCACCAAAGTTAGCCTGAATCTGCCTTTGGAGATTTTCTAGTTCCTTGGTAAAAAACAGATTCAGAGATTCAGGAATACCTCTCAGCATTCCTGCTGAGGAACTGGCAACCAGCAAGGCTATGAATAATGCCCTTGGTTGCTGTAGCAACAGAGATTTCCCAGAAGCATAATCGGCAAGAGTGAGGTCGGGTTTGCTTTGTTGTCCAAAGCAGGTAACAGAACAACCTGCTTCTGCTGCACGCCGGGTCACATCTACCTGGTGGCCTCACCTCAGCTCCTGCCTGGACTCTGTCCTTGCCTTCCCTTCATCTTCACCTGCATGTGGCATTAGATCATTTGAAAACACTGCAACCAGTGTTTTTAAACCAAGGAGTTTCTCTACTCCAGTCAAGAAAAGGCTGGGCAAATAGCCCAGAGCTCAATGCCGTGGTCAGGGATCCTGCTCTGGCACCCCAGGCAGGCGCCCTGTCCCTCCTGGTGGACAGAGAACAATGGAATTGCAGGCACAAGCTGGGATCAGGGACAGGATGTGGGCGGTCCTTTCCAAGGACATTTGTCACATCCCACCTGACCGTGTCCCACAGACACTTGAATGGCACGGGAGGAGGGAAATCCTGTATTTTACTTTTCTTGTCCCTGTAGAAGAGAGAAGTAAGGAAGAAAGCAAGTAAGAATGAGTGTTAAGTGAGCCAGCCTAGAGTTTCTGACTCAATTATTAACGCTTGTTTTTATAGAAACAATACGTGGACAGAATTAAACATTCAAATTGCACTAAAAGCATGTGACTGACAAAAATGACCAGCCCATCACACCACACCTGTCCACTTGCTGGCTCGGCTTTATGGAAGCACTCACATCCCCTTCTTCAGGGGCTAGCTTTGCTCGCCCTCATGGCCCAGTGCCTAGAACAGTGTCTGCCACATGGTAGGCATTTTACAAACTATGAGTTGAATACTGAGTTGATCAAGATTTCTAAATAATATGCTTATACTATTACTACTCCATGAGACATTTTTGACATGAGCTGTTGAGAGTCTGTATGACAGATAAGGATTTAGTCCTTATCCGTGACCCCCGTTTCACTCTCTGTATTTTCCCTCTCTCTCAACCTCCACCCCCTCCCCATCTCTCCACTTGGGTTTAGAAAAATTTGGGTAAAACTAATAGTCTGTTATAAAATTAATAATTTGCTATGGCTATGGCTATGTAATGTTATGCACTGCAGAGGCAATAGCAGTATACTGTGGGTTTTTTTTTCTGGTCCTACTTTTGTTATTCTTAAAGTTGGCTTTAAAAATTTGCTTCATTGTCCATGTACAGTAGTCCCCAATTATCTGTGGTGCCGCTTTCCACAGTTTCAGTCACCTCTTGCCCTGTCAATTGTGGTTCAAGAAGGTCAGTAGTAGCCTAATGCTACATCACAAGTCTATGTCATTCACCTCAGTCCATCTCACCACATGGGTATTTTATCATCTCACTTCATCACAAGAACAAGAAGAGTGAGTATGGTATAGTATAGTAAGGTATTTTGAGAGGGAGAACATATTCACATATCTTTTATTATAGTACATTGTTATAACTGTTTTATTTTATTATTTGTTATTGTTGTCAGTCTCTTGCTGTGTCTAATTTATGAATTAAAGTTATTCATAGGCATGTATGCATAGGAAAAACAAAGTATAAAGAAGATTCGGTAATATCTGTGGTTTCAGGCATCCACTGGGGGTCTTGGAGCATATCTTCCCCTAAGCGGGGAGGTCTATACCAATCCTTATTTTTTGTTTTTAAAAAATGCCCTATTAGACCTGTCAAATGCATAAAGACATTCTTTCTAAGGTGCTTCATCCCAGCAGAGAACCTGTCAGTTTCTGTCCTGGCACCTCCAGCTCATGCTTGTTGTCCAGGCTGGCCTGCCACATTGAGACCGCCTTTAACCTATTTCTTGTACTGACCACCCCCCCTTCTTCCTTGATGCAAATATTGCTATTTCTTGGTTTATTCTGTTGTTTTCCTAGCTTACGAACATCAGTGGCTTCTAAAAAAGAATGTGGTGTGTGTGTGTGTGTGTGCACGTGTAAATTTGGTACAGGTCTTCAAAAGTGCTCCTTCCACTCTCTCCATGTGTTTCACTTTGAAATGGGAATAAAATATGACTGAAAGAAATTTCTCCTCCTTGTTTTGAGCACAATCTTGTTAATCTCGCATTGGGAAGATTACTATATTTGCTCCCCCATTTCTTCATGTCTGACCTGTTTGGAGCTGGTTTTCAGTATGTCCTCTTTTTCCTGGGTTCTGAGGTTGTACAGTGCTTTCCATCTTGATGTCCTGGTCCTTCCATTCCTACATAGCAGTTGACCTTACCTTCTGAGGGTGAGAGGAGGTGCCATGATCTGAGACTTTCTCAAGTGATTTATTCTTCATAGGAATCTTGTTTCAGAACATAAGAGACTTTCTTATTTCTTGGCTGATATTGATTTATTATTTGGAGCTTTTTTGGGTCCTCTTCAATGTCTCTAACTTCTTCAAGGTGTGTGTGTGCATGTGTGCATGTGTAAAAGACACAGCACAGGCAAAAGTTTAACTTTTATACTCAAAGGGCTTCTATAAATTGACAAAAAGAAGACAAAGAGAAAAAAGTAAAATGCAGGCAAATTACAGAAGAGGCATTCAGATCACCCATAAACTGTAAAAGATGATTATTTCCTGTGGTGGCCAGAGAACTGTGATCTCAAAACCACAGTAAGATTCAAGTTTCACAAGTCTGATCAGCAAAAATGAAAAAATCAGATAACATCCAGGGCTGGCAAGTCACTGCTTCCTTACACTGGACTGTAAGGGTGGATGAAATGTTATATTTTACAAAAGCAAATTTGGTAATATCTATGAAGGGTGCCTGGGTGGCTCAGTCAGTTAAGCAATTCAACATTTGGAAGACTAGCCTGGAGAAGAAGTTCCGGCACAGAAGGGTATTTACTACAATGCTGTTGGCTGTTGGGAGGTGGGATTACTGAACTGGGGTGATGTGTGTCAGAATGACTGAATACTCCAGGACACACCCATGAGCATTCCGTAGCAAATGAGCCCATGTCCCTCAGCTGTGAGCTTGTGTATAAATGATGGTGCACAAACTCAGTGAAGTTGTCTGCAGATACACAGAGGAATACTAAAAGAAAACATTAAAAGTATTTCAGTCATCAAATTGTCAGAGGTAGTATCAGTGCAGTTATTCCTTATATGGTTGTATGGTATTGTGGGATAAAGAAGTGCTCATGACAACGGGTGTCCTTGGGAACAGGATTTTCAGCAGAGGAAGAAAGTGATACAGATGTGAGATCAAAGGGGTTCAATAAAGTGTTGCAAACCTAAATTTGAATGGAAAGTTTCCGTATAAACTTTTGATAAATTCTATCTTCTTGAAAGTATTTCCTATGACTGTGCATATTGGGCACATATTAATTTTCTAATTTGACGGGTACAGGTCTCTTGAGAAATAGTTAATTCCTGGTCTGAGGTAAGGGATGTACAGAATGAACCTGTCACATCCTCTCATGTCAGAAAGCAAGGAACTTTCAAACACTCTGGGATGGCACAGTTTCCACTGGCTGAGACAGGACATCTGAACAATAGGAAATAATGAAAAATAGCCAACCGCAAGAATAGGAGTACAGAAAATACTCCAATTCTGTGAGGTCATAACAGTGCATAAGAAAAATTATTGGTCACCATTAGAGATGCTAGGGAACCTCATAAAATGAAATAACAGATCCTGTCTATCAACTTTGGTGACAACTAACATAAATAAAGAGACACAATCAGATATCACACATCTCTTATGAAAGTAGCAACACTACTTAAGAAGTTTCCTCAAAAAAAAAAAAAGTGTTCTCACCAACAAACACATGAACAAATCAAACCTGAGTCTAATAGGGGTGCCTGGTGGCTCAGTCAGTTAGGCGTCTGACTTAGGCTCAGGACATGATCTCGGGTTTGTGAATTCAAGCCCCGTGTTGGGCTCTGTGCTGACAGCTCAGAACCTGGAACATGCTTCAGGTTCTGTGTCTTCCTCTCACTCTGTCCCTTTCCCACTCTCACTCTGTCTCTTTCTCTCAAAAATAAACATTAAAAAATTTAAAAACAAAACAAAACAAAACACCTGAGTCTGATAATGCTTCTAGCTCCAGCTACAGATTTACAGCAAAGGAATGCAACCCCCAAGTCCAGCAGAAAACTCTACAGGACAATCCACTCTGTTTCTTCAACAAGTAAATTGCAAAGAATTGACAGAATGGTGTTGGAGGGAGACAGGGAAAGGAAGGGAGGAAGAAGGAGAAAGAGGGAGGGAGAGGTTGAAAGGACGAAGGGGGAAGGGAAGAGGGAGAGAGAGGCTGAAAAGGACTTAAGAGACATATCAACAAATTGCAGCATGTGAACCTGACTCAGACCTACTAAATGTACTATATGTGACAACTGGGGGAATTTTAATACATACAGGATGTTTGATTATATCAAACAATTATTGTTAAATTTTAGGTGTGATATGATGTGGCTATTTCTTAAAAAGAATTTTATCTTTCAGAGAGACATACTGAAATATTATAAATGGCATGACATGATATCTGGGTTTTGCTTCAAAGTAAGCTAATGTTGGAGAGGAGAAAATGGGCACAAATGCACAAGATTGGCCATGAACTAATAATTTTGAAGTGGGATGATGGGAACATGAGATTTTATTACACTTTTTTCTCTATGTATATGTTTAGAATGTTTCATAATAAAAATTCAACCAAAAGGAGGTAAACACATGTAACCTACATTTAATAAAAATTTCTAAAGCCAATACTTTTTTAACTATTGAATCTCCTCAAAACTAAGCCTTTTAAGAGTACTTGAAAAAGCAATACAGTAAGTAGCATTCTACAATATTTTTCTACAAATTCTGAATATATACATGATGGGTTTTTAAAAACCCATCAATGTGATGCAATGTGTTCTTGTAGCTTAAAAATTTTCTAGCGACATTGCAGATTTTAAAGCTGCTGTATTTCGCTCCGATTTGAAGATGATGAGCTCTGGAAGAAACTGTTAAGGACTAGACAATGGCCCTGTAATGATAATAAAGACACTCACACAGTATCCATAAAATTGTTTCATGGGGCAAAATTCAGTTAGATTCCCTACCTGCTCACTTCTAGGGACATCTGTAATGCATTTTTTTTAATGAGAAGAAGCATCGTAGGGGAAAGGAGAACTCTCTTAGGCTGTTGGTAGGAATGCAAACTGGTATAGCCATTCTGGAAAACAGTATGGAGGTCCTTCCAAAAGTTAAAAATAGAAAACTACACTATGTATGATCCCACAATTGCACTACTAGGTATTTGCCCAAAGGACATAAAAATATAGATTTGAAGGGGTATATGCACCTCAATGTTCATAGCAGCATTACCAATAGCCAAGCTATGGAAAGATCCCAAGTGTCCACCAACTGATGAATGGATAGAGACGATGTGGTATGTATGTGGAATATTACTCAGTTACAAATAACAATGAAATCTTGCCATTTGCAATGACATGGAGGGAGCTAGAGTAGATTAAATGAAATAAGTCAGTAAAAGAAAAATACAATATGATTTCACTCATATGTGGCATTTAAGATACAAAACAGATGAGGGAAGAAAAAATAAAGGTAAAAACAGAGAGGGAGGCAAACCATAAGAGACTCTTAAATACAGAGAACAAACTAGAGGGTTGATGGAGGGAAGTAGGTGGGGGATGGGCTAAATAAGTGATGGGCATTAAGGAGGGCACTTATTGGGATGAGCACTAGGTGTTATATGTAAGTGATGAATCACTAAATTCTACTCCTGAAACCAATACTACACTATACATTAACTAACTAGAATTTAAATAAATATTTGGGGGAAAAAGAAAAGGAAGAGGCATTGCAGAGTAACAAACATAGTCACATGACTTCAATGTTGTTAAATAAATGATAGTAACATTAGGTATGTCAGGGAAGTCCAAACGGGGTGGGTGTGTGCATAGGGGGAGGGGGGAATTATTCTTTAACCACATCCCCCCCCTTTTAAAAAATGTTTATTTATTTTTGAAAGAGAGAGGGAGACAGAGTGTGAGCAGGGGATAGGCAGAGAGAGAGGGAGACACAGAATCTGAAGCAGGCTCCAGGCTCTGAGTTGTCAGCACAGAGCCAAATGTGGGGTTCAAACTCATGGACCATGAGATCATGACCTGGGCCAAAGTCAGATGCTTAAACAACTAAGCCACCCAGGCGCCCCTCCTTCCCTTTCATCCATAAGTCACAAACTGCTGTATAAACCTTTTATAAGTTCCTTAGTATTTTTCCTGTTGATGAAGATTTGGGTTGTGTCTTTTTCTAGGCTATCATGAATAAGACTGCTGTGAACACTGTACAAGTCTTTGTGTGGATGTGTGTTTTTCTCCTCTGGGGTAAAATATCTAGGAGTGAAATGGCTGGGTGACAGGGCATGTGATTAATTTTTAATAAAATAATTTAAATAATAAAGCTAGAAAGCTATAGCAATTAAAAAGCTTGGCTGCTGTCCCAGGAACAGGCAAACATCAATTACAGGGAATACAAAAATGGGGCTCTTTCAATTACCAACCTCAAATGGGCCCTCACTGCCATAACCTAATGATGACACTTCCTTAGAACTATGGTCGCCTAGAACCCCTCCACTTCCAGAACCACTGATTCAAGCATCCCTCTCCTCCCATTCTCTGTCCACATGTTCTCTCACTCAGTCTTTGGCTCAGCTGCTCCAGGATGACCGTTCACTGACATAAATGAGAACTCTAGTTCACTGACGTTTTTAATTTCCCCTACCCACCGGCATTTTCCTTGCCCAGCTTAGATTCTGAAGTTCATTACTGCCCTTTGTTTTTCACTGAAATCATCTGGGCAAATTTCCAGGCTTGCATGAACCCAAAGACCTGTTTCCTTTTCCTTAAGGCCTACTTTTTGAGTAGCCTGGAGCTGCTGGCTGAGTGTCTCAAAACAATACAGATTGGTCCTATTTATGAACACTAACATCAAATAAGCTGTCAGTATTCCACCATTGCCTGAACCAACCCACTTTCCTGTATCCCATGTCAGCAGATAGTTTCACCTTGTTCTTTACAGAGGGAAGGAAAGCTGTGAGGTGAACTAACATGAAAGTCAAGGGGCACCTGGGTGGCTCAGTCGGTTAAGCGTCCGACTTCAGCCAGGTCACGATCTCACGGTCTGTGAGTTCGAGCCCCGCGTCAGGCTCTGGGCTGATGGCTCGGAGCCTGGAGCCTGTTTCCGATTCTGTGTCTCCCTCTCTCTCTGCCCCTCCCCCATTCATGCTCTGTCTCTCTCTGTCCCAAAAATAAATGAAAAACGTTGAAAAAAAAAAAACTGAAAGTCAATTCCACCATCCATCCACCCACCCACCCGTCCATTCATCCATCTATCATCTATCCATTACATTTCCCTCCCTGCCTGTCTCCTTCCCTAGATTTCATCTACCATCCATCCATTCATTCATCCATCCATCCTGCCTGCCTGCCTGCCTTGTTTCCCTCTGGTTATAGTGTCATTGAAGGCCACTCCATGAATATGTTTTTGGGTGCTTTCTCTTCCCATCTTTTCAGGAAATTCAGGCACTACAAATTATCTTCTTTCTTTCTTTCTTTGTTTCTTTCTCTTTCTAAAATGTCTATTTATTTTGAGAGAGAGAGAGAATGAAAGAGAGAGAGAGAGAGAAAGAGAGAGAGAGAGAGAGAGAATGCTATCAGGGCAGGGGCAGAGAGAGAGGAAGAGAAAGAATCCAAAGCAGGATCCACACTCAGTGCAGAGACCAGTGCCAGGCTGGATCCCACGACTGTGAGATCATGACCTGAGCTGACGCCTAACCGGCTGAACTACCCAGGCGCCCCAACTCTTTCTTTCTTTTTATTCAATTTTTCCTTCTCAGCTGAATCCTTCCCCCTGGATTTTTACACTAAGTCTGTCTCATGACAAACCTTTCCCTTGACTCCAGGTCTTTGTCCATCATGCCCTGTCTCATTATCTTTCCCTTCACAGTCAAACACTTAACAAGTGCTTGTCTCCATGTCTTCACTGTACTTTCACTTCTCCTTCCCTCCATGCTGGCTCTGTTCCTGTCACCCACACAGTCCTCACTGAGGTCACCAATGATTTTCATGTTGCCAACCCAATGCATATGCTTTCTTCCTCATCCTAACCTCTCCATAGCAGTCAGTACCCTTGGCCCCCTGTGTCAGCCATGTGCCTGGTTGCTCTCAGGTCTGTTCCTTGTGTCTTTCCCCTCTGCTCCACATTATAGGTGCCCAGGCTCAGCAACCACATTTCTCAGGCTCCCTTGCCAAGTGAATGGCTTCTGCTTCATTTGGGCATTGGGAAGCCCTTGGTGGTAGATGGGAAGAGAGTGAGCCAAAGCCAGGATATTTTCCCCTTTTCTGCTTCAGGCAACATCTCCAGGAGTAGCTGTGTCTCCTCCTTGATCCAAATCTCCTTGGGCAGCCGTGCCAGTCCCAGTTTCTGAGTGGTCTTCTTTTGTTTTTTTCCTCTGCTGAGAGACTCCAACTTCAGAGGTCTGTTATATAGAGCAGAACAGGACAAGGATTTTGAGCAACCAAGCACATGGACTGACATGGGGCCAGCAGCTTTGACTATAATGGAGAGGTCAAATGGGGAGAAAGTGTGTGCATTAAGTTTGGCAACATGAAAGGCATTGGTGACCTCATCTTTCCTTTGTCCATCCATCTGGCTTTAGAGTGGTGTCAGCTTCCTGTCTGTTGCTAACCTCTGAGTTGTCTCATCATTTCTCATTTGCACTCTTAGCCCTTTTAACACTTTTGTAACCATATATTAAGTTCCTTCATTGAACTTGGATGAGCTGTCTCCTAACTGGGTGGTATTGATGAAGTTCTGGGGTGATGGTGGGGGATCAGGAGCTGACAGCCAAGAAAGAATTCTTGAAGACATCTTTGGTGCAAAAAGGTGATTTTATTAAAGCACAGGGACAGGAACTGTGGGCAGGGAGAGCTGCACTGGGGTTGTGGAGTGTAACTGGTTATATACCATGTGATGAGGGAGCTTGGGGCAAGCTGAGGACAAAGTACAAGCTAGCACCACTTCCCCAGGGGGAATTTTTGTGACATTCCTCAGGCACTCCTGGCTGCCCAAGGACAAAGGAAAGGACAGAAAACAAATGGCTAACTGGTAGAGATCACAGTCATACAGGACATGGGTCTCCATCAGTTTACAAATGTCTTGGCAAATTACAAGAAAAAGGCAATCATATCAATAGCCTAATCTCCAGAAACCTGTAGACTCAGTTTCCTGGAGCCCCAACATCACCCTCCCCTCCATAGTGATGTGGGGAACAAAGGCAAGAAGTAAATTGCAGGTAAAATTAAATTTCCTTATAACCTGCAGCCCATTGACAACTATTTGAGGCTGGCAGAGTAGTTTCTCCAGGAACTCTTTACTGTCCTAATGTTAATGCTTTGCTAGAGGGGAAAAAAACAACATTAGCTTGACAATAGCTAGGCTTCCATTATCCTTTGAGTCTTCTTTAGCATATGAAAATCCCATTGGAAACTTCCCCTGGACTTTACCTCCCCCAACTCCCAAGCATGTAACCAGTGTCTCCTCAGGGTACCTGGGCAGTTCTTCCTGCCCATGGGTCCTGTTCTGGTGCTTTAATAAAATCACCTTTTTGCACCAAAGATGTCTTCAATAATTCTTTCCTGATCTTCGGCTCTAGACCCCACTAACTGCACCATCATCCCAATACCTCATCACCATGGACTTGGGGGAAGTGGAATCAAAAAAGAGAAGAGTGTTAATTCTCTAGGCTATGTTGGTGGCTGGCTTTGTCCTTGCCCAACGTCACTGTTCTCAAACAGTCCTCTCTCTACAGCACCCTCCTTTGAGTACAGTAAATATTCCCTGGCCCTCTCTCTCAACTCCTTAGGGCCTAGAGGTGGTAATGATGAGGTAGCAAGAGGTAACCTGAGGGGCAAAGCACAAACTAGCACCCCCCCCCCGCAAGGTGGGACATGTATGATATTCCTTGGACATTCCTGGTTACCCCAAAATGGGAAAGGGCGAAAAACAAATGGTCAAACTGATGAGTCTGTACCAGTTTACCACAAAAAGACAATCCCATCATAGCCTAAAGTCCAGGAACTCCCTTCTGTCTTAATGTTAATACTTTGCTAAAGGGAAAACAACCTTAGCTTGACAACAGCTAGGCCTCCAGTAAGTCTTTAGAAGGTGAAAGTCTCTTTGGAAACTCCCTCCTGACTTTATCTACCTTGTCTCCATAAAATGCTCACCTCCCACTGCCCATGGGTCCTGTCCCCATGCGTCAATAAAATCACTTTTTTGCACCAAAGACATCTTCAAGAATTCTTTCTTGGCCATTGCCTCTGGGCCCCACTAACCCCTCGTCACCCCAAAACTTCATCAGTAACACCTCCGCTATCACTGGCCCTGGGCACCACTCATGCTCCCTGGGGCCAGTGCCACATTCTTCTCACCTGGTCTACCTTATAGTCTCTCCACCTCTTTCTTGAACATGGACACTGCCACTCCTTCAGCCAGAGGCTACTTCCCAAATGGCAGGCCTGGAACCAGCATAAGCTGAGCAGTTTCAAACAAGCCCTATTTTTCCAAGGCTTTTTGATGCTGACTGGCCTTTTTTTCTGAAATTAAGATGTCAATGGAAACTGACTTAAAAAAATTAATTGTGGTAAAATAACATAAAATTTACCTTTGTAAGCATTTTTAGGTGCCCCCTTCAGTGGCGTTAAGTACACTGATGCTGTGCAATCCCCACCATCCATCTCCAGAACTCTTTATCTTCCCAAACTGAAATTCCATCTCCATTAAACTCTAACTCCTTATCCCCCTCCCCCAGCCCCTGCAATCACCGCCCTACTTGCTGTCTCTAGGAATCTGTTGACTCTAGAGACTTCAGATAAGTGGAATCACACAGTATTTGTCTGTTTATGTCTGGCTTAACTGGCTGCATGGTGAGTTATCTTCCTCCTTGTTCCTTAGAAACTACTCACACTCACACTTCCACCTCCACGACCCCTGCATTCATTCTTACTTTTCTCTCCAGCTGGAATCTTTCTCATCTTTTCCCTTAGTTATTCATCCCAGTCTGCCCTGGCTGTACTATCACATCATTTTCCCCACTTTCATTTCTGCTGGGTCTGCACATTCATGTCCTGTACTAGGCTACAAGCACCTGAAAGAGACTGCACGTGCCTCTCCCCCATTCTCATTCATTCTTGTGCCATGAGCTCCTGGGGCTATCTTCAGGCTAGAGGCTGTCCCAGGCACTGGGATACAACTCCAAAACAACCCCAAGGTTTGATTTAACACAGGAGTCAACAAGTTCTGCTGGAGGCTGGCAAGGTCCTCATAGGAGATGGCTGTGAACCTCCTGACCAATGGCTTAGCGCCACAGAAACATGTTTTTTGTAATTCTGGGTCCTCAGATGGGCCCTAGTTCAAGACCTGGAGTGGTATTAAAGCTAACTCATACTTTTACCTCTATATGTGATATGGTCTGAATGCTTGTGCCCCCCCCCCATAAATTCATATGTTGATATTCCAACCCCCAAAGGAGGTAGGATTAGAAGGTGGGGCTTTGGAGGTGATCAGGTACTGAAGGTGGAGCCCCCATGGAGGGGATTAGTGCCTTTATGAAAGAGACTCCACAGAGCTCTCTGGCCCTTCCACCAGATTGCTGAGGACACAGCAAGAAGTCCCCCAAAAGAGGGCCCTCACCTGATCATGCTGGCATGATCTCAGACTTCCAACCTCCAGAGCTGTGAGAAATAAATTTCTTTTGTTTATAAGCCATTTGGTTTGTGGCATTGTGTTATAGCAGCTGGACCAGACCAAGACAATATGTAGTCACAGGCTGCCCATTTTAAGAGGGAATATTGAGGAAAACCCTCCTGAGTTCTCAGCTCCCACTGGGAAGAGATTCTAAGGGATCAGACATCAAGTGACACTATGAGCAATTCACAAGTTCTAAGAGGAGTGTGGAGTGGTCTTACTTTGCCTCTGAGTGGGAGGCCTCAGGAGTTCAGCAAAGGGCAGAACTGGCCCAGATTTGAAAAGAAAGTTCAGGACATACACCCTGCCTGCTTTGATTTCCAAGAGGCCATAGACCTTGGTAAGTTAATGTTTCCTTTGTAACATACACACAACACTCAGTTACTGAGTTCCCAGAAGATAAGCTGAATCATCGTTACACAACCAAAAGAGAATCCATGTCTATATCTATCTGGTCACCTATTCATGTGGCCCTGAGCCAGACTCAGCCATCTTCTAAAGTGCACCACTGAGGGACCTGCAGAAAGCTCAGGCAGAGGATCTCTCTGTTGGGACACACTCACACCCTGGTTCCTTTTCTGAGTGAGGTCCTGTGGAAGGCTTTGGGGTACACAGATGAAGTAGACCCTGTTCCTGCCCTCAGGAGTCTTAACATTTGAAAGACAGAGAGAGAAAGAGAGACAGAGAGACAAACATAAAAGAAATTATATTAGAGTGTGATCTGGGCTCTGGGAATTCCCAAGGGAGGAGGGCTGGGGAGGGCTTCCCAAAAAAGATAATGCACAGACCAATCCCCAAGGCATAAGTGGGGGCTCAGAGATGAAGTGAAGGGGCATTCTTGGTACAGTGAACAGAACTGGCAGAGGTGGGCTGAGTATGACTCATTCAGAGAGTATCAACCTTCAAGGTTACAGAAGAGCTGGCTTTGCCACTCTGGACTCAGGCCCCACTTCTCTCTCTAGTCTATGAAGGGATAGATATAGAAGTCACATACTGTCACTTCCATACCCCTTGGGTATTTCATTTGTTAGAAGCAAGTCATTGAGTCCAGCCCAGAGTCCAGGGCTCAAGGAATGGTACTCCTCCTCTTGAATGCAAGGAGTGTCAAAGAGCTTTTAAACTATCACAGTCCACCCAGTGGCCACAGGTTATTTACTGACCTCTTGTATGCAAAACATATTCACCCTTCCAAACATCCCCTACCCAAAGTCCTATCCTACTGCAGAATCAGCTCAGAGCCCAGACTCTGTGTCTAAATCAGGTCCTGATGTGGAGGAGGCTGCTGGGGCATATTTCCTTTTAAGGAGCTCCTTGAATACAGTCACTCTCTATCTGAAGAACTGTGGATTCAAGGGACAAGCTATCTGTGCCCCTTCCCCCCTACCCAACCTAACATACAATGGCAGAACAGGTGCAGTATGACCACCATAGACATGCTGGTTCAAAGGGAGTAGGGATGGGAGGCACACAGGCATCTCCAAGACACACACTTCTGAACCCCAGTCCGGCAAATGTTGGAAGTTCTTTGATTAGTACTCAAGCCAACTTTGGTCTGAACGTGATTCTTCATGCTCTTGGTTCCACCCTTTGGACTCTTCAGTTTGCTCTCCAAGTTGTCCTTTTCTTCATTTTTTAAATGTTTATTAGTTTTTGAGAGAGAGAGAGAGAGTGAGCATGAGTGGGGGAGGGTTAGAGGGAGAGGGACAGAAAATCCGAAGAAGGCTCTGTGCTGACTGCAGTGAGCTCAATGCTCAGACTCAGGAATCACGAGATCACCACCTGAGATCATGGGTATGATGCTCAACTAACTGAGCCACCCAGGCACCCCTCCAAGTTGTCCTTTGGTTTCCCTGAAATATAGCCTATGTTTGCATCTGTGTGCTTTCTCTGGCTGCTTCTTGCCAGTAGAATTTGAGAGGAGGGGGTTCCAGAAGTCTTTTTTCATGTAGTACTATCTCTGATCATTTCAATCCAAGCTGACAATGCTTTGTCAATGTAATTCTTTTGAAAACTTTGTGTATCCTCTGTGAATCTTATTGAGCTTTATTTTTTTAGCCAACTGGCAGCCCCATGGGCATGTCTTCAAGATAAGCCCTTCTCCACCTTGGGCTTCTGCTGAATGGCAATGTCAAGTTTCTTGGAAGGTCCTATTGTTTAACGGAATACTCTGTAGCACCACATTTTTTTTTTTTTTAATTTTTTTTTCAATGTTTTTTATTTATTTTTGGGACAGAGAGAGACAGAGCATGAACGGGGGAGGGGCAGAGAGAGAGGGAGACACAGAATCGGAAACAGGCTCCAGGCTCCGAGCCATCAGCCC
Organism: Panthera pardus; assembly: GCF_024362965.1. NCBI lineage: Eukaryota > Metazoa > Chordata > Mammalia > Carnivora > Felidae > Panthera > Panthera pardus. Next base: position 59,914,331 of record NW_026527013.1, read on the forward strand.
AGAGCCTGACGCGGGGCTCGAACTCACAGACCGCGAGATCGTGACCTGGCTGAAGTCGGACGCTTAACCGACTGCGCCACCCAGGCGCCCCTGTAGCACCACATTTGACATTTTTGAAGACTTAACAAAGAATTTTATAGCTACCCTGTGGCTTTGAGACCATCTTTTCCTAGCATGGCCCTGCATTACATCTTTACCTAAACTGTTAATTTTGGCATCATTTGGCATCTGTAGAAGCTGGAAATTTTCAAATTCAGCAAGCTCTTGTTACTTTTTATTTAACAGTCCTTCTTTTGGCTTATTTCTCTTCCCTCACATTTTCACCTGAGCAGCAAGAAGAAACCAGGAGGCACCTTCAACATTTCACCTGGAAGGCTTAGCCAGACCATCAGTTTCCTCTGGCACATTTTCCATTTCCCATGTTACTGCAGGTGGCAATGCTGGAAACTTTCTGCGTAAACTTCCCTCCTCTCCAGCTCCATACACTGCTAAAGCTATGGGCTCTTCTCTGATTTCCTGACACTTTTTAGGGTGTCCAATCTCAAAGCCATTTATTCAGGAGTTCCTGTCACCTATCATCTGTCTTCTCTATTCTAGCCTCAAAGTTCTGCTCATGCTACTTTCCCATTCCAGGCTCCTGACATCCAGTCATTAATTCCACAAATTTTATTAATCCTCTTCTATACACAAGGCACTAGGTGTTGGGGAATTCCTAGTCTTTACCCTCGTGTTCTGTTGGAGAGACATGTCACTCAAATAATCCCAGAAGCCGTGATAAAACTGCAACGGAGTGGGGTGCATGAAGGAAAATCAGTGGCCCTCTGTGGTCACACAGTGAGGGGATCTGTCCTAGTGAGTGCGTGGCTAGGGAAAGCTTCCCTGAGGATGTGACATGTATATAGGGAGTGGGGTTCCCTCGAGAAAGAAGATGAACAGCACATGGTGAGCTCATTAGTCAAGATGGTCAGTGTATATGAGGGACAGGAAGGAGAACTGGAGGCGGGAGTGGAAAGAACAGGAGGACCCTTCCTGAGAATCGCCTAAGGGGCTCAATAGGGACAGGTCACCTCAATCCTGGGTCTTCATCCAGGCAGGTGAGCATTAAACCATTTGACAAACATTTAACATCTACTTTGTGCTAGCACTGTGTCCTGGGGATACAACGGTGAATGCATCACACAAGTTTCCTGCCCTCAAAGGGTTGTAGTAGCAGGAGAGACAGATTAATAAGCAAATAATGAACTAGAAAATGTCACATGTACAGTAAGTGTTGTGAAGGAAATAAAACAGGGTGAAGTGATGGGGACTGGCTGAGAGACTTCCTTAGGTTGTGTGACTTGGAAAAGCTTCTCTAAGGCTCTGCATCAGATACTGGATATATCAGGTACTATGTGAAGACAGGAGGAGGTGTGCCTCTGTAGTGTTTGAGAGAGGAATATTCTGGCAGAGGCCCTGAGGCTGGAGCATGCTTGAGGTGTCCAGGCACTGAGTAGAGGTCCAGGTAACTGTAGTTCAGGTAGAGACAGCCTCAGAAGTGAGGCTGGGAAGCAGAGTCCAGCAGCAGGAGTGGCAGGAAGGACATTCTTGGCAGCTTGTTCAGGATACACTGGACATAGGCTCACAGTCAGGAAACAATGTGCAGATTTATCTTCCTCTATTCATTTGTGCAGACTTACTTTGGCCCAGAGTGGAACAGATAACCCTGCCTGAGACAGGCTTGGTCAGGTGGGGAGCTAGGGGAGGGTTCAGCGGCACCCAGACTGGGTGGAAGGGAGCAAGGAGAAGAGGAGTAGCCTAGGGGGAAGCCTGGGGTGGTAGAAGGCAGGAAGGGCACAGGCAGAAACCCCAATATTCATCTGGACACACTGTCACTGTCTCCTGCAGGCGACTGCGTTTGCAGAGGGTGAGGATCTTGTTTGGCTCTGCCCGGTGGATGGCACACGGTAGGAACTTGGCACATGATTCTTGGATGAATGAATGAGTGAGTGAGCGGGTGAGAGAGTGAAATGATCTGGTTGGCGAGTTTCCTCCTACCAACTCAGCCTTGCAGCAATGCCTAACCAGAGAGAGCCTGCGCCTTTTCAGAGCCCTGTGAATTCTGAAGGGTCTATCACAAGTCTTCTCGCCTATAAATGCAAGCAAGCCCAGAGAGGGTGAGTGACACACCCTGACCACTGTCACACAGCCATTGAGAGCTCTCCCCACCCCGCCCAGGGTGACTTTATGCCCGCCCCGCGCCCCCGCCCCTCTCGCCTCCGCCCGGCGCCCCTCCCTTCCCTGGCTCTGGCCTTGCTCGAGGCCCTGGGACTGGCAGAGGCTGGTCCCACCTCTCCGCCGCCCTGGGCCGGCCTGGGCCAGCCCCTTGTCCCCCGACCGACGCTTTCAGAGGTCCCTTCTGGCCCGCGACTCCTGCGCCTCCTCCCGCGCTTGGTGAGTGCCCCTGAGCCCCGACGCTCCGAGGGAGGGAGCCTGTCCCAACTCGTGACTCCAGGGACTCTGAGCTCAGGTCCCTCAACTGGGCTCCCGGTGGACGCCGGAGCCTTGCCGCAGGGACGCCGGGTCTGGAGTCCGGATCCGCGATTCCCCCTGGGGCAGGTGAGCCTCCAGTCTAGCTAGGGGTCCTCAGGCTAAAGGACCATGGTATGGGGGCGGGGCTCGCCGAAGGTGGGGCCGGACCCGGCGAACAGGGTGCTTTACCGAGCCAGCACAGCTCAGTGAGTGGAAGTTATCTGACCAGCTCACAGAAGAGAAAACTGAGGCTCCGAGAGAGAAAGGGACAAGCCGAAGGTGACTGGGCCGGTCCGTGGTGGAGGGGCAGTCTGCCTCCGGGGCTAAGTCCCTCACCCCATTCGGGTGTGGAAAAGATCCCCCCTGATTGGCCAAATCTGGGGGCCGTGCACAAGGACCTCTTGTGATTGGAGAGCTCCCCTGGTGTAGCGGGGCACTGACCCCTGGGCCCCAGCTTGACCCCAACCCCGGGTTCCCAGGGTCGCGCTACTTGGAACCCAGCCCTCCCCCCCCCCCCCCCCCCCCCGCACCTGTGCAGGCCCCTCGTTTGTCACCTCCCTAGAAAAGGCAAGAATCTCCCTCAGATGCAGATGGAGACAGAATTTAATATTCTCACACACTGGGTTAAGAGTATGGGCTTGGCGTCTGGTGACTGTTTTCTCCCCACTCCCTCACTTCTCAGTGACCTTGGGCAAGTTTCTGGAACTCTGACTCCGTTTCTTTGGCTAAACTTGGGGTGGGAGGATAAATACTAACAGTACCTTACCTGCTAAGATTGTTTCAGGATGGCATGAGTTTATGCACTAAGGCCCTAGGCCCTCTGTGAATGTTGGCCACTCTCCCCCCTATGAGGATCAACCTTCACGACAATGTTGGGAGACAATCCTGTGACATTTTGGAGACAAGAATTTAAGCCTTAGAGATGCAAGTGATTCGCTAAGGTTGAATACAGGTCTACAGGCTCAAGTGGTCTAGGGGGCCTGCCCGTGTGCCCAGGATAGTGAGAAAGACAGCGGATGAAACATGAACCCCCACGTACCCTGGCTGTGGAACCGACAAGCATCTGCCCTGCCAGTGGCCGAATGGAACAGACTGACTGCAGGAGAGGAATCAGCTCCCCCCCACCCCCGCCATCATCCCCGAAGGGCAGCTGGTGGAACAGGATGCCTTGTGGCTGTGCCCTGCAACTTGGCTGAGCCTCTGCCCTCTCCTAGAGTTGCATTCTTTTGTGGGTCCCCAGACCAAAGCAGGAAAACAGATAGCCCAGAGCTGCTGTCCCTGCCCTGGGCTGCCCCTCTTGAGCAGGATCTGATAGCTGGGTCCTGGGGAGCCAGGTCTGGGCTGGGTGCTTGGGGTGGGAGGCCTGGGAGGCCCTGACAGCTCTACAGCTGTACCCACACACTGCCGGGAACAGGGGCGCACGCCCCTGCCAACACAGGAAGGAGGTGGAGGCTTGCAGGCTGCCCACTCAGCCAGCCCAGCTGCAGCAGCCCACGTGGGGCTCTGTACTCCCTTCCCCGGCTCCACCCCCCCCCCCCCCCCCCCCCCCCCCCCCCCCCCCGCCCCCTGCGCTTCCTGATCTTTCTGCTGGCCAAAGGTCAAGATTGGCTGAGGCCCCGCCCAGCGCACCTGTCCCTGCCACACTCAGCTTCCCTGGACTGTGACCACAGCCTTCCTGGTGGCTACCCTGACCCTGCCTCCCTGCTTCCAAAGGGATCTTGTTTGTATTGCTTTCTTTTCCCACAAGTAATACGTGCTCAGTATAGAAAAAGCCAGAACATTCAGGTAAGAAAAAGATAATTACTGATAATCATTGAATATACCCCAAATCCAAAAAACTCTTCTCAGTAACTTTTAACATTTCTGTGGGAATCCTCCCAGGTTTTTACACTGCAGGTGCACAAACATACACACACCCACAGCACTTTTAAAAATTACAGTGGTTTGTCACCTATGGGGGTGTTTTGACCTACATATTCCAGGTAGTGAAACAGCGTGTTGCCACTTCTAACTGACTGCGCTGGGTTTACCCAGTGTGAATGTATCATAATTTTACAACACTCATGCCTCTATTTGCTCATCCAAATAGAATTTAGAAGTGAAAATGCTGAGTCAGAATTTTCTAGGATTTTGGTATTTATTGCCAAATTTTCCTCCAGAGAATTGGTACCAATTTGTTGTCCCATTAGTGCTACAGGAACGCAGCTGTTTTCTCATAATCTAGACAACAGCTGATATTTATATTGCTTAAGCCCCTTCCAATTTTAAAGGAGAAAAATAGTCCCTTGTTTTATTATGCATGAATTATTCGATTAATTGCAATTTGAACATTTTTATTTATCTATTGGCTCTAATTTTTTTTCTTTTGGCAAATTGCTTTCAGACACATGTAAAATCTTCCTGTATGAAAAGCCATCACATGCTTTCTTGTATATTTCTTCTTTAGTGTCAAGTTTCCAAGCCCCATACTTACTGGTATTTTCTTATACTTTGATGTTTTCTTCTTGTATTTGATTTTTTTAATACTTATTTTAATCCAATTGACCTGTATTTTGAAGTAAGATGTGAACGATACACCTAGATTTATTTATTTGTTTAAATTAGTTTTTAGAACAGTTTTAAGTTTATAGAAAAATTGAGCAGAGTACAAACAGCTTGCATATAGTCCCTCAGCCCCTGCCCCCTCCACTGTCACTTATTAGTAACACCTTGCATTATTAACATTAGCCTGGTACATTTGTTACTCTTGATAAGTGGATACTGATACAACATTCTTTTTGTTTTTTTTTTACTTTTACTTTTTTATTTTTTTAATGTTTATGTATTTTTGAGAGAGAATCAGAGAGAGACAGAGGTGAGTGGGGGAGGGGCAGAGAGAGAGGGAGACAGAATCCAAAGCAGGCCCCAGGCTCTGAGCTGTCAGCACAGAGCCCAACACGGGGCTCAAACAAATGGACTGTGAGATCGTGTTGGACACTTAACTGACGGAACCACCCAGAGACCCCCTGATACAATATTCTTAATTAAAGTCCATAGCTTACATCACTCTTTGTGTTGTATATTCAATGGGTTTTGACAAATGTATAAGGACCTGCGTCTGACATGACAGTAGATAACTGTGAAAAAAATCTCCTGTGTTCCACCTGTTCATCCCTTTCTCCCCTCCCCAAACCGTGTCAAACACTGATTCCCCCCCACCCCCACCCCATCTTCTTAGTTTTAAGACTCTCATAGTTAGAATAATACAGTATGTAGCCTTTTAAGACTGGCTTCTTTCACTTAGCAATATGCATTTATATTTCCACTGTATCTTTTCATGGCTTAATGGCTCATTTCTTCTTAGCATGGAATAAAATCCCATTGTCCAGATGTACCACAGTTTATTTATCCATTCACCTACTGAAGAACATCTTGGTTGCTTCCAAGTTTAGGTAGTTATGAATAATGATGCTATAAACATCTGTGTGCAGGTTTTTGTGTGGACCTAAATTGCCAACTAATTTTGGTAAATGCCGTGGAGTATGATTGCTGAATTTTATGGAGAGAATGTGTTTAGTTTTGTAAGAAACTGCAAAACAATTTTTCAAGGTGACTACCATTTTGCATTCCCACCCGCAATGAATGAGAGTTCCTATCGCTCCCCATCTTCGCCAGCATTTTCATTGGTGGTGTTTTGGATTTTAGTCATTCTAATAGATTTGCAGTGGTATCTCATTATTGTTTTAATTTGCAATCCTTAGTGATATATGATGTTGAGCATCTTTTCAAATACTCATTTCCCGTCAGTATATCTTCTTTGCTGAGTCATCTGCTTAGGTCTTTCCCCCATTTTTTTAGTTGAGTTGCTTTCTTATTGTTGAGTTTTAAGAATTTTTTGTATATTTTGGATACTAGTCCTTTATCAGATGTGTGTTTTGTAAATTTTTCTCCCTATCTGTGGCTTGTCTTTTGAAGAGCAGAAGTTTTCAATTCTAATAAAGTTCAGTTTATTACTTTTTTTCTTCCATGGTTTTGTTGTATTTAAAAAGACCCTAGGCCATCTGGACTTTCTTCTATGTTATATTCTGTGAGTTTTATAGTTTTATCTAAATGTAGATTTTACATTGGAGCACCTGGGTGGCTTAGTCGGTTGAGTGCCCCACTTTGGCTCAGGTCATGATCTCACAGCTGGTGAGTTCGAGCCCCTCATGGAGCTCACTGCTGTCAGCACAGAGCCCACTTCAGATCTGTCCCTCTCTCTCTCTGCCCCTTCCCCACTTGTGCTTTCTCTCTCAAAAAAAATAAATAAATAAATAAATCTTTAAAAGAAAATGTAGATATTACATTTAGGTCTGTGATTGGTTTTTGAGGTTTTTTTGTTTTTTTGTTTTTGTTTTTTTTTGCATGTGGAAATAGTTCAAGAATAATGTGTTGAACAGTCTATCCTTTCTCTACTGAATTGCCTTTACTGTTTTGTCAAAGATCAGTTGACTGTTTCTGTGTGAGTCTGTTTCTGGGTTCTCTATTCTGTCTATTGATATATTTGTCTACTCTTTTGCCAGTATCACCCTGTCTTGATTTCTGTAGCTTCATAGTAAATCTTGAGGTTGGATAGTGTCAGTATTTTGACTTTGCTCCTCTCCTTCAATATTGTGTTGGATAATTCAGGTCTTTTGCCTTTAGTATAAATTTTAGAATCAGTTTGTTGATATGTGCAGAATAACTTGCTAGGATTTTCATTGAGATTGTGTTGAATCCAAAGATCAAATTGGAAAGAACTGATATCTTGACAATATTGAGTTTCCAATCCATGTATGTGCAATATCTCCATTTATTTAGGTTTTATTGGATTTCCTTCATTAGTCTTGTGGTTTTCCTTATATTGCTCTTTTACATATTTTGTTATATTTACACATAAATAATTTCAGTTTTGGGTGATAATATAAATGGTATTGTGTTTTAAAAAATTTTTTTAATGTTTGTTTATTTTTGAGAGAGAGAGAGAAAGCCTGGGAGGGGTGGAGAGAGAGGGAGACACAGAATCTGAAGCAGGCTCCAGACTCTGAGCCATCAGCACAGAGCCCAACATGGGACTCAAACTCAACAACCATGAGATTCTTTGACCTGAGCTGAAGTCAGATGCTTAACTGACTGAGCCACCCAGGCACCCCTGTTTTTAATTTCAAACCCCAATTGTTTATTGACGGCATATTGACTTTTGCATATTAACCTTCTCTCTTGTAATCTTCTGATAATCATTAATTAGTTCCAAGAGTTTTTTGCTGATTTTTGGAGATTTTCTACTTGGACAATTATGTCATCTGTGAACAGTTTATTTCCCGCTTTCCAATCTGTATACCTTTTATCTCCTTTTCTTGTGTTACTGCCTTGCTAGAATTTCCAGTAGGGTGTTGAATAGAAGTAATGAAAGGGAACACCCTTGACTTGTTCCTGATCTTAGTGGGAAAGTTTCTAGTTTCTCACCATTAAGTATGATGTTAGAGGGGCATCTGAGTGGCTCAGTTGGTTAAGCATCTGACTCTTGATCTCAACTCAGGTCTTGATCCCAGGGTGGTTAATTCAAGCCCCACATTGGGCTCCATGCTGAGTGTGGAGCCTACTTAAAAAAAATGTGATGTTATAATTTTTGAGTTTTTTTTTTGTAAGTGTTTTTTATCAAGTTAACTTCCTCTCTATACCTACTTTGCTGAGAATATTTATCATGAATCGTTGTTGGATTTTGTCAAAATTGTTCTTTTAAAAACCTTTTTTGATTGATTTATTGTGTAATTTACATCCAAGTTAGTTACCTTCAGGAGTAGATTCCTTAATGCCCCCTACCCATTTACCCATCCCCCCTCCCACAACCCCTCCAGCAACCCTGTTTGTTCTCTATATTTAAGAGTCTTTTATGTTTTATTCCCCTCCCTGTTTTTATATTTTTTTGCTTCCTTTGCCTTAACTTCATCTGTTTTGTATCTTAAATTCTTCATATGAATGAAGTCATATATTTATCTTTCTCTGACTAATTTCGCTTAGCATAATACCCTCCAGTTCCATCCACGTAGTTGCAAATGGCAAGATTTCATTCTTTTTGATTGCCGAGTAATACTCCATTATATATATATATACCACATCTTCTTTATCCATTCATCCATTGATGGACATTTGGACTCTTTCCATACTTTGCCTATTGTCAAAAGCACTGCTATAAACATTGGGGTGCATATGCCCCTTTGAAACAGCATACCTGTATCCCGTGGATAAATACCTAGTAGTGCAATTGCTGGGTCATAGGATAGTTCTGTTTTTAATTTTTGGAGGAACCTCCATATTGTTTTCCAGAGTGGCTGCACCAGTTTGCATTCCCATCAGCAGTGCAAAAGAGATCCTCTTTCTCTGCATTCTTGCCAACATCTGTTGTTGCCTGAGTTGTTAATGTTAGCCTTTCTGACAGGTGTGAGGTGTTATCTCATTGTGATTTTGATTTGTATTTCCCTGATGATGAGTGATGTTGAGTAGTTTTTCATGTGCCAGTTGGCCATCTGGATGTCTTCTTTGGAGAAGTATCTATTCATGTCTCTTGCCCATTTTTTCACTGGATCATTTGGTTTTTGGGTGTTGAGTTTGATAAGTTCTTTATAGATTTTGGATACTAACCCTTTATCTGATATGTTGTTTGAAAATATCTTCTCCCATTCCTTCGGTTGCCTTTTAGTTTTGCTGATTGTTTCCTTCACTGTGCAGAAGAGTCCCAATAGTTCATTTTTGCTTTTGTTTCCCTTGCCTCTGGAGACATGTTGAGCAAGAAGTTGCTGTGGCCAAGGTCAAAGAGGTTTTTGCCTGCTTTCTCCCCTATGATTTTGATGGCTTTCTGTCTTATGCTTAGGTCGTTCATCCATTTTGAGTTTATTTTTGTGTATGGTGTAAGAAAGTGGTCCAGGTTAATTTTTCTGCATGTCGCTGTCCAGTTTTCCCAGCACCACTTGCTGAAGAGACTGTCTTTATTCCATTGGATATTCTTTCCTGTTTTGTCAAAGATTAGTTGGCCGTGTGTTTGTGGGTCCATTTCTGGGTTCTTTATTCTGTTCTGGTGATCTGAGTATGTTTTGTGCAATATCCAAACTGTTTTGATGATTACAGCTTTGTAATATGTCTTGAAGTCTGGGAGTGTGATGCCTCCAGCTTCGGTTTTCTTTTTCAAGATTGTTTTGGCTATTCAGGGTCTTTTCTGGTTCTGTACAAATTTTAGGATTATTTGTTCTAGCTCTGTGAAGAATGCTGGTGTTATTTTGGTAGGCATTGCATTGAGTATGTAGATTGCTTTGGGTAGTATCCACATTTTAACAATATTTGTTCTTCCAATCCAAGAGCATGCAACATTTTCCACTTTTTGTGTCTTCTTCAGTTTCTTTCATAAGCTTTCTATAGTTTTCAGTGCATGGATTTTTCATTTCTTTGCTTATGTTTATTCCTAGGTATTTTATAGTTTTTGATGCAATTGTAAATGGGATCGATTCTTTGATTTCTCTTTCTCTGGCTTCATTATTGGTGTATAGTAATGCAACTGATTTCTGTGTGTTGATTTTACATCCTGCAGCTTTGCTGAATTCATGGATCAGTTCTAGCAGTTTTTTCATTGGATCTTTTGGGTTTTCCATATAGAGTATCGTCATCTGCGAAGAGCGAAAGTTTGACTTCCTTCTGGCTTATTTGGCTGCCTTTTATTCCTTTGTGTTGTCTGATTGCTGAGGCTAACACTTCCAATACTATGTTGGACAACAGTGGCAAGAGTGGATATCCCTGTCATGTTCCTGACCTTAAGGGGGAAAGCTCTCAGTCTTTTCCCATTGAAAATGATATTAGCAGTGGGTCTTTCGTATATGGCTTTTATGATCTTGAGGTATGATCCTTCCATCCCTACTTTCTTGAGGGTTTTTTATCAAGAAAGGATGCTGTCTTTTGTCAAATGCTTTCTCTGCATCTATTGAAAGGATCATGTGGTTCTTGTCCTTTCTTTTACTGATGTGATGTATCACATTGATTGTTTTGCAGATGTTGAGCCAGCCCTGCATCCCAGGTATAAATCCCACTTGGTCCTGGTGAATAATTCTTTTATATTGTTACATCCAGTTGACTAGTATCTTGTTGAGGATTTTTGCATCCATGCTCATCAGGGAAATTGATCTGTAGTTCTTTTTAGTGGGGTCTTTGTCTGGTTTTGGAGTCAAGGTGATGCTGGCTTCATAGAAAGAGTTTGGAAGTTTTCCTTCCATTTCTACTTTTTGGAACAGCTTGAAGAGAATAGGTGTTAACTCTTTAAATGTTTGGTAGAATTCCCCCGTAAAGCCATCCAGCCCTGGACTCTTGTTTTTTGGAAGTCAAATTGTTTTTCTGCATCAATTTATGTGTTCCTATGATTTTCTTTTTTTTTTTCCTGTTGGTGTGATCTATTACACTAATTGATTTTTAAATGTTAAACCTGGAATACCACTAGTATAAATCCCACTTGACTGTGATGTATAATTCTTTCTTTACATTGTTAAAGATTTTAATATCTATGTTCATGAAAGATACTGACCTATAGTTTTCCTTTCTTGTAATGTGTTTGTTTTTTGCATTAGGGTAATGTTGGCCTGATACATTGAGTTAGGAAGTATTCCGTTTTTGTTTTCTGAAATTGTAACAGAATTGATAAAATTTCTCTCTTAGATGTTTGGTGGAATTCACCAGTGAATCTGGTGCTTTCTGTTTTGGAAAGGTATTAATTATTGATCCAATGCCTTTAATAAATAGGACTATTTATATTATATCTGTTTTTCCTTGTATAAGTTTGATAAATTGTGCTTTTCAAGAAGTGTTCCATTTCATCTAGGTTATCACATTTAAGGGCATAGAGATATTCATAATCCTCTATTATTCTTTTAATGACTATGGGATTAGTAGTGATGGCCCTCCTTTCATTTTTGAAACTAGACATTTGGGTTTTTTTTAAGTTAATCTAACTAGAGGCTTATCAATTTTATTCATCTTTTAGAAAAAACTTTTGATTTTGTTATTGTCTCTATTTGTTTTCAATTTTATTGATCTCTGCTCTAAAGTTAAAATTTTTTTTTGATGTTTGCTTATTTTTGAGGGATAGAGGGAGAGACAGAGCATGAGTTGGGGAGGGGTAGAGAGAGAGGGAGACACAGAATCTGAAGCAGACTCCAGTCTCTGAGCTGTCAGCACAAAGCCTGACACGGGGCTCAAACTCATGGACCATGAGATCATGACCTGAGCTGAAGTCAGACGCCCAACCTACTGAGCTACCCAGGTGCCCCTGTGTTCTAAATTTTATTATTTCCTTTCTTTTGCTTATTTTGATTTAATTTTCTCGTCTTTTTCTAGTTTCCTAACTTATTTTATTGATTTTGGATATTTTTCCTTTAATAATATATGTACTTAATGCTATAAATTTTCCTCTATATACTGCTTTAGCTGCATTTCACAAATTTTAGTAAGTTATATTTTAATTTTCATTTCAATTCAAAATATTTTAAAATTTCTCTTGATAGTTTTTCTTCCACCCATGTGTTGTCCAAAGTGTATTATTTATTCTCTACAAATCTTTCTGTTGGCTTTCCCAGATGTCTTTCCAGTATTGATTTTTAGTAATTCTATTGTGGTCTAAGAGCATATTTTGCATGATTTGTACTCTTTTAAGTTTGTTATGGTGTGTTTTGGTGATTATTTTATGTAAGCTCGAGGTGAATGTGTATTTTGCTGTTGTTAGATGAAGTATTTTATAAATGCCTGTTAGGTCCAGCTAATTGATGGTGCTGTTCAGTTAACCTATGAACTTACTGATTTCCTACTTGACCAATCTCTCGGTTATTAGGTATTGATAAAGAGGTGTCAAAGTTTCCAATTAAACTAGTGGATTTGTCTATTTATTCTTGCAATTCTATCAGTTTTGCTTCACATATTTTGATTCTCTGTTTTTAGGTACATACACATTGAGAATTATTATATCTTCTTAAGGAATTGAGCCCTTTATCATTATGTAGTGCCCCTTTTTCTTCTTAATAATTTTCCTTGCTCTGAAGTCTGCTTTGCCTGAAGTTAACAGATCTATTCCATATTTCTTTTGATAAGTGTTAGTAGGGTATATCTTCCTCTATCCCTTTAGTTTTGATCTGTGTTTTTATATTTAAAGTGGGTTTATTGTACACATCATAATTGGGTCCTGATGGCTTATCCACTCTGATAGTCTCTGTGTTTTAATTGGTATACTTAGACCATTGATGTTTAAAGTGATTATTGATATAGTTCATAGATTAGATGAATATAGGTATTCTTATATAACACATTTATTACTGTTTTTCCTTGTTCTTTGTGTATTTACTTTTGTTTTATAGTCTTCCACTATTTTTCTGACTTGTCAGGTTTTCACTGAGCTTTTTATGATTCCATTTTCTCTTCTCTCTTAATGTATTAATTGTAGCTTTTTTGCTTTTTTTTTAGTTTGCCTCAAGTGTTTGCAGTATACATTTACAACTATCCAGGGCCACTTGTAGAGAAATATACTGTTTTGTGGGTAGTGCAAGTACTTTATACCAAAGTATTCTTGATTCCTCTCTCCCATACCTTATCATCATTGCTGTAATTCATTTCACTTATCCACAAACTATAATCACTGAACACATTGCTGCTATAAATAGAGCAATAAACATAGGGTTGCATATATCTTTTTGAGTTGGTGTTTTTGTTTTCTTCAGATAAATACCCAGAAGTGGAACTGCTGAATGATACAGTTGGTCTATTTTTAATTTTTTGAGACACCACCATACTGTTTTCTATAGTGGACCTATTTACATTCCTACCAATGGTGTGCAAGGGTTCTCTTTTTTCCTACATTCTTGCCAGCACTTACTATGTCTTGTCTTGATTAGAACCATTTTAACACGTGTGAGGTGATATCTCATTGTGGTTTAGATTTATATTTCCCTGATAATTAGTGATGTTGAGCATCTTTTCAAGTACCTATGGCCTCTGTATGTCTTCTTTGGGAAAATGTCCATTCAGATCTGCCCAATTGTTATTTCTTTTTCTTTTTTCCTTTTAAAATTTTTAGTTAGTTGATTCGTAGTTAGTTAATATACCCTGCAATATTGGATTCAGTAGAATTCAGTGATTCATAACTTACATACAACACCCAGTGCTCATCACAAAAACTGCCCTCCTCAATACCCATCACCCATCTAGTGCATCCCCTACCTCCCTCCCTCCATCAACCCTCAGTTTGTTCTCTATTGTTAAGATTTTCTTATGGTTTGTTTCTCTCTCTTTTTTTTCTTCCCTCCCTTTCCATATATTTTGTTTCTTAATTCCACATATAAATGAAATCGTATGGTATTTGTCTTTCTCTGATTGACTCATTTTGCTTAGCATAATACACTCTAGCTTCATCCATGTTGTTGCAAATGGCAAGATTTCATCCTTAAACAAAAAAAATTTTTTTACACTTATTTATTTTTGAGAGACAGAGTGAGACAGAGCAGGAGAGGGGGAGGGGCAGAGAGAGAGGGAGACACAGAATCTGAAGCAGGCTCCAGGCTATGAGCAAGCATTCAGCACAGAGCCTGACATGGGGCTCCAACCCATGAACCATAAGATCATGACCTGAGTTGAAGTCAGACACTTCATGGACTGAGCCACCCAGGAGCCCCAAGCTTTCATTCTTTTTGATGGCTGATCTATATCTGTATCTATATCTATATCTATATCTATATCTATATCTATATCTATATCTATATCTATCTATCCCACCCCCCTCCCACATCTTCTTTTTCTATTAATTAATCATGGACATTTGGGCTCTCTCCATAGTTTCTGTTGTTGATAATGCTGCTATAAACATTGGGGTGCATGTACCTCTTTGAATCTGTATTTTTGTATCTTTGGGGTAAATACCTAGTTGTCCAATTACTGGATCATAGGGTAGTTTTATTTTTAACTTTTTTTAAATTATTTTTTTATTTTTTTGTTTTTTTCAATATATGAAATTTATTGTCAAATTGGTTTCCATACAACACCCAGTGCTCATCCCAAAAGGTGCCCTCCTCAATACCCATCACCCACCCCCCATCAACCCTCAGTTTGTTCTCAGTTTTTAAGAGTCTCTAATGCTTTGGCTCTCTCCTACTCTAACCTTTTTTTTTTCTTCCCCTCCCCCATGGGTTTCTGTTAAGTTTCTCAGGATCCACATAAGAGTGAAACCATATGGTATCTGTCTTTCTCTGTATGGCTTATTTCACTTAGCATAACACTCTCCAGTTCCATCCACGTTGCTACAAAGGGCCATATTTCATTCTTTCTCATTGCCACGTAGTACTCCATTGTGTATATAAGCCACACTTTCTTTATCCATTCATCAGTTGATGGACATTTAGGCTCTTTCCATAATTTGGCTATTGTTGAGAGTGCTGCTATAAACATTGGGGTACAAGTGCCCCTAGGCATCAGTACTCCTGTATCCCTTGGGTAAATTCCTAGCAGTGCTATTGCTGGGTCATAGGGTAGATCTATTTTTAATTTTTTGAGGAACCTCCACACTGTTTTCCAGAGTGGCTGCACCAATTTGCATTCCCACCAACAGTTTCTCCACATCCTCTCCAGCATCTATAGTCTCCTGATTTGTTCATTTTGGCCACTCTGACTGGCATGAGGTGATATCTGAGTGTGGTTTTGATTTGTATTTCCCTGATGAGGAACGACGTTGAGCATCTTTTCATATTTTTAACTTTTTGAGGAACTTCCTTACTGTTTTCCAGAGTGGCTTGCACCGGTTTGCATTCCCACAACAGGGCAAGAGGATTCCCCTGTCTCCACATCCTTGCCAACACCTGCTGTTTCTTGTGTTGTTAATTTTAGTTATTCTGATAAGTGTGAGGTGGTATCTCATCATGATTTTGGTCTGTATTTCCCTGATGATGAGTAATGTTGAGCATCTTTTCATGTGTCTGTTAGCCATCTGGATGTCCTCTTTAAAAAGTGTCTGTTCATGTCTTCTGCCAATTTCTTCACTGGGTTATTTGTTTTGGGTATTGAGATTGATAAGTTCTTTATAGACTTTGAATACTAACCCTTTATCAAATATGTCATTTGCAAATATCTTGGTTTTGTTGATTGTTTCCTTCATTATGCAGAAGGTTTTTTTTATCTTAATGAAGTTTAATAGTTCATTTTTTTCTTTTGTTTCCCTTGCCTCTGGCAAGGTGTCTAGTAAGAAGCTGCTCCAGCAGAGGTTAAAGAGGTTGCTATCTGTGTGGTCCTCTAGGATTCTGATGGTTTCCTGTCTCTCATTTAGATCTTGCATACATTTGGAATTTATTTTTGGGTATGATGTAATAAAGTGGTCCAGTTTCACTCTTCTGCATGCTATTATCCAGTGTTCTCAACACCATTGGTTGAAGAGACTGTCTTTTTTCCATTGGATAATCTTTCTGGCTTTGTCGAAGATTAGTTATGGGTTGATTTCTGGGTTTTCTATTCTGTTCCATTGATATACTTGTCTGTTTTTGTGCAAGTACCATACTGTATTAATGATTAAAGCTTTTTTAAAAAAATGTTTATTTTTGAAGAGAGAGAGAGAAAGAGAGCATGAGCAGGGGAGGGGCAGAGAGAGAGACACACACAGAATCTGAAGTAGGCTGTCAGCACAGAGCCTGATGTAGGGTTCAAACTCATGAACTATGAGATCATGACCTTAGCTAAAGTCAGATGCTTAACCAACCGAGCCATCCAGGTGCCTGGATTACAGCTTTATAATATAGCTTGAGATTGGGAATGGTGATGCCTCCATCTTTGTTTTTCTTTTTCAGAATTTCTTTGACTATTTGGGGTCTTTTGTGGTTCCATAGACATTTTAGGATTGATTGTTGTAGCTCTGAGAAAAATGTTTGTGTATTTTGATAGGGATTGCTTTAAATGTGTATGTTGCTTTGGGTAGTATAGACGTTTTTTCCAATCCATGAGCATGGAAAGCCTTTCCATTACTTTGTGTTCTCTTTAATTTCTTTCATAAGTATTTTATAGTTTTCAGCATAGAGATCCTTTACCTCTTTGGTTAGGTTTATTCCTAGGTATCTTGTTGTTCTGGTGCAATTGCAAATGGGATCAATTCCTTGATTTCTTTTTCTGTTGCATCATTATTAGTGTATAAAAACGCAATCGATTTTTTGTACGTTGATTTTATATCCTGAGACTTTACTGAATTCATGTATTAGTTCTAGCAAGTTTTGGTGGATCTTTTCGGGTTTTCCACATAGAGTATCATGTCATCTGCAAAGAGTGAAAGTTTGACTTCTAGCTGTTTGGATTCCTTTTTTTCTTTTTGTGTGTGATTGCTGAGGCTAAGCCTTTCAGTACTATGTTAAATAGTAATGGTGAGAGTGGACATCCTTGCCTTGTTCCTCATCATAGGGGAAAGGCTCTCAGTTTTTTTTCCCCATTGCTAATGATATTAGCTGTGGTTCTTTCATGTATGGCCTTCATGATGTTTAGATATGTTCCATATATCCCTACTTTATAGAGTTTTTTTTCTATCAAGGATGAATGCTGTATTTTGTCAAATGCTTTCTGCATCTGCTAGGAGTATAGAATTTTTCTTATCTGCACCTTTATTAATGTAGCACATCATGTTAATCAACATTTTACAAATATTGAACCAGACCTGCAGCCTGTGAATAATTCCACTTGGTCGTGGTGAATAATTCTTTTAATGTACTGTTTAATGTACTGTTGAATTTGATTTGCTTGTATCTTATTAAAAATTTTTGCATCCATGTTCATCACGGATATTGGCCTATAATTCTCTTTTTTAGTGGGATTTTTGTCTGCTTTTGGAATCATGGTAAAGTTGGCCTTATAGAATGAGTTTGGAAGTTTTCCTTCCATTTCTATTTTTTGGAATAGTTTGAGATACGTATTAATTCTTCTTTAAATATCTGGTAGAGGGGCATCTGGGTGGCTCAGTTTGTTAAGCATCTGACTTCAGTTCAGGTCACAATCTCACGGTTTGTGGGTTTGAGTCCCGCATCAGGCCCTGTGCTGACAGCTCAGAGCCTAGAGCCTGCTTCAGATTCTGTCTCCCTCTCTCTCTGCCCCTCCCATACTTGCACTCTGTTTCTCTCTCTCTCTCTCTCTCTCTCTCAAAAAGAATAAATGTTAAAATATTTTAAAAAATTAAAAAATAAAAAATATCTGGTAGAATTCCTCTGGGAAGCCATCTGGCTCTGGACTCTTGTTTGTTGGGAAATTTTTGATTACTGATTCAATTTCTCTGCTGGTATGGGTCTGTTCAAATTTTCTGTTTCTTCCTGTTTCAGGTTTGATAGTTTGTATGTTTCTAGGAATTTGTCCATTTCTTCCAGATTGTTCAGTTTGTTGGCATATAATTTTTCATAATATTCCTCTTACAATTGTTTGTATTTCTGTGGTGAGTTCGCCTCTTTCATTTATGATTTTATTTATTTTGGTTCTTTCTCTCCTCTTTTTGCTAAGTCTGGCTAGGGGTTTATCAACTGTATTGTTTCAAAGAATCAACTCTTAGTTTCATTGATCTGTTCTACTCTGTTTTTTTTGTTGTTGTTGTTGTTTCTATATCATTTATTTCTGGTCTATAGTATTTTCCTTCTTCTGCTGGTTTTGGGCTCTATTTGCTGTTGTTTTTCTATCTCCTTTAGGTGTTAAGGTTAGGTTGTATATTTGAAACTTTTCTTGCTTCTTGGAGATAGGCCTGTATTGCAATATACTTCCCTCTTAGGATTGTCTTTGCTGCATCCCAAAGGTTTTGGACTGTGTGTTTTCAGTTTCATTTGCTTCCATGTATTTATTGTTCTTTAATTTCCTGGTTAACCCATTCATTCTTTAGTAGGATGTTTTTTAACCTTCACGTATTTGTGGTCTTTCCGAATTTTTTCTTGAGATTGACTTCAAGTTTCATAGTGTTGTGGTCTGAAAATATGCATAGTATAATCTTAATCTTTTGTACTTGTTGAGGGCTGATTTGTGACCCAGTATGTGATCTTTTCTGGAGAATGTTCCATGTGTGCTTGAGAAGAATGTGCATTCTGCTGCTTTAGGATGAAATGTTCTGAATATACCTGTTAAGTCCACCCAGTCCAGTGTGTCATTGAAAGCTGTTGCTTCCTTGTTGTTTTTTTGCTTAAATGATCTGACCATTGTCATAAGCTGGGTGTTAATGTACCCTACTATTATTGTATTGTTGTCAATGAGTTTCTTTATGTTTGTTATTAATTGACTTATATATTTAGGTGGTTTCAAGTTGGGGTCATAAATATTTACAATTGTTAGATCTTCTGGATGAATAGACCCCTTAATAATATACCTTTCTCCATCTCTTGTTACAGTCTTTGTTTTAAAATCTAGTTTGTGTGGTATAAGTATGGCTATTCCAGATTTCTTTTGACATCCATTAGCATTATAGATGGTTCTCCATCCCCTCACTTTCCTTCTGCAGGTGTCTTTAGGTCTAAAATGAGTTTCTTGCAGGCAGTGTTTAGATGGGTCTTGGTTGTTTATCCATATCCTGACACCCTATGTCTTTTGATGGGAGCATTTAATCCATTTACATTCAGAATGATTATTGAAAGATAGGAGCTTAGTTGTGTACCTGCTAAGTTGGTGTGGTGATGTTCTGTGTTCCTTCATAGTCTTTGTGCCTTTTGGTGTTTTTTTTTTTCCCTCCACTCAAAGAGTCCCCTTAATATTTCTTTCAGAGCTGAATCAGTGGTCAGAAATTCCTTTAGTTTTTCTTTGGGAGCTCTTTATCTTTCCTTCTATTTTGAATGACAGCCTTGCTGGATAAGGTATTCTTGGCTGCATATTTTTCCCATTCAGCACGTTGAATATATCCTGCCATTCTTTTCTGGCCTGCCAAGTTTCTGTGGACAGATCTGCTGCGAACCTGATCTATCTTCCTTTGTAGGTTAAGGACATTTTTTCCCTTGCTGCTTTCAGGATTCTTTCCTTGTTGCTGTATTTTGTGAATTTGACTATGATTGGTGATGACCTGCTTTTGTTGAATTTAATGGGAGTTCTCTGTGCTTCTTGGGTTTTGATGTCTGCATCCTTCCCCAGATTAGGGAAGTTTTCAGCTATAATTTGCCCAAATAAACCTTCTGTCCTCTTTTCTCTCTCTTCATCTTCTGGTACTCCGATGATATGAATATTCTTATGTTTTAATAAGTCATTGAATTCCCAAGGTCTACCTTCATGATACATTGCCTTTGTTTCTGTCTTGTTTTCAGCTTTATTATTTTCCATATTATTTTATTCTGTATCACTGATTCATTTTCTGCTTCATCCATCCTCATTGTTATGGAAATCATTAGGGTTTGCATCTTGGTTAGAGCATTTTTAATTTCGGCTTCACTACACTTTAGCTCTTATTTCTACAGTAAGGAATTCTCTAGTGTCTTCTATGCTTTTTTCAGGCCCAGCTAGTATCCTTATAGTTGTTGTTTTAAATTCTACTTCAGACATCTTACTCATATCTGTATTGAATAAATCCCTGGCTGCCATATCTATCTCTTCTTTTTTGAGGGGGTCAATTCCTCCATCTTAGGTTAAAAAGTAAAAGAAAGTAAAATTAAATTAAATTAAAATTACATTAAAGTAAATTTAAAAAAATAAAGGAAACTAAATCCTAGTTGTGTTTGATCTGCTTGTTCAGAGAAGCTTCATAGAAGAAAAAAAGATAAAAATTTTAAAAAATTAAAAAAATTGCTCTTTCTATATCCAAAAAACAAAATAAAAGTAAAAAAACAAAATAAACAAACCCAAAGGAAGCTAGGTGCTCTTTCCCCCTGAGCTGAAGCTTTGCAGCACTCTATGATCAGTAGACTTGGTATGTATGAGTGGTTTGTGGTCGTCTTCTTGGGGAAGGGCCTGTGGGGCTGATTCTCAGTAGTGGTCTTGCCCTAGTGGAGATTTGTCTACAGTAGATAGGGAGGCAGGGTTTGGTGTAGCAGCTCCAGTCTCCGCTTGGTGGTGCTGTTTCTTCTCACTGAAGTCAGTCATTTCTGGTGGGTGAGGGGTGAATATGGATTCGCCCAGCTTTCTCTTCTCCAGAGCAGGAACTTGTGCCCTCCACTCCTTAGGAAGCCCTCAGCTGAGCAAACCATCACCACTCCTGTGTTCCAGCTTCCATCAGCTCCCTGTCTTCACCCTGCCTGTGTCTGAGCTATCCACCTGATGGGCAGCACTGTCCTCCTGGCTTTTATCTCAGGCCTGGCTGTGTTTCAAAACCCCGCACTTAAGAGACCCCTGTGGATTGGACCTGCCCTGATTCTCTAAGAAAGGGTCTTGCTGTACTGGCTGGTGCAGGCTTGTCCCAGAAAATGGTTATGTGACCATGCAGTGGCTCAGAGTTTAGGGTAAGTCACGACACACAGCCAGTACCAGGGTTTGTTGCCCTGAGCTGTCATCTTTGTTCCTATACTGCTGGTCTGGTGAGCTCAATGGTGCTTACAGGGACTTTTGCCTATAGACAGCCATATCACCTCTACCAAATGCACTCCAGGCAGGGGAACTGCTTCTCCCCCAGCAACCCAGGGGACCCTCACATTGGGCAGTCCACTTCTGGTGCTCCACCCTGCTTCCTCCTACGAGTACAGCAGGCATTGAGCTCTGAAGCTTCAGACTCTGTTCTCTGCTATTTATAAAAAAATGGTGGTATTGAAACCCTCTCTTTCTCCCTCAACCAATAATTTTGGGGAACAGTTTTCTTGTGCAGTCCCCTGTGCATGTCTTCACTCTTTTTTTCCCCCAGTCTTTCTCTTGTTCTCTCTTGCTCCTGTCTCCGTGGTTAGGGCTCCCTCCTTTGTACCACAACCATGGTTTTTTTTTTTCTTCCTCAAATTAACTTTCTGCAGGTCCTGTCTGTCACGGGTTATTGTTTCTGCTTGTACACAAGCAGCTTTGTTCTTTAAGACCTCTAATCATTTTTTTGGGTGTTCAGAATGAATTGATATTTATCTACCTGTTTTTGAGTTAGGAGGCAAGCTTAGAGTCGCCCTACTCTGCCATCTTAACTTTCTCAGATCTGCCCATTGTTAAATAAGTTTGCACCTGAATTTTGTAAATTTTTAACATACTTTTGATATTAATTTCTTATTGGATATATGATTTGCAAATATTTTCTCCCATTAAGTGAGTTGCCTGTTCATTTTGTTGATGGTTTCCCTTGTTGTGCAAGAGATTTTTAGTTTAATATAGTTTCACATGTTTATTTTTGCTTTGTCACCTTTGCTTTTGGTGTTAGATCCAAAATATCATCACCAAGACCTGTGTCAAGGAACTTACTATTCTGGAAGTTTTAAGATTTCAGGTCTATTTTTTTAATATGAAATTTCTTTTCAAATTTGTTTACATAAACACCCAGTGCTCATCCAAACAGGTGCCCTCATCAATGCCCAAGAGCCACTTTCGCCTCCCTCCCACCCCCTATCAACCCTCAGTTTATTCTCAGTTTTGAAGAGTCTCTTATGGTTTGGCTGTCTCTCTCTCTAACTTTTTTTGTTCCTTCCCCTCCCCCATGGTCTTCGGTTAAGTTTCTCAGGATCCACATAAGAGTGAAAACATATGCTTTCTGTCTTTCTCTGTATGACTTACTTCACTTAGCATAACACTCTCCAGTCCATCCACGTTGCTACAAAAGGCCATATTTCATTCTTATTGCCAAGTAGTATTCCATTGTCTATATAAACCACAATTTCTTTGTCCATTCATCAGTTGATGGACATTTAGGCTCTTTCTATAATTTGGCTATTGTTGAAAATGCTGGTATAAATATTGGGGTACAAGTGCCCCTATACATCAGCACTCCTGCATCCCTTGGGTAAATTCCTAGCAGTGCTATTGTTGGGTAACAGGGTAGATCTATTTTTAATTTTTTGAGGAACCTCCACACTGCTTTCCAGAGCGGCTGCACCAATTTGCATTCCCACCAACAGTGCAAGAGGGTTCCCATTTCTCCACATCCTCTCCAGCATCTATAGTCTCCTCATTTGTTCATTTTAGCCACTCTGATTGGGGTGACATGGTATCTGAGTGTGGTTTTGATTTGTATTTCCCTGATGAGGAGCGACGTTGAGCATCTTTTCATGTGCCTGTTGGCCATCTGGATGTCTTCTTTACAGAAGTGACTATTCATGTCCTCTGTCCATTTCTTCACTGGATTATTTGTTTTTCAGGTGTGGAGTTTGGTGAGTTCTTTATAGATTTTGGATACTAGCCCTTTGTCCGATATGTCATTTGCAAATATCTTTTCCCATTCCTCTGTTGGCTTTTAGTTATGTTGATTGTTTCCTTTGCAGTGCAGAAGCGTTTTATCTTCATGAGGTCCCAATAGTTCACTTTTGCTTTTAATTCTCTTGCCTTTGGAGATGTGTCGAGTAAGAAATTGCCACAGCTGAGGTCAGAGAGGTTTTTTCCTGCTCTCTCCTCTAGGGTTTTGATGGTTTCCTGTCTCACATTCAGGTCCTTTATCCATTTTGAGTTTATTTTTGTGAATGGTGTGAGAAAGTGGTCTAGTTTCATTCTTCTGCATGTGGCTGTCCAGTTCTCCTAGCACCACTTGTTAAAGAGACTGTCTTTTTACCCTTGGATATTCTTTCCTGCTTTGTCAAAGATTAGTTGGCCATACTTTTGTGGGTCCAATTCTGGAGTCTGTCTTCTGTTCCATTGGTCTATGTGTCTGTTTTTGTGCCAATACCATGCTGTCTTGATGATTACAGCTTTGTAGTAGAGGCTAAAGTCTGGGATTGTGATGCCTCCCACTTTGGTCCTCTTCTTTAATATTACTTTGGCTATTTGGGGCCTTTTGTGGTTCTATACAATTTTTAGGATGGCTTGTTCTAGATTTGAGAAGAATGCTGGTGCAATTTTGATTGGGATTGCATTGAATGTGTAGATTGCTTTGGGTAGCATTGACATTTTAACAATGTATTCTTCCAATCCATGAGCGCAGAATGTTTTTCCATTTCTTTGTATGTTCTTCAATTTCCTTCATAAGCTTTCTATAGTTTTCAGCATACAGATCTTTTACATCTTTGGTTAGGTTTATTCCTAGGTAGTTTGTGATTCTTGGTGCAATTGTGAATGGAATAAGTTTCTTTTATTTTCTTTCTGTTGCTTCATTGTTAGTGTATAAGAATGCAACTGATTTCTGTACATTAATTTTGTGTTCTGCGACTTTGCTGAATTCACGTATCAGTTCTAGCAGACTCTTGGTGGAGTCTATCGGGTTTTCCATGTATGATATCATGTCATCTGCAAAAAGTGAAAGCTTGAGTTCATCCATGCCAATTTTGATGCCTTTGATTTCCTTTTGTTGTCTGATTGCTGATGCTAGAACTTCCAACACTATGTTAAACAACAGCGGTGAGAGTGGACATCCCTGTCGTGTTCCTGATCTCAGGGGGAAAGCTCTCAGTTTTTTCCCCATTGAGGATGATATTAGCTGTGGGCTTTTCATAAATAGCTTTTATGATGTTTAAGTATGTTCCTTCTAACCCAACTTTCTCGAGGGTCTTTATTAAGAAAGGATGCTGAATTTTGTCAAATGCTTTTTCTGCATTGATTGACAGGATAATATAGTTGTTATCTTTTCTTTTATTAATGTGATGTATCACATTGATTGATTTGCAAATATTGAACCAGCCCTGCAGTCTAGGAATGAATCCCACTTGATCACGGTGAATAATTCTTTTTTACATTGTTGAATTCGATTTGCTAGTATTTTGTTGAGAATTTTTGCATCCATATTCATCAGCGAAATTGACCTGTAGTTCTCTTTTTTTTGCTGGGTCTCTGTCTGGGAATCAAAGTAATGCTGGCTTCATAGAATGAGTCTGGAAGTTTTCTTTCCCGTTCTATTTTTGGGAACAGCTTGAGAAGGATAAGGTATTATCTCTGCTTTAAATGTCTGGTAGAGGGGGATTCTAGGGAAGATGGTGGTGTAGGAGGATGCTGGGCTCACCGCATCCTCCTGGTCACTTAGATTCCACCTACACCTGCCTAAATAACCCAGAAAACCGCCAGAAGACTAGCAGAATGGAGTCTCCAGAGCCAAGCACAGATGAGAGCCCCACAGAAGAGGGTAGGAAGAGCGGAGAGGCAGTGCGCGCTACACAGACTGGCGGGAGGGAGCCAGGGCGGAGGGGCAGCCTGCCGGCCAAGCAGAGCCCCTGAGTCTGGCTGGCAAAAGCGGAGGGGCCGGACGGAGTGTGTTCGGACAGCAAGCGGGACTTAACATCTGGAAGGTTATAAGTTAACAGCTCTGCTCGGAGAGCGGGAAAGCTGGAGGACAACCGGAGGGAGAGTTGCTGAGCCCCAGGACGACAGAGCTCAGTTTGGCAGGGAACAAAGGCACTCGCCAGCGACATCTCCCTCGCCCATCCCCCAGCCAAAATCCCAAAGGGAACCAGTTCCTGCCGGGGAACTTGCTGGCACCGCGCAAACACCGAACACTGTGCTTCTGAGGATCCATCCCTCCGGCGGTGGGTCAGACTCCCTCCCGCTGCCACAGGGCCCCTCCTGAAGCAGATCACTGAAGGAGAAGCGAGCTAAGCCTGCCCCTCCCGCCCCCGTGCACCTTGCCTATTCACCCCAGCTAATACGCCAAATCCCCAGCACCATAAGCCTGGCAGTGTGCAAGTAGCCCAGACAGGCCACGCCACCCCAGTGATTCCTGCCCCTAGGAGAGGGGAAGAGAAGGTACACACCAGTCTGACTGTGGCCCCAGCGGTGGGCTGGGGGCAGACATCAGGTCTGACTGCGGCCCCGCCCACCAACTCCAGTTATTCAAGACAGCACAGGGGAAGTGCCCTGCAGGTCCACACCACTCCAGGGACTATCCAAAATGACCAAACGGAAGAATTCCCCTCAAAAGAATCTCCAGGAAATAACAACAGCTAACAAACTGATCAAAAACGATTTAAACAATATAGCAGAAAGTGAATTTAAAATAATAGTCATAAAATTAATCGCTGGGCTTGAAAACAGTATAGAGGACAGCAGAGAACCTATTGCTACAGAGATCAGGGGACTAAGGAATAGTCAGGAGGAGCTAAAAAAAAGTCTATAAACGAGCTGCAAAATAAAATGGAAACGACCACGGCTCAGATTGAAGAGGCAGAGGAGAGAATAGATGAACTAGAAGATAAAATTATGGAAAAAGAGGAAGCTGAGAAAAAGAGAGATAAAAAAATCCAGGAGTATGAGGCGAAAATTAGAGAACTAAGTGATGCGCTAAAGAGAAATAATATACGCATAATTGGTATCCCAGAGGAGGAAGAGAGAGAGAAAGGTGCTGAAGGTGTACTTGAAGAAATAAAAGCTGAGAACTTCCCTGAACTGGGGAAGGAAAAAGGCATTGATATCCAAGAGGCACAGAGAACTCCCTTCAGACGTAACTTGAATCGACCTTCTGCACGACATATCATAGTGAAACTGGCAAAATACAAGGATAAAGAGAAAATTCTGAAAGCAGCGAGGGATAAACATGCCCTAACATATAAAGGGAGACCTATAAGACTCGTGACTGATCTCTCTTCTGAAACTTGGCAGCCCCGAAAGGAATGGCGGGAGATCTTCAATGTGATGAACAGAAAAAATATGCAGCCAAGAATCCTTTATCCAGCAAGTCTGTCATTTAGAATAGAAGGAGAGATAAAGGTCTTCCCAAACAAACAAAAACTGAAGGAATTCGCACCACTAAACCAGCCCTACAAGAGATCCTAAGGGGGATCCTCTGAGACATCACTACAGAGTACCAGAGTACCAGAGACATCGCTACAAGCATGAAACCTATGGACATCACAATGACTCTAGACCCATATCTTTCTATATATAATAACACTGAATGTAAATGGACTAAATGCACCAACCAAAAGACATAGGGTATCAGAATGGGTAAAAAAACAAGACCCATCTATTTTCTGTCTACAAGAGACTCATTTTATACCTGAGGACACCTTCAGATTGAGAGTGAGGGGATGGAGAACTATTTATCATACTACTGAAAGTCGAAAGAAAGCTGGAGTAGCCATACTTATATCAGACAAATTAAACTTTAGATTAAAGGCTGTAACAAGAGATGAAGAAGGGCATTATATAATAATTATGGGGTCTATCAATCAGGAAGAGCTAACAATTATAAATGTCTATGCGCCGAATACCGGAGCCCCCAAATATATAAAACAATTACTCATAAACATAAGCAACCTTATTGATAAGAATGTGGTAATTGCAGGGGACTTTAACACTCCACTTACAGAAATGGATAGATCATCTAGACACACGATCAATAAAGAAACAAGGGCCCTGAATGATACATTGGATCAGATGGACTTGACGGATATATTTGGAACTCTGCATCCCAAAGCAACGGAATATACTTTCTTCTCGAGTGCACATGGAACATTCTCCAAGATAAATCACATACTGGGTCACCAAACAGCCCTTCATAAGTATACAAGAATTGAAATCATACCATGCATACTTTCAGACCACAATGCTATGAAGCTTGAAATCAACCACAGGAAAGTCTCGAAAACCTCCAAAAGCATGGAGGTTAAAGAACACCCTACTAAAGAATGAGTGGGTCAACCAGGCAATTAGAGAAGAAATTAAAAAATATATGGAAACAAACGAAAATGAGAATACAACAATCCAACCACTTTGGGATGCAGCGAAAGCAGTCCTGAGAGGAAAATACATTGCAATCCAGGCCTATCTCAAGAAACAAGAAAAATCCCAAATGCAAAATCTAACAGCACACCTAAAGGAAATAGTAGCAGAACAGCAAAGATAGCCTAAACCCAGCAGAAGAAGAGAAATGATAAAGATCAGAGCAGAAATAAACACTATAGAATCTAAAGAAACTGTAGAGCAGATCAACGAAACCAAGAGTTGGTTTTTTGAAAACATAAACAAAATTGATAAATCTCTAGCCAGGCTTCTCAGAAAGAAAAGGGAGATGACCCAAATAGATAAAATCATGAATGAAAATGGAATTATGACAACTAATCCCTCAGAGATACAAGCAATGATCAGGGAATACTATGAAAAATTATATGCCAACAAACTGGACAACCTGGAAGAAATGAACAAATTCCTAAACACACACACACTTCCAAAACTCAATCAGGAGGAAATAGAAAGCTTGAACAGACCCATAACTAGCGAAGAAATTGAATCAGTCATCAAAAATCTCCCAACAAATAAGAGTCCAGGACCAGATGGCTTCCCAGGGGAGTTCTACCAGACATTTAAAGCAGAGATAATACCTATCCTTCTCACGCTATTCCAAAAAATAGAAAGGGAAGGAAAACTTCCAGACTCATTCTATGAAGCCAGTATTACTTTGATTCCTAAACCAGACAGAGACCCAGTAAAAAAAAGGGAACTACAGGCCAATATCCCTGATGAATATGGATGCAAAAATTCTCAGTAAGATACTAGCAAATCGAATTCAACAGCATATAAAAAGAATTATTCACCATGATCAGGTGGGATTCATTCCTGGGCTGCAGGCCTGGTTCAACATTCACAAATCAATCAATGTGATACATCACATTAATAAAAGAAGAGATAAGAACCATATGATCCTGTCAATCAATGCAGAAAAGGCTTTTGACAAAATTCGGCACCTTTCTTAATAAAAACAGTTCAGAAAGTTGGGATAGAAGGAGCATACTTAAACATCATAAAAGCCATTTATGAAAAGCCCACAGCTAACATCATCCTCAATGGGGAAAAACTGAGAGCTTTTTTCCTGAGATCAGGAACACGACAGGGATGTTCACTCTCACCGCTGTTGTTCAACATAGTGTTGGAAGTTCTAGCATCAGCAATCAGACAACAAAAGGAAATCAAAGGCATCAAAATTGGCAAAGAAGAAGTCAAGCTTTCACTTTTTGCAGATGACATGATATTATACATGGAAAATCGATAGACTCCACCAGAAGTCTGCTAGAACTGATACATGAATTCAGCAAAGTTGCAGGATACAAAATCAATGTACCGAAATCAGTTGCATTCTTACACACTAATAATGAAGCAACAGAAAGACAAATAAAGAAACTGATCCCATTCGCAACTGCACCAAGAAGCATAAAACACCTAGGAATAAATCTAACCAAAGATGTATGCTGAAAACTATAGAAAGCTTATGAAGGAAATTGAAGAAGATATAAAGAAATGGAATAACATTCCATTCTCATGGATTGGAAGAATAAATATTGTCAAAATGTCAATACTACCCGAAAGTATCTACAAATTCAATGCAATCCCAATCAAAATTGCACCAGCTTTTTTCTCGAAACTAGAACAAGCAATCCTAAAATTCATATGGAATCACCAAAGGCCCCGAATGCCAAAGTAATTTTGAAGAAGACCAAAGCTGGAGGCATCACAATCCTAGACTTTAGCCCCTACTACAAAGCTGTAATCATCAAGACAGCATGGTATTGACACAAAAACAGACACATAGACCAATGGAATAGAATAGAAATCCCAGAACTAGACCCACAAACGTATGGCCAACTAATCTTTGACCAAGCAGGAACGCAGATCCAATGGAAAAAAGAGTCTTTTTAACAAATGGTGCTGGGAGAACTGGACAGCAACATGCAGAAGATTGAAACCTGACCACTTTCTCACACCATTCACAAAAATAAACTCAAAATGGATAAAGGACCTGAATGTGAGACAGGAAACCATCAAAACCCTAGAGGAGAAAGCAGGAAAAGACCTCTCTGATCTCACCCGTAGCAATCTCTTACTTGACACATCCCCAAAGGCAAGGTAATTAAAAGCAAAAATGAACTACTGGGACCCTATGAAGATAAAACGCTTCTGCACTGCAAAGGAAACAACCAACAAAACTAAAAGCCAACCGAGGAATGGGAAAAGATATTTGCAAATGACATATCGGACAAAGGGCTAGTATCCAAAATCTATAAAGAACTCACCAAACTCCACACCTGAAAAACAAATAATCCAGTGAAGAAATGGGCAAAAAACATGAATAGACACTTCTCTAAAGAAGACATCTGGATGGCCAACAGGCACATGAAAAGATGCTCAACGTCGCTCCTCATCAGGGAAATACAAATCAAAACCACACTCAGATATCACCTCATGCCAGTCA
Organism: Panthera pardus; assembly: GCF_024362965.1. Lineage (NCBI taxonomy): Eukaryota > Metazoa > Chordata > Mammalia > Carnivora > Felidae > Panthera > Panthera pardus. The sequence goes on from NW_026527013.1 coordinate 59,944,041, forward strand.
GAGTGGCCAAAATGAACAAATTAGGAGACTATAGATGCTGGAGAGGATGTGGAGAAACGGGAACCCTCTTGCACTGTTGGTGGGAATGCAAATTGGTGCAGCCACTCTGAAAAACAGTGTGGAGGTTCCTCAAAAAATTAAAAATAGATCTACCCTATGACCCAGCAATAGCACTGCTAGAATTTACCCAAGGGATACAGGAGTACTGATGCCTAGGGGCACTTGTACCCCAATGTTTATAGCAGCACTCTCAACAATAGCCAAATTATGGAAAGAGCCTAAATGTCCATCAACTGATGAATGCATAAAGAAAGTGTGGCTTATATACACAATGGAGTACTACGTGGCAATGAGAAAGAATGAAATATGGCCCTTTGTAGCAACGTGGATGGAACTGGAGAGTGTTATGCTAAGTGAAATAAGCCATACAGAGAAAGACAGATACCATATGTTTTCACTCTTATGTGGATCCTGAGAAACTTAACAGAAACCCATGGGGGAGGGGAAGGAAAAAAAAAAAGAGGTGAGAGTGGGAGAGAGCCAAAGCATAAGAAGACTCTTAAAAACTGAGAACAAACTGAGGGTTGACGCAAGGTGGGAGGGAGGGGAGGGTGGGTGATGGGTATTGAGGAAGGCACCTTTTGGGATGAGCACTGGGTGTTGTATGGAAACCAATTTGACAATAAATTTCATATATTAAAAAAAAAGTAAAAAAAAAGTCACAAACAAAAAAATAAAATAAAATAAAATAAATAAATGTCTGGTACAATTCCCCAAGAAAGCCATCTGGTCCTGGACTCTTATTTATTGGGAGATTTTTGGTAACTGACTCAATTTCTTCACTGGTTTTGGGTGTGTTCAAATATTCTGTTTCTTCCTGTTTGAGTTTTGGAAGTGTGTGGGTGCTTAGGAATTTGTCCATTTCTTCCAGGTTGTCCAGTTTGTTGGCATATAATTTTTCATAGTATTCCCTGATAATTTCTTGTATTTCTGAGGAGTTGGCTGTCATAATTCTATTTTCCTTCATGACTTTATCTATATGGGTCCTCTCCCTTTTCTTTTTGAGAAGCCTGGCTACAGGTTTATCAATTTTGTTTATTTTTTCAAAAACCAACTCTTGGTTTCATTGATCTGCTCTACGGTGTTTTTAGATTCTCTGTTGTTTATTTCTGTTCTGATCTTTATTATTTCTCTTCTTCTCTTGGTTTTGGGGTGTCTTTGCTGTTCTGCTTCTGTTCCTTTAGGTGTGCTGTTAGATTTTGTATTTGGGATTTTTCTTGTTTCTTGAGATAGGCCTGGATTGCAATGTATTTTCCTCTCAGGACTGCTTTCACTGCATCCCAAAGCGTTTGGATGTTGTCTTTTCATTTTATTTGTTTCCATATAGTTTTTAATTTCTTCTCTAATTTTCTAGTTGACCCATTCTTTCTTTAGTAGGGTGTTCTTTAACCTCCATGCTTTTGGTGGTTTTCGAGACTTTTTCCTGTGGTTGATTTCAAGCTTCATAGCATTGTGGTCTAAATGTGCATGGTATGATCTCAATTCTTTTAAACTTAGCAAGGGATGTTTTGTGACCCAGTATGTGATCTATCTTGGAGAATGTTCCGTGTGCACTCGAGAAGAAAGTATATTCTGTTGCTTTGGGATGCAGAGTTCTAAATATATCTGTCAAGTCCATCTGATCCAATATATCATTCAGGGTCCTTGTTTCTTTATTGATTCTCTGTCTAGATGTTCTATCCATTGTTGTAAGTGGAGTATTAAAGTCTCCTTCAATTACCACATTGCTATCAATAAGGTTGCTTACATTTGTGGTTAATTTTTTTTTATATATATTTGGGTGCTACCGAATTCGGCACATGGATATTTATAATTGTTGGCTCTTCCTGATGGATAGACCCTGTAGTTATTATATAATGGCCTTGTTCATCTCTTGTTACAGCCTTTAACTTAAAGTCTAGTTTGTCTGATATAAATATGGCTACTCCAGCTTTCTTTTGACTTCCAGTAGCATGATAGATAGTTCTCCATCCCCTCACTTTCAATCTGAAGGTGTCCTCAGGTCTAAAATGAGTCTCTTGTAGATAGCAAATAGATGGGTCTTGTTTTTTTTTATTCATTCTGATACCCTATGTCTTTTGGTTGGTGCATTTAGTCCCTTTACATTCATTGTTATTATAGAAAGATATGGGTTTAGAGTCATTGTGATACCTGTAGGTTTCATGCTTGTAGTTGTGTCTCTGGTACTTTGTGGTCCTTGCAACATTTCACTTACAGAATCCCCCTTAGGATCTTTTGTAGGGCTGCTTTAGTGGTGACGAATTCCTTCAGTTTTTGTTTGTTTGGGGAAACCTTTATCTCTCTTTGTATTCTGAATGACAGACTTGCTGGATAAAGGATTCTTGGCTGCATATTTTTTTCTGTTCATCACGTTGATTATTTCCTGGCATTCCTTTCCGGCCTGCCAAGTTTCAGTAGATTTGTCTGCTACTACACTTATGTGTCTACGTTTGTATGTTAAGGTCCCTTTATCCGTAGCTGCTTTTAGAATTCTCTCTTTATCCTTGTATTGTTCCAGTTTCACTATGATATGTCGTGCAGAAGATCAATTCAAGTTACCTTCTGAAGGGAGTTCTCTGTGCCACTGGATCAATGCCTGTTTCCTTCCCCAAATCAGGGAAGTTCTCAGCTGTGATTTGTTCAAGTACACCTTCTGCCCCTTTCTCTCTCTCTTCTTCTTCTGGATTCCTATGATACGGGTATTGTTCCATTTAATTGCATCACTTAGTTCTCTAATTCTCCCCTCATACTCCTGGATCATTTTATCTCTCTTTTACTCAGCTTCCTCTTTTTCCATAATTTTATCTTCTAATTCACCTATTCTCTCCTCTGCCTCTTAAATCCGTGCTATGGCCACCTCCGTTTTATTTTGCACCTCATTTATAGCATTTTTTTAAATTCATCATGACTATTTCTTAGTCCCTTGATCTCTGTAGCAAGATTCTCTGCTGTCCTGTATGCTTTTTTCAAACCCAGTGATTAAGTTTATGACTATTATTCTAAATTCTTGTTCTGTTATATTGCTTATATTGGTTTTGATCAATTCGTTAGCTGTCACTACCTCCTGGAGTTTCTTTTGAGGAGAATTCTTCCGTTTTGTCATTTTGGCTAGTTTTCTGCCCCTGATGCATTTTAAAAGCTTGTGTGCTCTGCACCTGTGAGCACTGCTATATTAATGGAGGGTCATACACTGTCTAGGGTGTGACCCTTCAGGAGGTGTTTTTTCAGGGATCGGCACTTACTGTTATTGTGACTTTGGTTATTTTATTACCCTACTCGTAGTAATATTTTATACACTCCACCAGGTGTGCTTTGATTTGTTCCTTGGAGTAGCCCTGTAAAGGAAAACAGATAGACAAATAGGAGACAAAAACACACAAACACACAAATAACAAAAAACAAACAAATAAACAAAAATAAAAACCTCAAGACTTAAAAAAAAAAGCCCCCAAACACCGACTATAAGTAATGGAAAGGGTGGAGGCAGTGCTGATGGAAGAACATATACAAAGAAACAAATGCAACTGGAGGGGTAGGGTGGGGAATAAACATTGATTCGGCAGAGAGACAAAAAGGTTTAATTCCGAGAGAGAGAGAGAGAGAGAGAGAGAGAGAGAGAGAGAGAGAGAGAGGAAAATAAAGAAGGAGGTGGGGAAAACGAAACAAAGATAAAATTACTCAGAGAAACTATATAGCTTGATTTATTCCAGAGAGAGAGAGAAGGGAGTATAAAGAAGGAGAACATGTATCAAGACAATGGATTAAATATGCCTGTTCAGACAGACCAGTAACCAGAGTCACCAGCCCAGGGGAGGGAAGAGATAAGGAGGAGAAATGGAGGGGGAGGGGAGAGTATATCTATATATCCAGAATGGACCTAGAGTTAATCTAGGCAATGCTGCATCGCTTGTCAGGTGTAGTTGTTTGCTGGGTCTGTGCGGTTCTGGTAGATCTGCAGTTACCCAATACAAGGGGGTGTGGCTTGCCGTTTTCTGGACCCACCTCCACTATGGGCCCTGGGAGTTATCCCTGAGGCCCCAGCTTGGTGATGGTGGTGGTGGTGGTGGTGGTGGTGGGCTGGGGGGGGGGGGAATGGTGATTTCCCAGTCTCTTTTGCACAGAGCCAGACCCAGTGGACTCTGTTTGAGTCGTCCTCACTATGCCGCGGGTACAGGCAGCGGTGGTCCTTCTTGCTCCACCAACTCCCCTGACGCTGCTCTTGGCTAGGACTCAAAGTCCCACCCCATGTGCTCTGGTGCTGGGGAAGCACCTCTCAGTGCAGCAATATGTGGTCCCAGCTGGCTGTGTCTGTGCCGCCACACTACAGGGAGGACTGACGTCTATTGTGAACTGAGAGCTGCTGCCCTCGCCACCAGCCCCCGAGGTGGTGGACGCAGGCAGGCTTTGTCTTTTCCCACAGCACTCCAGGGAAACGGCTGCCTTATCCTCCTGCAGACTGCGCCCTAGGCCCAGCCACTGTGCCCAAGGGGGGGGTGGTGGCGGACTCAGGCAGGTTCTGTGGTATCATGCAGCCCTCCAGGGAGGGAACCACTTTCTCCAGCTGTGCACTGAGCCTCTGACCTACCACCTCACCCAGGCCTGGCTCCCCACCTCCCCAGGTGTGTGAACAGGGAGCCGGCCCCAGTCCGGAGAAAGCCCAGCAGTTAGAGATTGCATCCTTCTCAGTCTCAGTCTGAGGGCTTTCTCCTGTCCAGCAATGGTCCTACACTTCCCTAGCCACTCTTTCTCTTCCCTTTGTCTCTCCGCAGAAGGGGGTCCCTCCCCTTCATGCCCACATAGCCTTTTTTTAATCTCCTCCAGTTCGCAGTTACCCACCTATCTTTTTTCCAGCTTTCCAATTTTCTTCCTAGTAGATTCAGTCTCTTTTCCTCCCAGGCTCTGGTGTTCAAAGTCCTTTGACTTCTACACTTCTTTGTTTGAGAGACGCGGGACGTATGGATCCCCCTACTTCTCTGCTGTGTTTGGTTTCAGGTCTTACATTCAAATTGTTATAATCCATTTTGAGTTGAATTTTGTGTACGGTGTAAGACAATGGTCTAGCCATCATTTTTTTTTGCATATGGTTGTCCAGTTTTTACCCATATCATTTATTGAAGAGACTGTCCTTTCCCCACTGTATATTCTTGGCTCTTTTGTTGTAAATACATTGACCATATATGGGTGGGTTTATTTCTTGGTTATCTGTTTTCTTCTATTGATCTATGTGACTGTTTTTGTGCAAATACCATACTCCTTTCACAACTATACCTGTGTAATATAGTTCGATATCAGGGAGTGTGATGCCTCCAGTTTTGTCCTTTTTTCTCAAGATTGCTTGGGCTATTGGGGCATCTGAGTGGCTCCATTGGTACGCGTCTGACTTCGGCTCAGGTCATGATATCATTTGTGAGTTTGAGCCCTACATTTTGCTTTCTGCTATCAGTGCAGAGCCAGCCTCAGATCCTGTCCTCCTCTCTTGCACCAGTTTGCATTCCTACCAGCAGTGCAAAAGAGATCTTCTTTCTCTACATCCTTGCCAACATCTGTCGTTGCCTAAGTTGTTAATGCTAACCATTCTGACAGAGATGAGTTGGCATCTCATTGTGGTTTTGATATGTATTTCCCTGGTGATAAGTGCTGTTGAGCATATTTTCATGTGTCAGTTGGCCATCTGGATGTCTTCTTGGGTGAAGTGTCTATTCATGTCTTTTGCCCATTTCTTCACTGGATTATTTGTTTTTTGGATGTTGAGTTTGATAAGTTCTTATAGATTTTGGATACTAACCCTTTATCTGATATGGCACTTGCAAATAACTTCTCCCATTCCTTCGGTTGCCTTTTAGTTTTGCTGATGGTTTCCTTCACTGTGCAGAAGCTTTTTGTTTTGATGAGGTCCCAATAGTTTATTTTTGCTTTTGTTTCCCTTGCCTCCAGAGATGTGGGTAAGAAGTTGCTGCAGCTGAAGTCAAAGAGGTTTTTGCCTCTTTTCTCCTCTAGGATTTTGGTGGCTTCCTGTCTTACATTTAAGCCTTTCATCGTTTTAAGTTATTTTTGTGTATGGTGTAAGAAAGTGGTCCAGGTTCATTTTTCTGCATATCACTGTCCAGTTTTCCCGGCACCATTTGCTGAAGAGACTGCCTTTATTCCACTGGATATTCTTTCCTGCTTTGTGAAAGATTTGTTGGCCATACATTTGTGGGTCCACTTCTGGGTTCTCTATTCTGTCCCATTGATTTGAGTGTCTATTTTTGTGCCAGTACCATACTGTCTTGATGGTTACAGCTTTGTAGTATAGTCTGAAGTCTGGGATTGTCATGCCTCCATCTTCAGTTTTCTTTTTCAAGATTGCTTTGGCTATTTGGGGTCTTTTCTGGTTTCATGCAAATTTTAGGATTGTTTATTCTAGGTCTGTGAAGAATGCTGGTGTTATCTTGCTAGGGATTGCAATTTTTTAATTATTTTTTTTTTTGTGGAGTCTTTAGGGCTTTTTATATATAATATTGTGTCAGCTACAGATAGTGACAGTTTTAGTTCTTCCATTTCAATTTAGATGGACTTTCTTTTTTTTTTTTTTTTACCATTTATTCAGTGTTGCTATGAAACTGGAAGTCAACCACAAGAAAAAATTTACATAAGATAGAAGTAACAATCAACACCACAGAAATACAAACAATCATAAGAGAATATAATGAAAAACTATATCCGGGGCGCCTGGGTGGCTCAGTCGGTTAAACATCTGACTTTGGCTCAGGTCATGATCTCACGGTTTATGAGTTCGAGCCCTGCGTCGGGCTCTGTGCTGACCGCTCAGAGCCTGGAGCCTGCTTCAGATTCTGTGTCTTCTGTCGCTGCCCCTCCCCTGCTCATGCTCTGTCTCTCTGTCTCTCAATAATAAATAAACATTAAAAAAAATTTTTTTTAATTTTAAAAAAGAAAGAAAAACTATATGCCAACGAATTGGACAACCTAGAAAAAATAGGTAAGTTTCTAGAAACATAAACTACCAAAACTGAAACAGGAATAAATAGAAAACAACAGACTGATAAACAGCAAAGAAATTAAATCAGTAATAAAAAACTCCCAACAAACTAGAGTCCAGGGCCAGTTGGCTTCACAGGTGAATTCTACTAAACATTTAAAGAAAAACTCTACCAAATGTTCTTCTCAAACTATTCCAAAAAATAGCAATGAAGGTAAACTTCCAAACTCCTTCTATGAGGCCAGCATTACCTGAATACCAAAATCAGATAAAGACTCCACTAAAAAAGAGAACTACAGGCCAATATCCCTGGTGAACATAGATGCAAAACTTCTCAACAAAATACTACCAAATCAAATCCATAAATACATTAAACTCATTCACCATGATCAAGTGGGATTTATTGCTGGGTTGCAAGGGTGGTTCAGAATTCACAAATCAATCAACATGATACACGACAGTAATAAAGGAAAGGGTAAAAACCGAAAGATCATTTCAATATAGGCAGAAAAAGCATTTGACAGAGTACCACATCCATCCTTAATAAAAACTATCAACAAAGTAGGGATAGATGCAACATACCTCAACATCATAAAAGCCATATAAAAAAAGCCCACAACTAATATCATCCTCAATGGGGAAAAATGGAGAGCTTTTCTTTTAAGAAGAAAACAATGTCCACTCTCACCATGGTTATTTAACATAGTACTAGAAGTCCTAGTCACAGCAATAAGACATCAAAAAGAGATAAAAGCCATCCGAATTAGCAGGGAAGAAGTCAAACTTTCACTATTTGCAGACAAGATGATACTCCACATAAAAAAAAACCCAAACACTCCACCAAAAGTTGCTATAACTAATTCAAAAATTCAGTAAAGTTGCAGGATACAAAATCAAGAGAGAAATCTGTTGCATTTTTTACATCAATAATGAGGCTGCAGAAAGTGAAATTCAGGAATCAATCCCATTCACAATTACACCAAAAGCAATAAGATATTTAGGAATAAATCTAACCAAAGAGGTAAAAGATCTGTATTTTGAAAACTATAAAACACTGATGGAAGAAATTGAAGATGATATAAAGAAATGGAAAGACATTCCTTGCTCATGGATTAGAAGAAAAAATATTGTTAACAATATCTATACTACCCAGGGACACCTGGGTGGCTCAGTTGGTTGAGCATCCGACTTTGGCTCTGGTCATGATCTCATGGTTTGTGAGTTCGAGCCCCACATCGGGCTCTGTGCTGACAGCTCAGGGCCTGGAGCCTGCTTTGGATTCTGTGTCTCCCTCTCTCTCTGCTCCTCCCCTGCTCACACTCTGTCTCTCTCTCAAAAATAAAGATTAAAAAAAATTAAAAAAAAATCTATACTACCCAAAGCAGTCTACACATTTAATGCAACCCCGATCAAAATACCAACGGTATTTTTCATGGAGGTAGAACAAACCATTGTAAAGTTTGTATAGAGCAACAAAAGACCCCAAAACTAAAAGCAGCCTTGAAGAAGAAGGGAAAACTGGAGACATCATAATTCCAGGCTTCAACTTCTATTACAAAGGTATTGTGATGAAGACAGTATGGTACTGGTACAAACATAGGCACATAGATCCATGGAACAGAATAGAAAACACAAAGGGATACATGCACCATGATATTTATAGTAACATTATCAACAGCGGCCAAATTATGGAAGCAGCCCAAATGTCCATTGACTGATGAATGGATAAAGAAGATGTGGTATATATATGTATACACACACACACACACACACACACACCGGAATATTACTTAGCCATAAAAGAAAATGAAATCTTATATAAAATCAGTGCACAGAAATCGGTTGCATTCCTATACACCAACAATGAAGTCACAGAAAGAGAAATCAAGGAATCGATCCCATTTACAGTTGCACCAAAAACCATAAAATACCTAGGAATAAATCTAACCAAAGAAGTGAAAAATCTATACACTGAAAACTCTAGAAAGCTTATGAAAGAAATTGAAGAAGACACCAAAAAATGGAAAAAGATTCCATGCTCCTGGATAGGAAGAACAAATATTGTTAAATGTCAATACTACCCAAAGCAATCTACATATTCAATGCAGTCCCTATCAAAATAACACCAGCATTCTTCACAGAACTAGAGCAAATAATCCTAAAATATGTATGGAACCAGAAAAGACCCCAAATAGCCAAAGCAATCTTGAAAAAGAAAACCAAAGAAGGAGGCATCACAATCCCAGACTTCAGGCTACACTACAAAGTTGTAATCATCAAGACAGTATGGTACTGGCACAAGAACAGACACTCAGATCAATGGAACAGAATAGAGAACCCAGAAATGGACCCACAAACGTATGGCCAACTAATCTTTGACAAAGCAGGAAAGAATATCCAATGGAATAAAGACAGTCTCTTCAGCAAGTGGTGCTGGGAAAACTGGACAGCGACATGCAGAAGAGTGAACCTGGACCACAAACTGACTTATTTCACTTAGCATAATACCCTCTAGCTCTAAGCAGGTCATTGCAAATGGCAAGATTTCATTCTCTCTCTCTCTCTCTCTCTTTTTTTTATGGATATCTAATTTAATTCAATTTTTTATTTTTTAAAATGTACGTCCAAACTGGTTAGCATATAGTGAAACAATGATTTCCAGAGTAGATTCCTTAGTGCCCCTTACCCATTTAGCCCATCACCCCTCCCACAACCCCTCCAGTAACCCGCAGTTTGTTCTCCATATTTATGAGTCTCTTCTGTTTTGTCCCCCTCCCTGTTTTTTTTACTATTTTTGTTTCCCTTCCCTTATGTTCATCTGTTTTGTCTCTTAAAGTGCTCATATGAGTGAAGTCATATGATATTTGTCTTTCTCTGACAGAATAATTTCACTTAGCATAATACTCTCCAGGTCCATCCACGTAGTTGCAAATGGCAAGATTTCATTCTTTTTGATTGCTGAATAATACTCCATTGTGTATATATACACCAAATCTTCTTTATCCATTCATTCATCGATGGACATTTGGGCTCTTTCCATACTTTGGCTTTTGTTGATAGTGCTGCTATAAACATGAGGGTGCATGTGTCCCTTCAAAACAGCACACCTGTATCCCATGGATAAACGCCTAGTAGTGCAATTGCTGGGTCGTAGGGTCATTCTATTTTTAATTTTTTGAGGAACCTCCATACTGTTTTCCAGAGTGGCTGCACCAGCATGCATTGCCACCAACAATGCAAAAGAGATCCTCTTTCTCTGCATCCTTGCCAACATCTGTTGTTGCCTGAGTTGTTAATGTTAGCCATTCTGACAGGTGTGAGGTGGTATCTCATTGTGGTTTTGATTTGTATTTCCCTGATGATGAGTGATGTTGAGTAGTTTTTCATGTGTCAGTTGGCCATCTGGATGTCTTCTTTGAAGAAGTGTCTATTCATGTCTTTTGCCCATTTCTTCACTGGATTATTTGTTTTTGGGGTGTTGAGTTTGATAAGTTCTCTGTAGATTTTGGATACTAACCCTTTATCTGATATGTCATTTGCAAATATCTTCTCCCATTCTGTCGGTTGCGTTTTAGTTTTGTTGATTGTTTCCTTTGCTGTGTAGAAGCTTTTTGTTTTGATGAGGTCCCAGTAGTTCATTTTTGCTTTTGTTTCCCTTGCCTCTGGAGGCGTGTTGAGTAAGAAGTTGCTGTGGCCAAGATCAAAGAGGTTTTTGCCTGCTTTTTTCTTGAGGATTTTGATGGCTTCCTTTCTTACAATGAAGTCTTTCATCCATTTTGAGTTTTTGTGTATGGTGTGAGAAAGTGGTCCAGGTTCACTCTTCTGCATGTCGCTGTCCAGTTTTCCCAGCACCACTTGCTGAAGAGACTGTCTTTATTCCATTGGATATTCTTTCCTGCTTTGTCAAAGATTAGTTGGCCATACGTTTGTGGGTCCATTTCTGGGTTCTCTATTCTGTTCCATTGATCTGAGTGTCTGTTCTTGTGCCAGTACCATACTGTCTTGATGGTTACAACTTTGTAGCATAGCCTGAAGTCTGGGATTGTGATGCCTCCTTCTTTGGTTTTCTTTTTCAAGATTGCTTTGGCTATTTGGGGTCTTTTCTGGTTCCATACATATTTTAGGATTATTTGCTCTAGTTCTGTGAAGAATGCTGGTGTTATTTTGATAGGGACTGCATTGAATATGTAGATTGCTTTGGGTAGTATTGACATTTAACAATATTTGTTCTTCCTATCCAGGAGCATGGAATCTTTTTCCATTTTTTGGTGTCTTCTTCAATTTCTTTCATAAGCTTTCTAGAGTTTTCAGTGTATAGATTTTTCACTTCTTTGGTTAGATTTATTCCTAGGTATTTTATGGTTTTTGGTGCAACTGTAAATGGGATCGATTCCTTGATTTCTCTTTCTGTGACTTCATTGTTGGTGTATAGGAATGCAACTGATTTTTGTGCATTGATTTTATATCCTGCAACTTTGCTGAATTCATGAATCAATTCTAGCAGTTTTTTGGTGGAATCTTTTTGGTTTTCCATATAGAGTATTATGTCATTTGTGAAGAGTGAAAATTTGACCTCCTCCTGGCCAATTTGGATGCCTTTTATTCCTTTGTGTTGTCTGATTGCAGAGGCTAAGACTTCCAATACTATGTTGAATAACAGTGGTGAGAGTGGACATCCCTGTCTTGTTCTTGACCTTAGGGGGAAAGTTGTCAGTGTTTCCCTATTGAGGATGATATTAGTGTTGGGTCGTTCATATATGGCTTTTATGATCTCGAGGTATGCTCCTTCTATCCCTACTTTCTTGAGGGTTTTTATCAAGAAAGGATGCTGTATTTTGTCAAGTGCTTTCCCAGCATCTATTGAGAGGATCATATGGTTCTTGTCCTTTCTTTTATTGATGTGATGAATCATGTTAATTGTTTTGCAGGTATTCAACCAGCCCTGCATCCCAGGTATAAATCCCACTTGATCGTGGTGAACAATTTTTTTTATGTAATAATTTGGAGCTGTTTGGCTAATATCTTGTTGAGGATTTTTGCATCTATGTTCATCAGGGAACTTGGTCTATAGTTTTCCTTTTTAGTGGGGTCTCTGTCTGGTTTTGGAATCAAGGTAATGCTGGCTTCATAGAATGAGTTTGGAAGTTTTCCTTCCATTTCTATTTTTTGGAGCAGTTTCAAGAGAATGGGTGTTAACTCTTCCTTAAATGTTTGGTAGAATTCCCCTGGAAAGCCATCTGGCCCTGGACTCGTGTTTTGGCAGATTTTTGATTACTAATTCGATTTCCTTACTTGTTATGGGTCTGTTCTAATTTTCTATTTCTTCCTGTTTCAGTTTTGGTAGTGTATATGTTTCTAGGAATTTGTCCATTTCTTCCATATTGCCCATTTTATTGGCATATAATTGGTCATAATATTCTTTTATTATTGTTTTTATTTCTGCTGTGTTGGTTGTGATCTCTCCTCTTTCATTCTTCATTTTATTTATCTGGGTCCTTTCCTTTTTCTTTTTGATCAGACTGGCTAGTGGTTTATCAATTTTGTTGATTCTTTCAAAGAAGCAACTTCTGGTTTCATTGATCTGTTCTACTGTTTTTTTGGTTTCGATAGCATTAATTTCTGCTCTAATCTTTATTATTTCCTGTCTTCTGCTGGTTTTGGGTTTTATTTGCTGTTCTTTTTCCACTTCCTTAAGGTGTAAGGTTAGGTTGTGTATCTGAGATCTTCCTTCTTTAGAAAGGCCTGGATTGCTATATACTTTCCTCTTATGACTGCCTTTGCTGCGTCCCAGAGGTTTTGGGTTGTGGTGTTATCATTTTCATTGACTTCCATATACTTTTTAATTTCCTCTTTAACTGTTTGGTTAGCCCATTCATTCTTTAGTAGGATGTTCAGTCTCCAAGTATTTGTTACCTTTCCAAATTTTTTCTTGTGGTTGATTTTGAGTTTTGTAGCATTGTGGTCTGAAAATATGCACGGTATGATCTCGATCTTTTTGTACTTAATTAGGGCTGATTTGTGTCCCAGTATATGGTCTATTCTGGAGAATGTTCCATGTGCACTGGAGAAGAATGTATATTCTGCTGCTTTAGGATGAAATGTTCTGAATATATCTGTTAAGTCCATCTGGTCCAGTGTGTCATTCACAGCCATTGTTTCCTTGTTGACTTTTTGATTTGATGATCTGTCTATTGCGGTGAATGGGGTGTTGAAGCCTCCCACTATTATGGTATTACTATTGGTGACTTTCTTTATGTTTGTGATTAATTGATGTATATATTTCGATGCTCTCACATTTGGTGCATAAATGTTTACAATTGTTAGGTCTTCTTGGTGGATGGACCCCTTGATTATGATATAATGCCCTTCTGCATCTCTTGATACAGTCTATTTTAAAGTCTAGATTGTCTGATATAAGTATGGCTACTCTGGCTTTCTTTTGTTGACCATTAGCATGATAGATGGTTCTCCATCCCCTTATTTTCAATATGAAGGTGTCTTTAGGTCTAAAGTGGGTCTCTTGTAAACAGCATATAGATGGATCTTGTTTTCTTATCCATTCTGTTACTCTCTGTCTTTTAATTAGAGCATTGAGTCCATTGACATTTAGAGTGAGTACTGAAAGATATGAATTTATTGCCATTATGATGCTTGTAGAGTTGGAGTTTCTGGTGGTGTTCTCTGGTCCTTTTTAATCTTTGTTGCTCTTGAGATATATATTTATCTTTTCTCCCCTCAGAGAGTCCCCCTTAAAATTTCTTGCAGGGCTGGTTTAGTGGTCACAAACTCCTTTAATTTTTGTTTGTCTGGGAAACTTTTTATCTATCCTATTTTGAATGACAGCCTTGCTGGATAAAGAATTCTTGGCTGCATATTTTTCTGATTCAGCACACTGAATATATCCCGCCACTCCTTTCTGGCCTGCCAAGTTTCTGTGGATAGGTCTGCTGCAAACCTGATCTGCCTTCCCTTGTAGGTTAGGCACTTTTTTTTCCCTTGCTGCTTTCATGATTCTCTTCTTACCTGAGTATTTTGTGAATTTGACTATGATATGCCTTGTTGATGGTCAGGTTTTGTTGAATCTAATGGGAGTCCTCTGTGCTTCCTGGATTTTGATGTCTGTGTCTTTCCCCAGGTTAGGAAAGTTTTCCGCTATGATTTGCTTATATAACCCTTCTACCCCTATTTCTCTCTCTTCCTCTTCTAGGACCCCTATGATTCTGATGTTATTCCTTTTTAATGAGTCACTGATTTCTCTAATTCTTAAATCATGCTCTTTTGCCTTAATCTCCCTCTTTTTTTCTGCTTCACTATTCTCTATAAGTTTGTCCTCTATATCACTGATTCTCTTTTCTGCGTTGTCCATCCTTGCCGCCGCTGCATCCATCCATGATTGCAGCTCAGTTATAGCATTTTTAATTTCATTCTGGCTATTTTTTACGTCTTTTATCCCTGCATAAAGGGATTCTAATCTATTTTCAACTCCAGCTAGTATTCTTATTATCGTGATTCTAAATTCTGGTTCAGACATCTTGCTTGTATCTGTGTTGGTTAAATCCCTGGCTGTCGTTTCTTCGTGCTTTCTTTTGCAGTGAATTCCTTTGTTTTGTCATTTTGAAGGGAGAAAAGGAATGACGTAGAAAAATTAAAATTAAAAAAATTAAAATTAAAAAATTAACCCCCCGCCCCCCCACAAATCGAATAAATGATGCTAGATCCTAGGTGTGTTTTGGTCTGGGTGTTGAAAGTGGTTTGACAGATTAGAGAAAAAAGGGGAGGAAAAAGGAAAAAAAAAGGAAATCGTTTGAGAATTTCAAAAAATGAATACACTGAAGTAGACTAAAATGAGATGATGGAAGTAAAATAAAATTTGAAAAAATATACACAGAAGTAAAGAATATAATAGAAAAAATTAAAGAAATATTTTTATTAAAAATTAAAAATAAAAATGAATTTTTTCTTTTTCTATATTCAAGAGAAAGAAAAGAAACAAAAAAAAGAAAAAGGAAAATAAAGGAAAAAAGGAAATCATTTGAAAATTTGAAAAAGTGAATACACTGTAGTAGACTAAATCAAAATGATGGAAGTAAAATAGAATTTGAAAAAATTTACATAAAGGCAAAAAATATAGTAAAAAATTAAAGAAAAATATTTTTAATAGAAATTGAAGGTAAAAATGAAGTTTTTCTCTTTCTGCTTTCAAGAAAAAGAAAAGAAACAAAAAAGAGTAAAAAAAGAAAAAGAAAAAAAGCAATTGTTTGAAAATTTGAAAAGATCAATACACTAAAGTAGACTAAAATAAAATGGAAGTAAAATAGAATTTGAAAAAATTTACACAAAAGTGAAAAATATAGTAATAAAAGTTAAAGAAAAATATTTTTAATAAAAATTTAAAATTAAAATAAATTTTTTCTCTTTCTGTATCCAAGAAAAAGAAGTGTAAAAGAGAAAAAAAAGAAAATTGAATAGATGGACCTGCTAACAGATTGAAATAGGACTGAAATTACTTTCTTTTCCCCTAAAAGTCAGTCTATGTAGTGCTTTATAGTCCATAAACTAAGCCAGCGGTGAGACTTGTGTTCCTGAAGAGTGAAGTTGGCCCAGTTGGGCAGGGCTCAGTGTAACGGCTCCGATTTCCACTAGATGGTGCTGGTAGCCTACTGGGGTGGATTGTTGTGGCGCTCATAGGTGCGTATGCGCATGGGCAGGGGTGGTGAAAATGGTTCCACCCAGCTACCCAGTCTGTTCTCCCAGATCAGCAATCACGCACCTGCCCTCTGTCTTCAGTTTTCATCCACTCCCTGCTTTTTCACTCTTTGTGACCAGGCCCCAGGCAGTACCTCTCTCCTGAGTTTTGTCTCAGATGCAGCTGCTTTCCCCAGCCCCTTACTTCCAAAAGACTGTGGCTTTGACCTGTCCTGCCCCTCTGCAGAAGGGTCTCACCAATCAATGGCCAAATGCTGGTTGCACCCAGGAACACCTGCTGGACCCTTCTGCTGCTGGTGCCCCGACACTGTGGCCAGGTGCCAGCCCACCCCAGAAAAAGTTCATGAGATAGTGTAGCAGCAGCATTTCAGGGATTATGGAAGATCACAACACACATCTGGCACTAGGCTTCACCCTTAATGACCTTGTTCCAGCACCAGCGAATGTGGCCATTTTCTGGGAACCTCTGGGACCAGGTGGCTTCAACAGTCTCTACCAAATGTCTTTCCAGCAGTGGAACCGCTTTTCCCCGTGTGGCCCAAGATCCTCCCTGATCCCACTCTGTTCCTGGGGATTTGCCCTTCCCTCCAGAGCACTGCCAGATATCGAGCTGTGGAGTTGCAGACTTTGCACTCTCCTTGTTTAGTCTTAATGGAACTTAAAACCCTCTCCTTTCTCCTTTCTCCCTTTTTAGTTTAGTCCCTGCAGCTGTTTCCAATTTTCCACTTTATCTCCAGCTGCTTTTGGGGAGGGGTGCTTTTCCCATATTCTCTCCCCACTCCCCAGTCTCCATCCTCTCTCTGCTAGCAAAAGCACCTCCCTTCCTGCACCTCTTGCTCCCCAAGTTCACTTCTCTGCGCCACGTACCTGCTGAATTCTGTGGTTCAGGTTGTGCAGATTGTTGTGTTAATCCTCCAGTCAGTTTTCTAAGTGTGTAGGATGGTTTAGTGTTGGTCTGGCTGTATTTCATGGACGCGAGACACACAAAAAACTTCCATGCTGTTCTGCCATCTTGGCTCCTCCTCCATCCATAATTTCTTTATCCATTCATCAGTTGATGGACATTTAGGCTCTTTCCATAATTTGGCTATTGTTGAAAGTGCTGCTATAAACAACATGCTTAAACCTTGAAAACATTATGCTAAGTGGAATAAGCCAGGTACATGATTTCACTTACATGTGATACCATGTATGGGCAAATTTACAGAGACAGAAAGTAGATTGGAGGCCAACAGGGGCTACTGGTGGCTAATGGAAAGTTACTGCTTAATGAACATAGAGTTTCTGTTTGGGGTGATGAAATAGTTGTGACACTTACACAATACTGTGAATGTAAAAGAGTTCTGAACTGCACATTTAGAAATTATTAAAATGGCAAATTCTCTATTACATATTTGTTACCATTATTACAAAACTTTTTAAGGTATAATAAACACAAAGATAGACAAACTGACAATGGAACAGAATACAGGCCCAGAGATAGATTTACTCATATATGGTACTGGAAAAATATCTCTGGACTTCCACTTCCTGCTATACACAAAAAATTCTAGCAGAATTGCATGCAATGAAATATAAAACGTAAAATAATAAAGTTTTTTCTAATACCTCTCTTTTTAAAATTAACACTTTATTTTTTAGAGCAGTTTAACGTTTGCTGGAAAATTAAAGGGAAGGTACAGAGATTTCTTACATCTCCACTGCCTTCTGCCACACACAGCACCCCCCCCATCCCAACATCCCCCACCAGAGTGATACATTTGTTACAGTTGATGAACCTACGCTCACACAGTGTCACCCAGAGTCCATAGTGTACATTGGGGTTTACTCTTGGTGTTGCATGTTATATGGGTTTGGACAAAAGCATAATATACGTACTCATCATTATGGGATCACACGGTGTTTCTGCTGCCCTGAACATCCTGTGCTCCACCAGTTCATCCCTTTCCTCTTCTCCAACTCCTGTAGCCACTGATTTTTATTGTGTCCAATAAAAATTGGGGTTTTGCCTTTTCCAGAATATCATAAAGTTAGAGTCCTACATTATGTGGCCTTTTAAGAGTGACTTTTTTTCATTTGATAATATGCATTTAAGATTCCTCCATGTCTTTTCATGGCTTGATAGCTCATTGCTTTTCAGTCCTTTTGTCTGAATGTCCCACAGTTTATCAATCCATTCACCTACAGGAAGACACTTTGGTTGCTTCCAAGTTTTGGAAATCATGAATAAAGTTGCTATACATATCCATGTGCAGGTTTTCGTGTGTATGTAAGTTTACAACTCCTTTTGTAAAGACCAAAGAGTGTGGTTGCTAGATCATATGGTAATGGTATGTTTAGTTTTGTGAGAAACTGCCAAAATGCCTTCCAAAGTGACTGTGTCATTTTGCATTCCATCAGCAATGTGCGAGAGTGCATCCATTGTTTACTTCACAAATCGTTCCTTCGATGTTGTATCTAAAACTCACTGTATAACCAAGGTGATGAAATTTTCTTCTGTGTTACCTTCTAGGAGTCAGAATTTTGCATTTCACATTTAGGTCTGTGATGTATTTTGAGTTAACATTTGAAAAGGGTGTAAGGTCTGTGCCTGGATTCACATTTTTGCATGTGGATGTCCAGTTGTGCCAGCAACATTTGTTGAAAAGCTCTCTTTCCTCCATTGAGTAGACTTTGCTCTTTTGTCAAACAATAAAGATTTTAGAAGACAGAGAGAACTTCTTCATGAACTGGCAGTAGGCAACAATTTCTTAAGTAGAATACAAAACCCACTAATCATAAAGGGAAATTTTGATAAAGTGTACTATGTGAAGTTTAAGAACCTGTGTTCAGGGACGCTTGGGTGACTCAGTCAGTTAAGTGTCTGACTTCGGCTCAGGTCATGATCTTGCAGTTTGTGGGTTTGAACCCCATGTCGGGCTCTGTGCTAACAGCTCAGAGCCTGGAGCCTGCTTCAGATTCTGTGTCTCCCTATCTCTCTGCCCCTGCCCTGTTCTCTCTCTTTCTCTCAAAAATGAATACATATTTAAACAATTAAAAAATATATATCTCAGGGGACTCAACTCTCAGTGTTCCATGCCAACTTGGGAAGTTTCAAGGAGGAATCCCTAATTCTCCAATCTCCATGCAACTCACCTACTGTGGCATCTAAAATCCATCCCTTGCAGAACTTTCTCCTCTGGTCCCTTTCACAGTAGCGACTCTCTGCAGCATCCTGATACTCAGGGAGCCCCAGAGATAACCCCTAGTGGTTGAGGAGGGCAGGGTGGCCAAGGTGCTGTGCAGCTGCCCACTTGGACTAGGGTTGGCTCTCCGAGGCCAGTGAGCCCTGTCTAATGCTGCGGTCTTATTCCATCCCCAGATCCTTCTGACAGATCCCTGCTGCCATGAAGATCGCCGTGATTGGGCAGAGCCTGTTTGGCCAGGAAGTTTACTGTCACCTGCGGAAGGAGGGACATGAGGTCGTGGGCGTTTTCACTGTCCCAGACAAGGATGGAAAGGCGGATCCCCTGGGTGAGTGGGTGGCCCAAGAGCAGGGAAAGGGGGTGCCTGGGCAGGCAGGTAGCAATGGGTGGTGGGTGGGAGCAGAAGATTGCAGGGTCTTGTGTTGTTTGTGGGCATCCCTGGCTGGAGGCAGCTGTACATACTCCACCTTGAATCCTGCTCAGGCACCAACTGGCTGCTGGGATTTTCTGGAACAAAGTAAAAGTCCCTTCCCCACCTGATCATGGGGTGGGGGTTGTGTCCTGGAGAAGGGACATGGAGAAGCCTGGCCTGCTCCCAGGGCCCTGCTCTCTGACTATTCCAGGCTTCTCTGACCCCAGCATCAGGCTCTGAAAGGGCTGCTAGGTCAGTGTTCTCAGATATGAATGTGCACCATATCCCCGTCACTGGGAGTGCCTGTTATGCCCAGTCCTGAGCCCTGCCCTGGGAGTTTGTTTAGAGAGATGGGTGGGGTCTGAGAATCTGCATTTCTAACAAGTTCCCAGGTGAGGCTGAGCCTCTGGCTCTTGGAAGAGCCAGTTTGACAATCACTAGCCTCTGGGCTGGGAACATCAGCAGCACAGCGGGAACCCAGGGGAGGAAGGAGGGGTGCTCAGCTCAAATGAAAAGACCCTCCGGGGACATTCATAAGTCCTTCTTGGGCCAGATGGATGCAGAATATAAAGTGGGGCTTAAAAATGGAAGGCCAGGGGCGCCTGGGTGGCTCAGTCGGTTAGGCCTCCGACTTCAGCTCGGGTCACGATCTCACGGTCCGTGAGTTCGAGCCCCGCATCCGGCTCTGGGCTGATGGCTCAGAGCCTGGAGCCTGCTTCCGATTCTGTGTCTCCCTCTCTCTCTGACCCTCCCCCGTTCATGCTGTGTCTCTCTCTGTCTCAAAAATAAATAAACGTTAAAAAAAATTAAAAAAAAAAATGGAAGGCCAGATTGGGAAAGGAGCCTTGTGGGGCTGGCCAGGCACAGGGGTATGGTTCATAGAAATAATCTCTCTAGACTGAAAAGCGTAGGCTGACCCGTGGAACCAGCTCCAGTATCATCCTGATGCTAGCCAGTGCACACTCTTGGACTTGACCCCAGTGTGATCTGTGATACAACCTGAACTCACCACAAAATGAACCCTGATACCAGCCACTAAGTGACCACTGATACCAGTCTATGAGTCTGGACCCAGATGGAGCCTGGGTGGGGCTGCTACTTGACCCTGACCTTGGATGTCTTGCAGAAGTATTCCTTGGTCATAGCGTGGACAGCTTTTGCAAGCACAGTCCAGTCGGCTCCCTTTATCCCACATTCCCTCAACATCCCCAAATGCAGGGCAGAGGCAGAGGGGGCTACAGAGTGGGTCAGGTCTAGTCGGGGACCCGTTATCAGGATGGATGTTCTAACGGAGAACCCAGGATAGGGATGTGTTCATTATGTGCTGAAGAGGGGCAGGCAAAAGGGAACTCCAAGCTATCAGGGTAGTGAATGCAGCTGGCAGCTGCCACTTCCCAGGCTGGGGAAGTAGAAGGAAGCTGTGGCTTCTAAATCTCGGAAGCTTGGGGCTGGAATTCAGACCCATGAGGACTGCATGGTGCTCCTAGGTGTTGGTAACTGGGCAGGTGCAGGTGGGGGTGCTTGCAAGCTGAGACCCAGACTTTGGAAGGCAGACATGGTGGGAGGAAAGTGTACGTTTGGGTAATTCTGCAGATGTTGGGAAAACGGCAAATTAATCCAGCTGCTCCTCTGGGAAAGCACTGCTGCAGCTGGGGTTAAGAAGTGAGGTGGCATGGTTGGGTGGGGCTCTCAGGACAGGAACCTGACAGAAAGGAGCAAACCCCACCTCCCTCACTTTCGCCTTCCCCTCAACCTTTTAGTGTCCCTCCATCACCCCTTATTGGCAGTGCTTGACAGGGAGTATTTGACGAAGCAGGAATGCAGTTTGTAGGGTCCCAGCTGCCATCCCAGAAAGTGGTTGAAGGGTGGAGGACAGAAGCTTGGGGACAGCATGGCGAGGCTTTGGGAGGGGTGAGGAGAAGAGCTTAGCCTTCAGGGGTCAGACAGGAACCTGGGAGAGCAGGGAGCTCAGATCAGCAGGTCAGCAGAAGTGAGTCCAGGCAGAGCAGCCACTGCAACCTTGCCCTTGGCCAGTGCTGTCCCCTGGGTTGTGTTCCCTCTGTGCTGCCCAGTGGAGTCCCGCTGGGCAATGGGGAAGGGCGGGAGGGACAGGCTGGGAAAGAAGATGTAGGAGTCACTTTGCTGGGAAGGCAGTGGTGGCTGTGGGTGGATGGTTGCGAGGAGGGGCCGGTTTCTCACCTGCTGTTCCACAGGCCTGGAGGCCGAGAAGGATGGAGTGCCAGTGTTCAAGTTCCCCCGCTGGCGGGTGAAAGGACAGGCTCTGCCTGATGTGGTGGCGAAATACCAGGCTTTGGGTGCCGAGCTCAACGTCCTGCCCTTCTGCAGCCAGTTCATCCCCATGGAGGTCATCAATGCCCCCTGCCACGGCTCCATCATCTACCACCCAAGTCTGCTCCCCCGACACCGAGGGGCCTCGGCCATCAACTGGTGAGACAGGGCAAAAACACCCCCATCTGCCAAGAAGTCATCCTCCCCTAGCCCACAACTTTGCTCTGGGGCCACAGAACAGGCATCATTCAGGGGCCCCTCCTGTGCTGCCAGATGGCATCCACATGGCTGACTGGTGAGATGTTCTCAGTAGTGCCAAGAGTGCCAGAGAGAATCAGGGACAGACCTTGCTAAGTGCTCTGGGTTCCTACAGTCAACTGTGAAGTACACACATCAGTGGTCCCACCCTGGCAGGCAGGGTCACTGGGACAGAATGGGTTAAGGGACTCGCCCAAGGGTACCAACCCAGGGAGTGTGACCAGAGGCCTGCTTGAACCCACACCCACTGCCAGTACACAGCAGCGTCCTACTTGGAAAGGGATAGAGATGGAGTAAAAGGTCATCTGAAAAAGATGGTTTGACATGGTAAGTGCTAAAGGGACAAATGGAACCATGTGACTGATGGTGCAGTTTAGCTGGGTGATCAGCAAGGGGAGGCATCTGAGCTGGGAAGAGCAGGGGTTTGTAGCCAGACTGAGGTTCAGGCTCACCGACCTCAGGGTCAGGCTCCCTGACCTCCTTGGTTATGTCTTTTCACTTCTTAGACCTTAGTTTCCTTATCTGTAAAAGGGGCATATAATGTCTGTGATACCTGTTGGGGTATTATGTCACATCAAGCATATAGGGCTTTTACCACAACACCTAGCAGGTGCTAGGTGCTCCCGGATTGCCCCCTAGACTCAGGCTTTAAAACTTGTGCTCCCTAGGACCCTTATTCATGGAGACAAGAAAGGGGGTTTTACCATCTTCTGGGCAGATGACGGTCTGGACACTGGGGACCTTCTTCTCCAGAAGGAGTGTGAGATCCTCCCGGATGACACCGTGAGCACTCTGTACAACCGCTTCCTCTTTCCTGAAGGCATCAAAGGGATGGTAAGGGCTGGGAAGTGGCCATGCCATATGTGGGCCTCCCCTTACTGGTATCCAGGCCCAGCCTGCCCCCTAGGCTCTTTCCCCATTTCCAGGATTCTAGAGGGAGAGAGCTCTCAAAGAGGCAGGATTAGGGCATACAATGTATTGTTGTTAGGCAAGACTCTTGCTTACAACTGACTGAACCCAATTCGGAAAGCTTATCCACAAAGGGAACATTTTTGGCTCATTTAATATAGAAGACAAAAGACAAGGATGGTGCCAAGCATGGCTGAGTCCAGAGGTAGAAGCCATGTCTTAGGATTCTGTATCTTTGCCTTCCTTCTGATTCTACTTTTCTCTCTTTGATGAGCTTCATCTTCAGGTGGGCTGCCCTCAAATGAGAGGAAAAGTAGTCACTGATGGCTTGAGGCTTTTGCCTCTGGATTCCAAAGGAAGAAAAACCCTCTTTCTCACAAAATTCCTGAATGAAAAATCAGAGAAGCCCAACTGTAGTCATATAGGTTAAGTTGTCTGCAGGAGACAGGGTTCTGTTATCAGAGCAAGACAGACAAGAAGGACTGATGTCAGACACAATTGTGGTTGGTACAGCAGGCAGGCTCCATGGGACCTGACCCCTTAGGGACTGGTGTGTCTGTGTGGCTGCTGGTGGTGGAGCCAAAGGAAGCCAGCCAGAGTTGACCAAAAGGCAGAGACACACATGAACTTCTGGTTGGTTCCAGCAGCAGTCAGGAGTCAAAGAGGAGGCTATCTCAGAGAGGAGAACATTCCCTGTTTGGGAGTAGCGATAAGCAGAGCAATGATGTGAGAGTGCTCACTGCTGCCCAGATGTCAGCCATCTTTTATTTTTCGTGTATGTCAAACAAGATGCCTCTTGTATTCCCTCCCATGGAGTCCACCTGCTTACAAAAATAGTGAACAAAGTAGACTTGCTGGAGATTTGATAGGAGAGACAGAGAAGGGGCTTATCTGACATATCCCACAGGAAACAACTTTAGTGGTTTAGAGCTAGCTGTGCCATCCAATATGACACCTGCTAGTCACATGCACCTATTAAATTCACTAAATTGAATTCTAATTAAAAATTGAGGTCCTCAGTTCCCATAGCTACCTTTCAAATCCCCAGTACAGGAACTACACTGGCTGATGGCCACTGTATTGGACAGTTCTGACACAGAACATGTCCCTCATCCAGAACGTTCTGCTGGGCAGTCCTGCTTTAGATGTTTCTGACATTCTCATCACTTCTTGGTTTGGGTATCTCTGGGAGTCCCCCCAGGACCCCCTCAGGATGGACCTAGGCTCCTTGTCTCTCCTGCCCACTTCCCTGATTCCTTCTTCAACAATCTCCCCTTTTCCTTCACAGAAAAACAGCTTCCTGCTTAATCTCAGACCTCCAAACACCTCATGGGGCTCAGAATCCATTCCCCTTAACAGACAGGGAAGGTTTTAGATGAAAATATGGGAATTGTGTTTGTTACATCTGTATAGGGCTTTGTAGTTTATATAATCTAAGTTCTCAGAAGGTATAAGATCTTCTATATAATCTTCTAAAACTGTGTTTGGTAGAGATGGCAGGGTTTTGTACTCCTCCTTCAGATTGGAATTAGATTCAGACTAACTGTACCCATTCCTATCAGGGATATTCCTTGGGTACCCATGGAGTACCTGGCATGGGGCCAGGCAAGTCTGGTCAGTGTGGGGCTGAGTCCAGGTTCATGGTGAACCCAGGGCCTGGGAGTGAGGGGAGGGTTGTAATGCTGGGGATGCCAACTGACCTGGTCTCCTCAGGTGCAGGCTGTGAGGCTGATCGCCGAAGGCAAAGCCCCCAGACTCCCCCAGCCTGAGGAAGGAGCCACCTACGAGGGCATTCAGAAGAAGGAAACAGCCAAGGTGAGTGCAGAGCCCTGCCCACCCCAAAGGCTGCCCGTGCATGTGCTGGGGTGCAGAGGGTGTCCCAGGGAAACTGGGGTTTAGGCTTACTAGCCAAGCTATAATTGTTTAAGGCCTGAAGAGAGAACAGCCCACGCAGGAGAAGTGTGAGCAAAGTTCCTGTGACACCTGGACAGGCAGGCAACAGGGTGTGTTCTGGGTTGTTCTCTGTTCCCCTTTAGGAAGAATGGACAGGCAGGGTCTCCAGGGAGAAGAGCTGAGGTGGGGCAGTGTGTAAAACATCAGCCACAGTGCTGGAAGTCTCTAAGATGAGATCTGAGAAGTAATTCAGTTTCTCAGAGCTACTGCAGCTTTGGGCATGGGGAAGCTTATGGGCTGTACCTCTGATCAGGGCTTATGGGGTGCATAGGGGTCTTTGTGAGCCCTGCAAGTGAGGAGAAGCTGTTGGGGGGCCTATGGGATGAGCCTGCACTCTGCTGGGGAGTCTGTGTCAGGCCTTGGCCACCTTAACTGAGTGTTATCTTCCCCAATCATCCTCCTAAAGTTTACACAACCAGTGAAAGTCTGGGGTCAGAGAGCACCCAGAGCTGGGGTACCAGAGAGAGGCCTGTTCCAGCTCAGGGACTCAGACCAGTGCCCAACAGGAAGCCAGATGTCCCAGCTCATTCCCCAGGGCTCCTCTCAGTCAGGGTTCATCAGGGTGCAGGACAGGTTGGGGAGGGTGGGAAGTGGGAGGTTGGAGGGTGGTGGGGAAGGGAAGGAGAGAACAGGTGTGTTGTCTGGATGGCCAAGGAGTGGGGAAGAGACTGGCTGAGCACACATGTCCTGTCCAACAGATCAACTGGGAGCAGTCAGCAGAGGCGATTCATAACTGGATCCGAGGGAACGACAAGGTGCCAGGCGCCTGGACAGAGGCCTGTGGGCAGGTGTGTTTGTACTTGGCTAAGATTGGGTTGGATGCACTCGTGTGCCCTACTATCAAAATATGTCTGAACTGGCTGTCAAAGAGTCACTGCCTAGACCCCCAAACCCACCCAAGTGCCCCCAGTCACCTCAGTCCCTCTCCTAGGACCATTAGATCCGTCCACCATCTGGTGGCTGAAGGATAAAGTTCCAGCACAGCTCAAGGCCTCTGGATCCCTGCAACAGCTCTGGGTTCAAGCTATGTTGGTTGTAAAATATTTTGACTCCCACCCATGGGCTTGCAGAGATCCTAAGTCCAGCTGTGACCTTGACTTGGTCAAGGGGCGGAGTACCATGCTCAGGCTAGGGCTTGGGCAGTGGGCAGTCCAGATACTGCAGATGGTGAGCCCTGGCACTTACAAGCTCTCAAGAGGTATGGGGATTTGGCAGGACCGTCATTGGGAACAATCTGCTCCCCACAGAGGGCAGTCTTGTTCTCCACAAAGCCTCAGACTGTCCAAACCCCTGACTGCTGACCAACTCCCCAGACCCCATCCATGAGTCTCTCTGCTCCCCCCATCACCACAAGATTCTATGCAATGTGACCAGTGCTTAGTGGCATCCCCAGGGTACTCTGTGATGCCTTGGGCAGAGTTTCTCCTAGTGTCTGTCCACCTGAGGTCTGAGGCCAGCGGCCAATACATAGGATCCTAGGGACACATAGAACTTGAGGGCTCCCTGAGGACTCTGGGGCTCTTCCAGGTCTTGTTTGTGCTACTGGAGGCAGAGTCCTAGGGGTCGCCTAGGACTAGTCTTGTGTTGTGGCTGCCCTAGCTGCCTCTCTCCTCCCCCTAGCCATGCCCAGCTCCCTTTCATCCCCTTAGCCCTGTTCAACCTTGCCTGGAATGCCAGCAGTGGGGGCCTCTTTCATCTACCATCTTTTGGTTTTCCTGTCCTCAACAGAAGCTGACTTTCTTCAACTCAACACTAAACACTGAAGGCCTGGTGCCCGAGGGAGAAGCCTTGCCTATCCCAGGAGCCCATCAGCCGGGGATAGTCACCAAAGCGGGACTCATCCTTTTTGGGAATGATGACAGAATGGTAATGGTTCTGCTATGGGTCACATGTCTGTACTTTAGGCTTCAGGAGACACACACATGTCCAGGTGCTCAGCCCTGGCAGTTAGACCCCAGGCTACTCTGGAGAAAACATGGTAAAGTGAGACCGCAGGCTCCAGGAAAACCCCCGGAAAACCCCTTGCTTGCACCCAACCCACTTCCCTGTTCGGGGAAGGCTGGCCCCTTGCTCTTTGTGACCAGGTCCCCCAGCCAGAGTTGGGTGCCTTGTGAGAGTATCAGAATCAGGGAGAGGCTCTGTGCTGGGAGCCCTGAATTTGCAACCTCCTTTCAGTCCAGCAGAGTGTCCAGGTGCCGCTGGGTGTGGTGACTGAATCTCTGTGCCTCAGTTTCCTTCTTTCTGAACAGGGACATCATCGTGAGAACCTCTGGAGCCATGCCAGGCAAACAACATGCCCTGACTCATGTTAGCAGACTCCACGACTCTGAGTAACAGCTACTATTTATGCAGTGCCTTCTGTGTGCCTTAGCACTATTTTAAAACAATTTAGATCTATTAAATTTGATTTTCCTAACAACTATATGAGATATGTATTAATATTATACCCATTTGCCAGCAGAGAAAACTGAAGCAAAGAGGTTTAAATAACCCTCCCAACATCACCAAGTTAATTTGTGGCAGAGTGGGGATTCAAGCCTTAAAATTCTGGCTCTGATGCCCAGGTTAATACTCCCTCTGTACAGTGGTTGGGCAGGTCTGGACTTTAAGATACTGGGGGCAGGGAAGGAGTACAAGCAGGGGTCTCCAAACACTGTGGAGATTTCAACAAATCTCATGGATATGGAATCATTGGCTGCATCAGTGTGTATAGACCAGATAGAATGTGGAACAGCTTTGCTGGGGATGGATGCGAGCTCACTCTGGGTGCCTATCTTGCTGTGTCTCGCCATTGGAGGGCCTGAGGATGCCATTAATGTCTGCAATGTATAGTGAGTGGGTGTTTTAGGTATTCATGATGGATACATGCAGTTGAAAGATGCTATCTGTCTTGGGTCAAGTTCCTTTGAAGCAGTGTCTGAGACAGGAGTTCTTGTGCATGTGACTTATTGAGGGAGTACTCTTGGAAAATCCCATACAATGTAGGGCTAGACTGGGGCAGAGGACAGTGCTAAGCAAAGATATAAGGGTTCTGGAGTCTGCCATCTTCTGTCTGATCCCAGGCACTGCAGTGTGAATTGCATCTGCTGATTATGCCCCCGCATACTCACATCGCTAAGTCCTTGGTTTCTGCTGCCCCTGGAGAAGGAAGGTGGCAATGAGGCATCAGCCCTGGGCCTCTCTATGCATGGCTGCACTTATCCGCCAAAAGCCATGGAGGAGGAAGGTACATCTAGATTGCTAATGACCTATACCGCAGCAGCTGGAGGATGGGAACACGGGCTAGGAGGAGCTCTGGGTAGGGGGCAACAACTGTGCCCTCTGTGATGTCCACAGGGACAGCAAAGCAAAGGAAGTAGCCTTGGCGGAACCCTTGGTTGAAGTATCTTTCAGGAACTTTTAGCTGGGTCTAGCTGGGCTTTAGCTCACAGAAAGCTCCAGAATATCTTCAAAAGTCAAGAGGGTGGAGGCCAAGCAGGGAATCTGGCTTCAGTTATGTCAGGGCATACAGAGAGTGTACAGTTCTTATAATTTTTTAAAAAATTTTTAATATTTATTTATTTATTATTTTATTTATTTATTATGTATAATTTATTGTCAAATTGGTTTCCATACAACACCCAGTGCTCATCCCAACTAAAAATTTTTTTTAACGTTTATTTATTTTTGAGAGAGAGAGAGACAGACAGAGTGTGAGTGGGGGAGGGCAGAGAGAGAAGGAGACACCGAATCCGAAGCAGGCTCCAGGCTCTGAGCTGTCAGCACAGAGCCTGACACAGGGCTCCAGCTCACAAACCAGGAGATCATGACCTGAGCTGAAGTCGGACGCGTAACATACTGAGCCACCCAGGCGCCCCTACCATTCTTGTAAACCACTCTTGTCAAACACAGACATCCGCGTCTGCTCCTTTTCCCACCTCTGCCCCCTAGGGGGCATCTGATGATCTTCACCAGAGCTTTCCATGGGGTTTCTAGGAGCTGGGCTACTGGGTGATAACTTTACTTTTTTTTATGTTTATTTATTTTTGAGAGAAAGAGAGAGAGCGCACAAGTAGGGAAGGGGCAGAGCGGGGGGGGGGGGGGGGGGGGGGGAGACACAGAATCTGAAGCAGGCTCCAGGCTCCAAGCTGTCAGCTCAGAGCCCAATGTGGGGCCCGAACTCACAAATCATAAGATCATGACCTGAGCTGGAGTTGGATGCTTAACTGACAGCCACCCAGGCGCCCCTAGTTGTTTTCTTGATTCATTTTCTGAGTAGTGCCTGAATTACTTTTGTCTAATAAGTAGGCATTTTTATGGAAATAATAAAATCATTACACTTAAAAAGAACTGAGAAGGGTGGTGGGTGATGGAGAAGTGAGCTCTACAGTTTCCTCTGTGTTCCTGGAAGAGCAGTGTCTCCACTGTGAACGTCCCTCCTCATTAATCTTGTACCTTTCTTGTGGTGAGGGTTGGAGACGAAGTGTGTGGGGAGCCCAGCACAGTGCTCCCTGTGGAATTGCTCTCTTCCCTGCCATGCAGACAACCACAGGTACTGTGAAGCCTTCTTTTTGCAGCTTCTGGTGAAGAACATCCAGCTGGAGGATGGCAGGATGATCCCAGCCTCACGCTTCTTCAGCGGAGCAGACAGCAGTGTCCTTGAGCTGACAGAGGCAGAACTGGTCATGGCAGAGACTGTGCGGGTAAAAGCCCCCTTCAGGGATTCTGTCTGGTTTTGCAGGTTGTGCACTGCATCTGTGTTTTTTGACTCACACTCCCTGGAGTTGGATGTGCACACCCTCTGTAGATGTATGTGCTGACCCTGGGCACCGTGTTGGTTCTATCATGTCTTGGGACTTTCTGATGCCCCCTTGCTCTTTTCCTCTGTCACTGGGACACTGGGATTTGGCCAGCTGGGTCTGACTCTTCTAGGGACTCACTGTCAAGAGTGGACAGATGAAGAAGCCCCTGGAATAGGTGGAAAAGGTTGGTGCCAAATCCATGGCCCTTTGATGAGAATGTGTGCAGTGTAACCTTCCAGAAAATCTCCCTGAGAGGGAGCCTCCTGCACTGTGACCAGCCCGGATGTCATAGTCAGGCAGACCTGGACTCCAGTCCAGCCGTCATGGATGATGCAGGAGAGCACTTCACTCTCTGAGACTCAATCCCTTCCACTGCAAGCCCAGTCAGTGGTCACCTCCCAGACTTGTTCCTGGTCCTTCCTGCTCCCTCTGCCCACTTCCTTCTCCCTGGAAGTCATAGTATGGATGGTATTTAACCTTTATGAATGAAGGCTGTGGATGAATTTTCAAGCATTCACTTGTTCAACCATGTAATCAATGACTTAAGAAATACATATGAGCTCCTATCAAATGCTGAGTGCTAAGCCAGCACTTCTCATGAAGTGTCCCTTTCCATGGGGAAAACAGCCAATGAACAGCCAAACAAATGAACAGATAATTTCAGGCCAATAACAGGTTGATGGGAACAAGGTCCTTGGAGGCTGGGGGACAACTTTAGAAGGAATAACCAGGGCAGGCTTCCTTGGGCAGGAGAAGGGGAGGGTTTGACCTGAGACCTGAGTGGAGAGAATTCTGGGGGAAGGAGGGCTGGATGAGAGGACATGAGCCAGTCGGGAGCCACAGTGGTGACTGTGGGTGTTGATGACAAGTGCTAAAGACAGGACCCAGCAGGGAAGGGACACGAGAAGCTTACTCTGCTCCAGAGGGCACCAAGCACTTCCTCAGTAGAAAGCTGAACTTTCTGAATGTCTGTAAAAAGAGAGAGAGAGAGAGAGAGAGAGAGAGAGAAGCCTGTTCATTCAAAAATATTTTGGAGGAGCTGCTCTGGCCCCAGCCCTGTACTTGCCCTGGAGTTACAGGGCCAGCTGGACAAACTAGCCTTCTGGGGCTTACAGCTGAGTGGCCCTTGGGGTGAGGTAAGGTTGTGTGTGTGTAGAGCTAGGCCTGAGTCAAACGCTGTTGTGACTGTGTCCTTCATCTGTGCACTTGAATAAACTGCATATCCATGGGTGTTGTGAGTGGTAGAGGAGAGGACACACATGGAAACAGGCAGTTTAACAGCACCTATAAGGACCTCAGTAAACGTGGGCAGGGAGCCTAAGGGTCATCAAAAGAAGCACATGCTTGCAGAGTGTGTACACTGTGCAGCAGTGTTCCAATCACTTCAGGAACAGTAGTGTGTTTAATTACTGTAACAACTATGAAGTAGGTGTTTCTATTACTTTCAGCTCCCAGCAGAGGAGCCCAAGACCCAAGGTGGGGTCACAAGAGATGAGCACAGGCCTAGGCATGGAGCCCAGCTGGTGGGCCTGAATTCCTGGCCTCCACCACTATAATGCTATGCCACATGGCCTCTTGGTCATCCTTGGCATCATTATTATTACACCTGTTGGTCCTAGCTGGACTGGCCCTTTCAGAATGCATGGTCTGGAGGTGACTGGGGTGGAGCAGAAATGGCTGGGGAGGAGATGCCAGTGTCGGCCTCTGGTGTTGGTGGAGAGAGCCTAGCAACGGAACAAAATTTGCATTGTTGTGGTCTTTCTGTACAACAGGTACTCTGCCTGCCTCGTGTGAGGAATTATCAGCCATTATCAGACCCTTTCACAGATGAGGAAACAGAGGCACTGAGAGACTCTCTGCATCTCCATGGCTTGTCAGGAGCCAAGCTATGGTGTGAACAGGCCGTGTGGGTTTAGGGTCCACTGCCTTTCAGAGGTTCCACACACATCTGATGAGGGCCGGTGCATCCCATAGGCATCATGCTGGTGTCCACATACCAGCAGGTGACCTGTGGCCCTAGGCCACCTGAGTCTGAAGAGCAGGCAGAGCAGTCAGTGAAGGGTTCAGGGAAGAGGGGCCATGGCAGCTGGTCCTGGAGGATGCTTAGGATTTAAACATGAGCTGGAGGTCCAGAGAAGGACCTCACTGGTAGGCAAGGGCCCAGGCAGAGGTGTGGAGGACAGGCAGTAGTCAAGTGGGGACAGAGAATGGCTTAGCATGGCTGCTGATGGTCACAATGAGGATGGGAAGAGCAAAACCATGACACCTTTCAAAGAACAAAAGAAGGAGCCAGGGAGAGGTTGGGCCAGGTCCTAATTGGGCCTGACCACTTCCATCTGGCCCAGTGACCAGCCAAAGACTGTCTGAAGCTCAGGCAGAGTGTGAGGCATCTTGATGCTCCTGTCCTCATAGGCCTGACTGGGAGCTCACCCAGAGAATAATTGTCCCATCCTGATCCACTGGACGGCCTTCTTAGAATTCTGGATGGTGTTGCCCACTCACACTGGCCTTTCCACACTCACCCACAAGGCTGGCTGGTGGACACTGCTGACTTTTGCAGGCCGTGGGACAGATGGGCACAGAACCAGCTGGCCTGTCTGTGAGAAAAAGACCCAGGCCTCCTGAACCCCATCAAAGTACCTTGTTTTCACCCTCAGAACTCCCTTTCTTTCTTTTCTTTTCTACACTGCAACACACCCAAACACCAGGATCACTCTGGGAACCTCACCTGGATGAGAGCACCAAGGTGAGGCTGGGTGTGAAGGGGGCTGGGGAGCAGCTGGTGCACAGCCAAGCCCTGAGCTCTGCATGTATACTCTTCCTGCTGCACTGAAATGGTGTAGGGATCCCAAAGGAGCTGAGGACAGCTGAACTCCCTGGGCTCCTACTTCCCCAAGGGCACAGTCACCCCAGGAGCCTGGGAGCAGCAGCACCGTGGAGTGGACAGAGCCCAGCCTGGCAGCCGGTGGGGCAAGCCCACAGCAGGGGCTGCTCTCACCCAGAAGACACATGCCCCCGGTTCCCCAGGGAGCCCTGTTCTCACCATGCCTGTTTTTCAGAGTGCCTGGAAACGGATTCTCCCCAGTGTCCTAGAGGTGGAAGACTCCACTGATTTCTTCAAGTCAGGGGCTGCATCGGTGGATGTTGTGAGGTAAGGCTGGGATTGGAGAGGTCTGGCCCCAGGTGTCAATGGCCATGTTACAAGCAATGCCAAGACTCAGTAGCAGGAAACAACCATCATTTCTTATGCTTTGGATCATTCAGGTCAGGGATTCATAAAAGACCTGCATGTGCAGGCCTCAGGGGATCATCTTGAATGGCAGTGGGTGAGTGGGCTGGTAGCAGCTGGAAGAGACAGGCAGGGATATCTTCCTCCAAGCTAGTCTCTCTCTGTCATGCCTGGTGCATGGGCCTGGAGGGCTGGTGGCTGCTGAGGTGTTACTGCCAACCAGGTACCTATGTGTTGAGGCCCCAAAGTGACTGCTTTGGGATTTGGACTTGTAAGTGGTGGCTTGTGGCTCTGAGAGTGCTGATGCCAGGAAACAAGGTAGATGTGGACCCAGCCTGGGGGACGCATGACATCAATGCCATTGACCTGATTGTTTTCAGCAGTCACAAGCCTGACCAGATTTGAGGGCAAGTGCTGGGCACTGAGACCCAGGCCTCAGTGGGAGGAGGATCAAAGACTGTGTGACTCTGTTTTAAAACTGCTACAAGCCCCAACTCCCTCCAGTGAAAGCCAAGGTGTGTAGGGAAAGAAAACGGGCAGCTAGAGATCACCGCAGAGTAGGTTACCCATTCTTCAACCTCATATGTATTCTCCTGCTTTCCATTTAACAGCAGTAAGTTCTAATTTGTATAAAGGGAAGAATGTGGATATGGTAGAACATCTTTGCAAGCAACAGTAACTTAGTTCAGTCTGGTTTAAACAAAAAAGAACAACCAAGTCAAACGTTCCATGGTCGCTTTCTTTAGGCAGGGCTGGTTACTCCAAACACTCAAATTACATCGTTAACATTGTCATTGTCTGTTGCTTCATTTCGGGGGAGGATTTCTCCTCATAGTGACACATTGCCTGCACAGTAGTTCTTTTCTAATTTGTGTTATCAGCATTCCCAGTGAAAAGGTGGTTGTTCTCATGGCAGTCTCCACGTAAGTCCTAGACTTGAATTTGACAGGAGCTGGTGGAGTCATGTGCCCCAATAAGAATCAATCGCTGGCCAGGAGCAGGCATGCTCTGATTGGCCAAAGCTGGGTCATGTGCCTACCTCTGGCGTCAAGGGTTGAAAGGACTACATTCAACCCACATCTCTGGAAAGGGAGGAGAAAGTTGTTTCCTTGGAAAGTGTCAGTGCTATTGGTAGAGGCAGGAGAAGTGGGTGCTGTGAAGGCAGAAGCAGAGATGTATACCACATGTGGGGAGAGGATTCTTGTACTTGAAGAAGGTGCAAAGGAAACTCTGTGGAGCTCACTCAAGTAGAGAAAAATTCACATGGGAAATTAAGCAAAGCTGTGATATTGACAAGGTGTGCAGGAGAATGTCAGAGAAACACTCAACAGC
This sequence comes from Panthera pardus, assembly GCF_024362965.1. Lineage (NCBI taxonomy): Eukaryota > Metazoa > Chordata > Mammalia > Carnivora > Felidae > Panthera > Panthera pardus. Next base: position 59,978,134 of record NW_026527013.1, read on the forward strand.
CCTCTGCATTTTGGTTCCCTCGGTAGGGCTGTAGAGTGAGCAGTGCTGATCAGAGGAGGCACTGATAAGGGAAAGGGACCCAGGATGAAAAAGGATGTGTGAACTCTAGTCCCCCTGAACACAAGGGAAGACTTACATGTTTCCAAGACCTTTGGGGCAAAAACAGGGAGGAGACTAACCTCTGCACTCTGGGGTGAGCCAAGAATGTAGCTGCTGTCTGACCCAATTGAAAAGTCCACCCAAGGCTGAATTGAGTAATGCCCAGTCATCCTGACAACAGGCCTCTCCTTTATTTTAAAATTGTTTTTAAAAAACATCATGTAAATAGTATTTGAGAAGGAGTTGCATGCCATCCACCTAGGGAAGGTTTTGGGGAGGGTTTGATTCAGAAGAGCAACTGTGAGATAATGAGAATTGGGGGTACATATTTTACCTGTTAATTTTTGCAGTGTATCAAAGCTTCCCAAAACATAGTGGCTTAAAACACCACTACTTTTTAGGTTCGTGGTTCTGTGGGTCAACAGTTTGGGCTGGGGTCAGTTGATTTGGGCCACACTGATGTCAGCTGGAGTCACGTATTTTCAGTCAGTTACCAAGTCAGCTGGAGGGCTGGCTGGTCCAGGATGGCCAGTGCCATCAGAGGTCCAGTGCAGGTTTGTTCATATGGTCATGGTAGGGGCCTAGGAAGCAGAAGGTTCAAGTGAGCACATCATATCCACTACATGTATCAGCCAAATCAAGTCATGGAGTTGACCCTATTAAGGAAATGGACACCATCTCCCAATGGCAGGTGCTGCAGTCACATCTCAAGGCTGGGACTACAGAAGGGGGGTGGGAAGTCTTGTGGACAGTTTTTCAACCTACCACACATATAAAAGCTGAATTGAGGGGCGCCTGGGTGGCGCAGTCGGTTAAGCGTCCGACTTCAGCCAGGTCACGATCTCACGGTCCGTGAGTTCGAGCCCCGCGTCGGGCTCTGGGCTGACGGCTCGGAGCCTGGAGCCTGTTTCCGATTCTGTGTCTCCCTCTCTCTCTGCCCCTCCCCCGTTCATGCTCTGTCTCTCTCTGTCCCAAAAATAAATAAAAAACGTTGAAAAAAAAAATTTTTAAAATAAAAGCTGAATTGAGCCTCTGTGCTTGGAAACCTTGGGCACTACAGGTGTCTTATACCTCACTCTGACTTGTGTGGGTGGTGAGTATGAATTATAAAATCAATGGTTTTTATTATGCTCAGAAGAAGAATCAGACATCTGAGAAAATGATGTCCTGAGGACAACCCAGGGCTGTCTAGAGCTTCTGAACTGAGGTTGATGGAGGATGAAGATAAAGCTGACTTTTTGTTTTGAGAATACTTCAGACCATATATCCTTTTGTTTTTATTATGATAAAAAACATATGAATTCTACATTCTTAACAAATTTAAAAAAATTTTTTAAATGCTTATTTATATTTGAAAGAGATTGAGACAGAGACAGAGCTTGGGCAGGGGAGGGGAAGAGAGACAGACACAGAATCCAAATCAGGCTCCAAGCTGTGAGCTGTCAGCACAGAACCCGATGTGGGGCTCAAACTCAGCAGCAGTGAGTTCATGACCTGAACCAAACTCGGATGCTTAACGGACTGAGCCACCTAGGCACCCCACAATTTTTTTTGATAAGAGCTGAAGGAGGAGACAGACTAATAATCAGCCAAAGAGTCGTTTTTTTTAAAATATGAAATTTATTGTCACATTGGTTTCCATACAACACCCAGTGCTCATCCCAAAAGGTGCCCTCCTCAGTGCTCATCAACCACTTTCACCTCCCTTCTACCCCCCAAAACCCTCAGTTTATTCTAAGTTCTTAAGAGTCTCTGATGGTTTGCCTCCTTCCCTCTCTATAACCTTTTCCCCTTCCCCTCCCCCATGGTCTTCTGTTAAGTTTCTCAGGATCCACATAGGAGTGAAAACATATGGTATCTTTCTCTGTATGACTTACTTCACTTAGCCTAACACTCTCCAGTTCCATCCATGTTGCTACAAAGGGCCATATTTCATTCTTTCTCGTTGCCAAGTAGTATTCCATTGTGTATATATAAACCACATTTTCTTTGGTGGACATTTAGGCTCTTTCCATAATTTGACTATTGTTGAAAGTGCTGCTGTAAACATTGGGGTACAGTGCCCCTATGCATCAGCACTCCTGTATCCCTTGGGTAAATTCCTAGCAGTGCTATTGCTGGGTCATAGGGTAGATCTATTTTTAATTTTTTGAGGAACTTCCACACTGCTTTCTAGAGTGGCTGCATCAGTTTGCAATCTCACCAACAGTGCAAGAGGGTTCCCGTTTCTCCACATCCTCTCCAGAATCTATAGTCTCCTGATGTGTTCATTTTAGCCACTCTGATTGGGGTGACGTGGTATCTCAGTGTGGTTTTGATTTGTATTTCCCTGATGAGGAGTGACATTGAGCGTCTTTTCATGTGCCTGTTGGCCATCAGGATGGCTTCTTTAGAGAAGTGACTATTCATGTCCTCTGCCCATTTCTTCACTGGATTATTTGTTTTTCGGGTGTGGAGTTTGGTGAGCTCTTTATAGATTTTGGATACTAGCTCTTTGTCCAATATGTCATTTGCAAATATCTTTTCCCATTTCTTGGTTGGCTTTTAGTTTTGTTGATTGTTTCCTTTGCAGTGCAGAAGCGTTTTATCTTCATGAGGTCCCAATAGTTCACTTTTGCTTTTAATTCTCTTGCCTTTGGAGATGTGTCGAGTAAGAAATTGCCGCAGCTGAGGTCAGAGAAGGTTTTTCCTGCTCTCTCCTCTAGGGTTTTGATGGTTTCCTGTCTCACATTCAGCTCCTTCATCCATTTTGAGTTTATTTTTGTGAATGGTGTAAGACAGTAGTCTAGTTTCATTCTTCTGCATGTGGCTATCCAGTTCTCCCAGCACCACTTGTTACAGAGACTTTTTTCCCTTGGATATTCTTTCCTGCTTTGTCAAAGATTAGTTGGCCATACTTTTGTGGGTCCAATTCTGGAGTCTGTCTTCTATTCCATTGGTCTATGTGTCTGTTTTTGTGCCAATACCATGCTGTCTTGATGATGACAGCTTTGTAGTAGAGGCTAAAGTCTGGGATTGTGATGCCTCCCACTTTGGTCCTCTTCTTCAATATTACTTTGGCTATTCGGGGCCTTTTGTGGTTCTATACAATTTTTAGGATGGCTTGTTCTAGGTTTGAGAAGAATGCTGGTGCAATTTTGATTGGGATTGCATTGAATGTGTAGATTGCTTTGGGTAGCATTGACATTTTAACAATGTATTCTTCCAATCCATGAGCGCAGAATGTTTTTCCATTTCTTTGTATGTTCTTCAATTTCCTTCATAAGCTTTCTATAGTTTTCAGCATACAGATCTTTTACATCTTTGGTTAGGTTTATTCCTAGGTAGTTTGTGATTCTTGGTGCAGTTGTGAATGGGATAAGTTTCTTTTATTCTCTTTCTGTTGCTTCATTGTTAGTGTATAAGAATGCAACTGATTTCTGTACATTAATTTTGTGTCCTGCGACTTTGCTGAATTCATGTATCAGTTCTAGCAGACTCTTGGTGGAGTCTATCGGGTTTTCCATGTATGATATCATGTCATCTGCAAAAAGTGAAAGCTTGAGTTCATCCATGCCAATTTTGATGCCTTTGATTTCCTTTTGTTGTCTGATTGCTGATGCTAGAACTTCCAACACTATGTTAAACAACAGCGGTGAGAGTGGACATCCCTGTAGTGTTCCTGATCTCAGGGGGAAAGCTCTCAGTTTTTTCCCTATTGAGGATGATATTAGCTGTGGGCTTTTCATAAATGGCTTTTATGATGTTTAAGTATGTTCCTTCTAACCCGACTTTCTCGAGGGTCTTTATTAAGAAAGGATGCTGAATTTTGTCAAATGCTTTTTCTGCATCGATTGACAGGATTGACATGTTGTTATCTTTTCTTTTATTAATGTGATGTATCACATTGATTGATTTGCAAATATTGAACCAGCCCTGCAGCCCAGGAATGAATCCCACTTGAACATGGTGAATAATTCTTTTTTTACACTGTTGAATTCGATTTGCTAGTATTTTGTTGAGAATTTTTGCATCCGTATTCATCAGGGATATTGACCTGTAGTTCTCTTTTTTTGCTGGGTCTTTGTCTGGTTTGGGAATCAAAGTAATGCTGGCTTCATAGAATGAGTCTGGAAGTTTTCTTTCCCTTTCTATTTTTGGGAACAGCTTGAGAAGGATAGGTATTATTTCTGCTTTAAATGTATGGCAGAATCCCCCAGAGAAGCCATCTGGTCTTAGACTCTTATTTATTGGGAGATTTGTGATAACTGATTCAATTTCTTCGCTGGTTATGGGTGTGTTCAAATATTCTGTTTCTTCCTGTTTGAGTTTTGGAAGTGTGTGGGTGCTTAGGAATTTGTCCATTTCTTCCAGGTTGTCCAGTTTGTTGGCATATAATTTTTCATAGTATTCCCTGATAATTTCTTGTATTTCTGAGGGATTGGTTGTCATAATTCCATTTTCCTTCATGAATTTATTTTTTTGGGTCTTCTCCCTTTTCTTTTTGAGAAGCCTGGCTACAGGTTTATCAATTTTGTTTATTTTTTCAAAAGCCCGACTCTTGGTTTCATTGATCTGCTCTACAGTTTTTTTAGATTCTCTGTTGTTTATTTCTGTTCTGATCTTTATTATTTCTCTTCTTCTGCTGGTTTTGGGGTGTCTTTGCTGTTCTGCTTCTAGTTCCTTTAGGTATGCTGTTAGATTTTGCATTTGGGATTTTTCTTGTTTGTTGAGATAGGCCTGGATTGCAATGTATTTTCCTCTCCAGACTGCCTTCGCTGCATCCCAAAGCGTTTGGATTGTTGTCTTTTCATTTTCATTTGTTTCCATATAGTTTTTAATTTCTTCTCTAATTTCCTGGTTGACCATTCTTTCTTTCTTTCTTTCTTTTTTGAACTCTCGAGGGTTATAGTTTTTAATTTCTTCTCTAATTTCCTGGTTGACCATTCTTTCTTTCTTTCTTTCTTTTTTGAACTCTCGAGGGTTTTTATTAAGAGCGTTGCTGAATTTTGTCAAAGGCCTTTTCTGCATCGATTGACAGGATCATATGGTTCTTATCTTTTCTTTACTTAATGTGATCTGTCACATTGATTGATTTGCGAATGTTGAACCAGCCCTGCAGCCCAGGAATGAATCCCACTTGATCATGGTGAATAATTCTTTTTATATGCTGTTGAATTCGATTTGCTAGTATCTTATTGAGAATTTTTGCATCCATATTCATCAAGGATATTGGCTTGCAGTTCTCTTTTTTTACTGGGTCTCTGTCTGGTTTAGGAATCAAAGTAATACTGGCTTCATAGAATGAGTCTGGAAGTTTTCCTTCCCTTTCTATTTCTTGGAATAGCTTGAGAAGGATAGGTATTATCTCTGCTTTAAACGTCTGGTAGAACTCCCCTGGGAAGCCATCTGGTCCTGGACTCTTATTTGTTGGGAGATTTTTGATGACTGATTCAATTTCTTTGCTGGTTATGGGTCTGTTCGAGCTTGCTATTTCCTCCTGATTGAGTTTTGGAAGCGTGTGGGTGTTTAGGAATTTGTCCATTTCTTCCAGGTTGTCCAGTTTGTTGGCATACAATTTTTCATAGTATTCCCTGATCATTGCTTGTATCTCTGAAGGATTGGTTGTCTCAATTCCATTTTCATTCATGATTTTATCTATTTGGGTCATCTTCCTTTTCTTTCTGAGAAGCCTAGCTAGAGATTTATCAATTTTGTTTATGTTTTCAAAAAACCAACTCTTGGTTTCGTTGATCTGCTCTACAGTTTCTTTAGATTCTATATTGTTTATTTCTGCTCTGATCTTTATCATTTCTCTTCTTCTGCTGGGTTTAGGCTATCCTTGCTGTTCTGCTTCTATTTCCTTTAGGTGTGCTGTTAGATTTTGTATTTGGGATTTTTCTTGTTTCTTGAGATAGGCCTGGATTGCAATGTATTTTCCTCTCAGGACTGCCTTTGCTGCATCCCAAAGTGGTTGGATTGTTGTATTCTCACTTTCGTTTGTTTCCATATATTTTTTAATTTCTTCTCTAATTGCCTGGTTGACCCACTCATTCTTTAGTAGGGTGTTCTTTAACCTCCATGCTTTTGGAGGTTTTCGAGACTTTTTCCTATGGTTGATTTCAAGCTTCATAGCATTGTGGTCTGAAAGTATGCATGGTATGATTTCAATTCTTGTATACTTATGAAGGGCTGTTTGGTGACCCAGTATGTGATTTATCTTGGAGAATGTTCCATGTGCACTCGAGAAGAAAGTATATTCCGTTGCTTTGGGATGTAGAGTTCTAAATATATCTGTCAAATCCATCTGATCCAATGTATCATTCAGGGCCCTTGTTTCTTTATTGACCGTGTGTCTAGATGATCTATCCATTTCTGTAAGTGGAGTGTTAAAGTCCCCTGCAATTATCACATTCTTATCAATAAGGTTGCTTATGTTTATGAGTAATTGTTTTATATATTTGGGGGCTCCCGTATTCGGCGCATAAACATTTATAATTGTTAGCTCTTCCTGATGGATAGACCCTGTGATTATTATATTATGCCCTTCTTCATCTCTTGTTACAGCCTTTAATTGAAAGTCTAGTTTGTCTGATATAAATATGGCTACTCCAGCTTTCTTTTGACTTCCAGTGGCATGATAAATAGTTCTCCATCCCCTCACTCTCAATCTGAAGGTGTCCTGAGGTCTAAAATGAGTCTCTTGTAGACAGCAAATAGATGGGTCTTGTTTTTTTACCCATTCTGATACCCTATGTCTTTTGGTTGGCGCATTTAGTCCATTTACATTCAGTGTTATTATAGAAAGATATGGGTTTAGAGTTATTGTGATGTCTGTAGGTTTCATGCTTGTAGCAATGTCTCTGGTACTTTGTCTCACAGGATCCCCCTTAGGATCTCTTGTAGGGCTGGTTTAGTGGTGCGAATTCCTTCAGTTTTTGTTTGTTTGGGAAGACCTTTATCTCTCCTTCTATTCTGAATGACAGACTTGCTGGATAAAGGATTCTCCGCTGCATATTTTTTTTCTGTTCATCACATTGAAGATCTCCTGCCATTCCTTTCTGGCCTGCCAAGTTTCAGTAGAGAGATCGGTCACAAGTCTTATAGGTCTCCCTTTATATGTTAGAGCACGTTTATTTCTAGCTGCTTTCAGAATTTTCTCTTTATCCTTGTATTTTGCCAGTTTCACTATGATATGTCATGCAGATCAATTCAAGTTACGTCTGAACGAGTTCTCTGTGCCTCTTAGATTTCAATGCCTGTTTCCTTCCCCAGATCAGGGAAGTTCTCAGCTATTATTTCTTCAAGTACACCTTAAGCACCTTTTTTTTCTCTCTTCCTCCTCTCGAATACCAATTATACGTATATTATTTCTCTTTAGTGCATCACTTAGTTCTCTAATTTTCGCCTCATACTCCTGGATTTTTTTATCTCTCTTTTTCTCAGCTTCTTCTTTTTCCATAATTTTGTCTTCTAGTTCACGTATTCTCTCCTCTGCCTCTTCAATCCGAGCTGTGGTTGTCTCCATTTTATTTTGCAGCTCATTGATAGCATTTTTTAGCTCCTCCTGGCTGTTCCTTAGTCCCTTGATCTCTGTAGCAATAGATTCTCTGCTGTCCTTTATACTGTTTTCAAGCCCAGCGATTAATTTTATGACTCTTATTCTAAATTCACTTTCTGTTATATTGTTTAAATCATTTTTGATCAGTTTGTTAGCTGTTGTTATTTCCTGGAGATTCTTTTGAGGGAAATTCTTCTATTTGGTCATTTTGGATAGTCCCTGGAGTGGTGAGGACCTGCGGGGCACTTCCCCTGTGCTGTCCTGAATAACTTGCGTTGGTGGGCGGGGCCGCAGTCAGACCTGCTGTCTGCTCCCAGCCCACCGCTGGGGCCACAGTCAGACTGGAGTGTGCGTTCTCTTCCCTTTTTTAGGGGCGGGATTCCTTGTGGGGTGGCATGGCCCATCTGGGCTACTTGCACACTGCCAGTCTTGGGTGGGGATCTGGCCTATTAGCTGGGGTGGATCAGCATGATGCACGGGGGCGGGAGGGGCAGGCTCAGCTCGCTTCTCCTTCCATGATGCTCTTTGGGAGTGGCCCTGTGGCAGCCGGAGGGAGTCAGACCCTCCTCTGGAGGGGTGGATCCACAGAAGCACAGCGTTGGGTGTGTGGTGCAAGCAAGTTCCCTGGCAGGAACTTGTTCCCTTTGGGATTTTGGCTGGGGGATGGGCGAGGGAGATGGTGCTGATGAGCGCCTTTGTTCCCCGCCAAGCTGAGCTCTGTCCTCCAGGGCTCAACAACTCTCCCTCCTGTTGTCCTCCAGCCCTTCCGTTCTCCGAGAAGAGCTGTTAGCTTATAACCTTCCAGATGTCAAGTCCCACTTGCTGTCTGAACACACTCCATCCGGCCCCTCTGCTTTTGCCAGCCAGACTCGGGGGCTCTGCTTGGCCGGCGGGCCGCCCCTCTGCCCTGGCTCCCTCCCGCCAATCCGTGTAGCGTGCACTGCCTCGCCGCCCTTCCTACCCTCTTCTGTGGGGCTCTCATCTGTGCTTGGCTCTGGAGACTCCATTCTGCTAGTCTTCTGGCGGTTTTCTGGGTTATTTAGGCAGGTGTAGGTGGAATCTAAGTGATCAGCAGGACGTGCAGTGAGCCCAGCGTCCTCCTACACCGCCATCTTCCCTCGATGTCTAGTGATTCTATTTCTTCTGTTTTGTTAATGTTTGCTTTATAAATTTAAGTGGTCTGATGTTGAATTCATATATATTTATAATTATTATATCTTCCTGGTGAATTGGGCCTTCTATCATTATATGATGTCCCTCCTTTTCTCTTGTGACAGTTTTTGCCTTAAAATTGATTCTGTTAATACAAGTATAGCCACCTTTGCTCTCCTTTAGTTACCATTTTCACAAACTACCTTTTTTCCATTCTTTCACTTTCAGCCTATGTGTGTCCTTGAACATGAAGTGAGTCTCTTCTAGACAGCATATTGTTGTATCTTGTTTTATCTTTTTTTAAAATCCATTCAGCCACTCTATCTTTTGATTAGGAAGTTTAATCCATTTTCACTTGAGGTAATTATTGATAGGGAAGGACTACTATTACCATTTTCATTAATTTTTTTTAATGTTTCTTTATTTTTGAGAAAGAGAGACAGAGCATGAGTGGGGGAGGAGCAGAGAGAAAGAGGGAGACACAGAATCTGAAGCAGCTCCAGGCTCTGAGCTGTCAGCACATAGCCCAGTGTGGGGCTTGAACCCACAAGCTGTGAGATCATGATCTGAGCTGAAGTCGGACACTTAACTGACTGAGCCACCCAGGCGCTCCTAATATTACCATTTTTAAGAATTGATTTATGTCTTGTAGCTCTTTTGTCTCTTTTGTCATCTCTTCTTGTGTTTTATTGATTTTTTTTTTTGTAGCGAAATGCTTTGATTTTTCTCATTTTCTTTTGTGTATCTTCCATAAGTATTTTCTTTGGTTACCATGGGGTTTATATAAAACATTCTATTTTAAGCTGATAACAACTTAAGTTTAATTTTATACAAAAATTCCACTATTTTACCTCTCCCCCTCACACTTCGTTATTGATATTATAACTTACATCTTTTTATATTGTGTCCATTAACATATAGTTTTAAAAAATTATTTTGTCCTTTAATTTCTGTTCCAGAATTTAAAGTTGTTTATGTACTGTTACAGTATTACAGTGTTCTGTATTTGTCCATATACTTACCTTTACCAGTGAGCTTTATATCTCCATATGCTTTCATGTTGTTCTTTAGCATCTTTTAATTTCACCTGGAAGGACTCCCTTTAGCATTTCTTGTAACGAAGGTATCTTGGTGATGCACTTCCTTAGCTTTTGTTTTTTAGGGAAATATCTCTTCTTAATGTTTAAGGGACAGTTTTTGTGGATTTAGTATTCTTGGTTGGCAGTTTCTTTTTTTTTAGTACTTTGAAAGAAATACTCCTTGCTGTCTTGCAATGTTCTTGCTAGAAATCTACTGAGACTGTTATGGAGGTCCCCTCGTATGTAACAAATTGCTTTTTTATTTCTGCTTTTCAAATTTTCTCTTTGGATTTGACTTTTGACAATTTGATTATAATGCTTTGTGTGGACTTCATTTAGTTCATCTTTTTTTTTTTAATTTATTTTTAGAATGTACATCCAAGTTAGTTGGCATATAGTGCAACAGTGATTTCAGGAATAGAATCCTTAATGCCCCTTACCCATTTAGCCCATCCCTCCTCTCACAACTCCTCCAGTAACCCTCTGTTCTCCATATTTAAGAGTCTCTTATGTTTTGTCCCCCTTCCTGTTTTTATATTATTTTTGTTTCCCTTCCCTTATGTTCATCTGTTTTGTATCTTAAAGCCCCCATATGAGGGAAGTCCTATGATATCTGTTTTTCTCTAATTTCACTTATCATAATATCCTCTACTTCCCTCCATGTAGTTGCAAATGGTTAAGATTTCATTCTTTTTGATTGCCAAGTAATACTCCATTGTATATATATACCACATCTTCTTTATCCATTCATCCATTGATGGACATTTGGGCTCTCTCTATACTTTGGCTCTTATTGGTAGTCCATTTAGTTCATCTTATTTGGAAATTATTTGGATTTAAATATGTCTGAATCTTTCCCTAGATTTGGGACATTTCTGGCCATTATTATTATTTTTTAAATGTTTATTTAGACAGAGGGAGACAAAGCATGAACAGGGGAGGGATAGAGAGAGAGGAAGACACAGAATCTAAAGCAGGCTCCAGGCTCTGAGCTGTCAGCACAGAGCCAGATGTGGGGCTTGAACTCGTCAACAACGAGATCATGACCTGAGCTGAATTTGGACACTCAACCAACAGAGCCACCCAGGCATCACTGGCCATTATTTTTTTAAAAATAACCTTTCTTCCCTTTCTCTCTTTCTTCTTCTGAAATTCTCACAATGTATATATTGGTTCATTGATGGTCTCCCATAAGCCTTTTAGTCTTTCTTCTCCCTTTTTATAATTTTTCTTTTTGCTTCAGAGGCTTCGTCATTTCAGATGACTTGTCTACAAGTTCACAGATTCTTTCTTCTGCTTGATCGAGTCTTTTGTTGAACGCTTCTGGTGAATTGTTCACTTTAGTCATTGCATTCTTCAGCCCCCAAATTTCTGCTTGGTTCTTTTTTTATATTTTCTATCTCTTTGCGGAATTCTCATTTTATTCATATATCATCTTCCTGAGTTTGTTGAGCATCTTTATGATGGTTATTGTGATTTCATTGTCAGGTAATTCATACATCTGTTTCTTCAGGGCCAATTTATGGAGTTTTATTTTATTCCTTTGATGGGGTGATTTCTTCATGTTTCTTGTAACTTTGGGTTTGTATTTGTGCATTTGAAAAAATAACCACCCCTCCAAGTCTTTACAGACTGACTTTGTACAGGGAAAGATCTTTACCCATAAGCCCGGCAAGAGATCCTGGAGGCCTCTCAAACATTTTCTGTGGATGTGTCTTCTTTGGACTTGTACATGTAAATTTCTAATTTGAGGAACTTGCTGAGTGTTTCTTGGTTTGTTTGTTCAGGAGCTCATAATCTTTTGCTCCCTCTGGTGTCTGTCTGTTGTATCACAAGTTCTATGAAGTAGAATGATGCCCAGCTCTTTTCTTGTTCCTAACAGACTTCAGGCATCTAGAGTATTTTGGGTCCTGTCACTACCCTAAGTCAGACTAGACAGAGACCAGCCCATTGAGTAACCCCCCAAAGTTGGAATACTGGATGCATATTCCACATTCCACTCTTCTCATCCCCCTTGAGGGAGGAGAGGCTGCTGAGCTGTGTTAGCCTTTGGCTCCTGTACCATGGATCCTCTGGAGCAGCAGCACATCGCCCAGATGTTTTGTTTTCCAATGGTTGCCAGGCATCTGGAATATGCCAGGTCCCATCAGTACTCTGAGACTGGTAAGACAGAAACCAGACCCTTGAGCAGCCCTCCTGAAAGATCAGAACATTGGACATGTGGTCCATGCTTGTCTTTCCCTCCCCAGTACGAAGCTGGGAGCTTGGAATTTCCTCCCAATCACATAGTGCTGTACCAGGGGACAGACAGTATGGCAAGAGGGTGCCACAAATTTCCTAATGGCTTCAATTCAGCTGGTTTTACACTTGTCAGAGGTATAGGAGCCTTTTAACTGGTTTTCTCTGGATTTCTCACAAAGGGGATTGGCTCATGTATTATTGAGTCAGTGGTTTTTTGGGAGGAAGAAGGATCTGGGTCTTTCTATTCTGTCATTTTCTTGATGTTACTTCAAGAGCATTAAGAACTCTGATTCTTTACCTTTGATTCTGCTTCCAACTTTTCCATCCACACACAGATCCTCTTGTTGGGGACAGAGACCCAACTAATGAGCCAGATTCTCCTAATGCTCAACTAATGACCTTATTCTCCTGAACTAGCTGAGTTTGGTCTGTGATTCTGGGATTGAATACTGGGAAATATCCTAATTCAAAAATAAGAAGAAGGGACAGGATGAGGCAGAGGAGGAGGAGAAAGAGAGGAAAGAGGACAGAGAAGAGAAAGAGGAAAAGAAAGAGAAGGATGAAAAGGAGACAAAGTATTTTATTCAATTTGTGGACCAAGGAGCTTGTGGGACTCTTTGTCATGCTTCTTAAATACAGCATTAAGAACAGAGGCAATAACAACAACAGCAACGACAACAACAACACGACAAAAAATCAGAAGCAACAAACTTAAGCTCTTCCTCATTTCTTCTTTGAGCAGTGTCTCTAGGCAGGCAGCTTAGGAGATGTCAGAGACCCAGTGTGTTAGCCAAGGCCCCACAGGACACATATGGCACAATATAGATGGACAACTGAAGAGAGTTTAATGAGGGGTCTATATACAAGGGTTGGGACAGGGAGGATCAATAAAGAATGTCATGGCACCTTGAGACTCACAAGAGTTGGGAGGCTGAGCCTACAGAGGCAAGAAGAAGGAACCTGGCAGTTTGCAGCTTTAGAGAGGGTTTCATGATAGGAGCTGTGACCATTGGAATACAAACACAGTCCTCCCAACCTGTGGGCCAGCAGTGAGGAAGCAAGAGGATAAATACCGTAATCTCTTTCTTCTTAACTTCCAGTCTCCTACCAAAATCTTCTATTGGCCAAATAAAACCAGAGGTCCAAAGGCGAGTGACTTTACAGTATAAATGACTTTAATATAGTCCACGAAATCTAGCCTGCTAGGACACAAGATAGAGGAGAATGAAAAGGGATTCTGGAGAAGTAGAGGGAAAACACACATCTCACTGTGAGAGCTGGACTGCAACAGGCTTATGAAAAAAAAATACCTTGGCTTTCTTACATCCAAAATGCAGAATTAAGAATTAAAGATCCACCACAGAATGAATAATACTACCGAAAGCATATACAATAATAGATACCAGCATCTGCCCAAAGCTCACTTGTGTGTTCTTGGCTCTGTCCTTTACACTAGGCTATTCAACACTGCTACATATGTGTGCTATACAGCCAACTGATACCTCTTAAGAATGCAGTAAAGCTGGGAGGATGGGAACACACTGGCTGAAAAATCAGGGTGTAAAGGCCCTTTGTGGAGCTGGACTCTTGTCACCTTGAAACCAGATGAAATATATCAAAAACAAATGTAAGGTCCTCTTTGGAGCTCAGAAAACTCAAATACCTGCTAGAAGTGGAGGATGGAGGTTGTGGCTCAGAATTTGTGTTAATGAGAACCACAATGTGAGGTCATGTATTCATTAGTGGCATCAACAAATTGAGCACTTAGTAGGCATTGTGCTGGAGTTATGATTTTAGTAGGGGACAAAACAGATATAATTCCGAGACTGTAAGTGCTTTGGGGAAGACAAAGTAAACAGACAATTAAAATTACACTAGTCTCTCATTCAAGTACTAACCAGGCCTGACCCTGCTTATCTTCCAAGATCATATAAGATCAGATGTGATCAAGGTGGTATGCACCGCATGGGTTCCATTTTCAATAATAGCTCCTGTGGAAGTGCAGAGTATCTTGGGGAAGCCATCCCTCACCATCCCTGTCTCCCCAAGGCTGACCAAGGTGGCCAAGCTTTTTTTTCAGGAAGTCCACTCTCCCATTCATGACTACAGTGTTGGAGTCCCCAGAATTCTCAGAATCTCCTCAGGCTACCAGTAGCATAATGATGTGTGACTTGGCTCTGGAAACCATTAGGAAGCAGCTGTGTGGCCAGCTTGGCAATGCCTACACTGGGCTCCAGTCCTGAGTGGCCACCACCAGCCACCAGGCTTCAGGAAGCACATGGCTCATCAGAGCCCCTTTGCTTCCCTCCCTTCAGATAGGCAGGCTGCAGCAAGCAAAAGCAGTTGGGATCTTTTATATCGAAACAGCAAAACACCAAAAAGGAAGTTGAGAGAACCCCACTCTTTACTATCCAAGCCACACACAAGCCTTCCTGACATTCTGTAAGCATGTGTGCCTTGTACCAAGTGGAAAATAAACTCTAAGTAGCCAGTAAATAATAATAATAATAATAATAAATAAAAGTAATAAAACTACATTTAACTATTATTTATGAATTGTCCCATTTACTCATCACAAAGTAGTAGAGGACTATTATTTTTCATAAACTTTTTATTTTATAATAGTTTTAGATTTCCAAAACTTTGTGAAGATAATACAGAGCATTCCCACATACTCCATATCTAGTCACCTCATTATTAACATCCTTCATTAGTATGGTACATTTGTCACAATCAGGGATCCAATATTGCTACATTATTGATCATTAAAATTCATCTACTTTATTCGGATTTCCTTATTTTTCTGTGTAATGTCTCTGTGTACTGTCCCAGTACCCCATTGGGATGCCACATTACATTTAGTCATTAGGTCTCCTCTAGACTGTGATAATTTCTCAGACTTGCTTTGATTTTGATGATGTTAACAATTTTTAGGAATACTGGTCAGGTATTTTGTAATCTGTCCCTCAGTGGGACTCCTATGATTCAGGTTTTATTCCTTTTTAATAAATGAGTTCTCTAATTCTTGTACCACGCTCTTTCCCTTAGTTTCCATCTTTTTTTCTGTTTCATTATTCTCCATAATTTTGTCTTCTATATCACTGATTCACTGTTCTGCTTCGTCCAACCTTGCTGCTGTGGCATCCATTCAAAATTGTATCTTGTGGGGCACTTGGGTGGCTCAGTTGGTTGAGCGTCCAACTTCGGCTCAGGTCATGATCTCACAGTTCTTTGGATTCTCTGTCTCCCTCTCTCTATGCCCCTCCCCTGCCCTGGCTCTCTCTCTCTCTCTCTCTCCCTCTCTCTCTCTCTCTGCAAAAAATAAACATTGAAAAAAATTTTTTAATTAAAAAAAAAAAAAGATTGCATCTCAGCTATAGCATTTTTTATTTCATCCTGACTAGATTTTACTTCTTTTATCTCCACAGAAAGGGATTCTATGCTTTTTTCAACCCCCGCTAGTATTCTTGCTATGATGGTTCTAAATTCTATTTCAGACATCTTGCTTGTATCTGTGTTGATTTAAAACCCTGACTGTCAATTCTTCCTGTTATTTTTTTTGGGGGGGTGCGGTGAATTCCTTTGTTTTGTCATTTGGATAAATAAAAATAATTTATAAAATAAAGATTAAAAACTAAGAAATTAAAACAACAGAAAAAATTTTAAAAAGGGAGTTAGATACTAGGTGTGTTTGGTCTGATTGTTGAAAGGAGTTTGGTAGGATAGAAAAGAAAGAGAAAGAAAAGAAAAAAATGTAAGAAAAAGTTTAAAAACTTTAAAAATTATCTGCAATAAAATAGAATTAAGTGAAATAAAGAAAGCGAAATATAATAAATTTACCAAAAAAAGTAGCAAAAAGAATTAAAATTTTTTCAAAAAAGAAAAATAAAGACAAAATTTTCTCTTTCTCTATACAAGAAAAGAAAGGAGAAAAAGAGGAATAAAAAACAATTTAAACAAAAGCAAAAAACAAAAACAAAAAAAACCCTGAATAGATGAACCAGCAAACAGAATGAAAGCTGAATGGAATTACATCCAGTTTCCCCAGAACTGAAACTATGAAGCACGCGATAGTTCATACACTAAGCAGGTGGAGAGACTTGTGGTGGTCCTCTAGGGTGTGTGCGTGGTGGGCGCAGCTGGGCAGGGCTTGGTGTTACAGCTCTGTTCTCCACTAGATGGTGCTGCTTAGCTTCCTGGGGTGGATGGCTCTGGTGTGTGAGCATGTGTATAAGCCTGTGTGGGAGAGGTGAAAATGGTGTCACCCAGTTTTCTAGTTTCTGGCACAGGAACTCTGCTCTCACTGACCTGCAATCCAGCACCCCTCTTTTTGTCTTAGGCTTCTGTCCATGCCCCACTTCTACAATGTCCATGTTCAAGCCATCAACCTGTGAGGCAGCACCTCCCTCCCAAATTTTATCTCAGATGAGGCTATGTTTCCAAATCCATCATTTCTGAGAACCCTGCAGCTTGGACCCAGTTTGACCCTCTGGGGGAGGGTCTTGCTGAGCAATGGCTGAGTGCTGGCTTGCCCATGAAAAAAGTTCGTGGGATCACACAGCAGCAAAGGTTTGGAGATTATGGCAAATCACAATACACAGCTGGTGCCAGGTTTTACCACACTCTGGTGTCTTTGTTCTAATATCAGCAAATGTGGCTGTTCTCTGGGGTCTGCTGGAACCTTTGCCTATGGAGAGTCAATATGGCTTCTACAAAATGACCTCCATGCAGGGGAAGGGCTTTTTCCCATGTGGTCCATGGGCCCCTTGGACCTCGCAGCCTGCTTCTGGGGACTCACCTTGTTTCCTCACCAGAACACCACTGGGTATTGAGCTCCAGAATTTCAGACTCTGCACTCCCCTATTTATAGAGTCCTAATGGTATTGAAACCCTCTTCTTTCTCACTGTCAGTGGTTTTGGGAAACAGATTCTTATTCAGTCCCTTGTGACTGTTTCCACTCTTTCTCTTTCTCTCCAGCACTTTGGCAGGGAGTGCTTTGCCTGTACTCTCCCATTATACCACACTCTCCCCCTACCCTTCTCTGTCTTCTCTCTGCAGAAACAGCTCCCTACCCTCCATGGCTTCTCTCTCTTTCAGTTCACCTCTCTGGAGTGTGTACCTGCTGAATTCTGAGGCTCAAGTTATGCAGATTGTTGTGTTAATCCTCAGATCAATTTCCTAGGTGTGCAAAATGATTTGGAGCTGATCTAGCTGCATTTCAGAAGCTGAGAACTTCCATGGTGCTCAGCCATCTTGGCCCCCTTTAAAACTGTCCTTCAGTGAAGATTTATCTGATGTTTTCCCTCATAATTAGTAAGGGGTATGGGTTTGAGAAAATACAGAGATAAAGTGGCATTTTCCTCACATAAAAGGGAGCATGCTATCAACATGACGTATCACTGTTGATGTTGACCATAATCACCTGGCTGAGTTCATACTTGTCGGGTGTCTGTATTGTGAACTTACTCTTTTCCTCCCATTTCCTTATTGTATTCTTTGGAAGGAAGCTACTATATGCAGCCCGTGTTTAAGGCTCCTGAAAACAAGAGTATTTACCTAAATTATTTAAAATTCTTCTGCATGGAGAGTTGTCTCTCTTCCCCCATTTATTTATTTATTCAGTCATTTATTTATGACAGTATGGAGTTAGAGATATTTTTCTTATACTTGGGTTAAATCCAATACTAATTTATTTTTTCCCTCAGATTGTTTAAGCTTTGTCTATTGAAAACTCTTTCAGTTGTATCTTGTATACATTTGACATGCCCCCATCCTTTTACAAACTCTTCCTTACTTTGTGGCACTACAAGATGTTCTTGTATATTCCCTGCCACAGCCCTGGAATCAGGCATTTCTCCTAGGATTCTTGTTTCCTTTTATTGGAGAATGGAATTAGAAACCAAGATATGGGTGCTAAGTGTGCTCATTTTCACTCGTGTGTTATTGCTTCTTGGCTCTCCCAGCTGACAGAGCAGAAAATATATCTATACCTATCATTCTCTCTATATATGCATGTATATCTACATATCTATATTTATGTATCTGTATTCCTCCCCTCTATATCTAGTATATATCTGTGTCTATAAACATGAGGGTGTCAGGGTCTCCAAGACAAAGCAAGTAATGTCAAAAAATTTCCTCAATTTTTGTTTTTCTGAGAAAGTCTTTCTTTTTCTTTCACTTAAAAACACTTTTTAAAGTTTATTTATTTTGAGAGGGAGAGAGAGCAAGAGCAGGTGAGAAGCAGAGAGGGAGAGAGAGAATTGCAAAGCAGGCTCCACGCTGACAATAGAGAGCCCATTGTGGGGCTCAGTCTTACCAACCATGAGATCATGACCTGAGCCAAGAGTCAGACGCTTGACTGAGCCACCCAAGTGCCCCTTATTTCACTTTTTAAGAATGATTTTGCTGCCAGGGTGCCTGGTGACTCAGTCAGCTAAGCGCCCAAATCTTGATTTTGGTTTAGATTATGATTTCATGGTTTCATGAGACTGAGCCCCACGTCTGCCTTTGCACTGATAGTGCAGAGCCTGCTTAGGATTCTCTCTCTTCCTCTCTCTCTCTGCCTCTCCCCTGCTCATGCATGTGTACTCTTTCTCTCTAAATAAATAAATAAATAAATAACTATTTAAAAAACAAAAGAATAATCTTGCTGGATACAGAATTCTATGTTGACTTCTTTTAATACTCTAGATATTTCACTCCATTCTCTTCTTACTGGCATGGTTTCTGAAGAGAAGCCCAATGTAAATATCATTCTTGTTCTTCTATAAGTAAGACTCTCATTCCTCTGATTTCTTACAAGATTTTCTCTTTATCTTTGATTTTCTACAGTTTGAATAGGGTGGGCTTATGTAGATATATAGTTTTTTTAAAAAAAATACTACTTTGTGTTATTTGAGCTTCCTGTATCTGTGATTTAATGTCTCTCTAGTTTTGGAAAATTCTCAGCAATTATTACTTCAAACATTTCTTTGATTCCTTTCTCACTTTTCCTTCCAATATTCCAATTATGTTTATGTTATTCCTTTAGTAATTGTCTCACAGTTTTGGACATTCTGCTCTTTTGCATTCCTTCTTTTTGCGTTTTGGTTTTAGAAGTTCCTATTGACTTGTCTTCACACTTACTGATTCTTTTCTTTCTTGTGTTCAATCTACTGGTGAACCCCTCAAAGGCATTCCTCATTTATTACTGTGCTTATTTCTAGCATTTCCTTTTAATTCTTTCTTAAAGTCTCCATATCTCTGCTTACATTACTATTCCTTTCTTACATGTTGTCCACTTTTCCCATTAAAGCCCTTATCATATTGAACATATTTATCTTTAACTCCCCAGTATAATAATTCCCAAATCTCTGCCGTATTTGAGTCTGGGTCTCATCCTTTCTTGGTCCCTTCTGACTGCTTATTTTTACTTTTAGTATGCCTTGTAATTTTCTGTTGAAAGGTGGACATACTATATTGAGTAATGGAAATGAGTAGATAGGCCTTTACTGTGAGGTTTTATGTTTATCTGGTTAGGGGTTAGGCTGTGTTATAGTTGTAGGTGTCAAAGAATAGAACTTCTAGCATCTTTGTGTGTTCTCTCTTGTCTTTGGGTTTTCCTAGAGACTAAAGAGAATCTGCCTTCTTTTCACAACAACCCCCTATTATTTTGCAGGAGCACTCTTGATACAAAGTTAAGATGTGGTATGAAAGGAAGCCTTAGATAGTTTTATGATTAGGTCTCAGTCTTTTAGTGAGCCTGTCTCCCTGTGATATGACCTTCACAAGTATCTTTCAGTCTTTCTGTACTCTGGTGTTGCAGGAAAGGTAGAGAGGGCCAGAGGTGGGTATTACCCTTCCCTCAGGTTGGTTAACTTCTAATAAAACAGTTTCTCTTGAGGGTAGGCCTTGTTAAGAGTGGAATGCTGTGGGGGTATTTCAAAATGACTACTTTCCCCTCCTCCTGCCAGAAGCACTAAGGGATTTGCCTCCGATCTTCCCCTGAGAACCTGATGTGTGACTCCTAGAGGTAAAACTCACAAAATCATGGGGTCCCTCATAAGACCAGACCCCCAAGAATTTTTAATTCTCAACTAGTTCTCAATTTAGTTTTATTTATTTCTCAACAATTTTAATTCTCAATTAGTTCACATGGTGCTTCCAGCAATTTTGAAGTGTTCCCGTCAGCAGCTTCTACTTGTGCATTTCTGCTCAAGCAAGCTGTGTTTTTCTGCCTCTCCAGTGTTGGGGGCAGCACTCTGCCCTGTGACCTCAATTCTCTTGTGGATCTAAGAAGAGTTTTGATTTACAGTTTTTTCTTCTTGTGAGAATGGGAGTGAGGACCTCCAAACTCTTTACATGCTGGACCAAAATCTGGAAGGCTAGCAATCAATTGCCTCTAGATCATGAAAACAACGTGGCTGGGGCGCCTGGGTGGCTCAGTCGGTTAAGCGTCTGACTTCAGCTCAGGTCACGATCTCGCGGTCCGTGGGTTCGAGCCCCGCGTCGGGCTCTGGGCTGATGGCTCAGAGCCTGGAGCCTGCTTCCGATTCTGTGTCTCCCTCTCTCTCTGCCCCTCCCCCGTTCATGCTCTGTCTCTCTCTGTCTCAAAAATAATAAAATAAACATTAAAAAAAATTAAAACAAAAACAAAAACAAAAACAAACAAACAAAAAAAAACACAACGTGGCTTATGCCCAGCACTTGCCTTGCTTTGGGGAGTCCTTTTGGTAAGTGCAAAGCATTGGGTGTCTAGATGGCTAGCGTTAAGGAAATACCTTAGGTGCTGATTCTCTGGAGACACGGTGTAAAGACCTGTATTGTCACAATTCATTGCTGGAAGAAATAAGCATGTCCTTTGTGACTCCACTGGGAGACAGTCCTTGGCACCTTGCATCTGGCTTCCTCCTGGCTTTGATCATATGCCTTCTTTTGCTAGTTTTCCCTTATTTCCTTTCCTTGTAATAAATCTTAGTGAGAAGTATGATTACATAGTGAGTTCTGTGAGCTGTCTTGGTGGATCAGTGGGACTGGGTATGAAAAAAACAAAACAAAACAAAACATAGGAAAACAAACATGTTGGGATTTTAATAGAGGTGTCATTGAAACTGAAGATCACTTTGGGTAGTGATTCATCTGAACAATATTAAATCTTCTAATTCATGAAAATGGATATTTTTTTCATTTTATTCAGGCCCTTTAAAATTTCTTTTTTTTTTTTTAATTTTTTTTAACGTTTATTTATTTTTGAGATAGAGAGAGACAGAGCATGAATGGGGGAGGGTCAGAGAGAGGGAGACACAGAATCCGAAACAGGCTCCAGGCTCTGAGCTGTCAGCACATAGCCCAACGCGGGGCTCGAACTCACAGACCGCGAGATCATGACCTGAGCCGAAGTCGGCCGCCCAACCGACTGAGCCACCCAGGCGCCCCTAAAATTTCTTTCTTATAGTTCTCAGTGCACAACTCTGTTTTCTCCTGAGTTACTTTATTGCTATTATATTCCCCTTGATGCTATTATAAATGAAATTGTTTCCTTAATTTCTTTTTTGTAGTGTTCAGTGCTAATGTATAGAAATGCAACTGATTTTCATGTATTGCTTTTATACCCTGCAACATTGCTGAGTTTGCTTATTGGCTCCAATGTATGTCAAGTTTTTTAAAAAAATTATAATATGTCAGGGGGTTTTTTTTGGTGTGAAATCTTTGCAAGTGTGTGTTCTGATAAAACTTTATTTATAAAAACAGGCTGAGGCTAACTGATTTCTGCTTTAAACCAAAAACCTGGGGGTAATTTGCTGTGACCATGCACAGAGACGCTGAGGACGCAACCTAGTTGTGCTTATTATGTGAGGAAATAAGTCCTTTCTTCCTCCTTTACTGCCTTTTCTTGCTTCATAGCTTAAAAGCAGGTTTATTAATTTTTCTTTATTTAGTAAAAATGTAAATATTTAAGGTATACAATAGTATGCTCTGATATATATAGTGAAATGATCATTACAATCAAACTAATTAACATATCCATCTCACATAGTCACTTTTATTTTTTGGCAGTGAGAGCATCTGAGAATTACTTTTTTCTTTAATTTTTTTAAAACATTTATTTATTTTTGAGAGACAGAAAGAGACAGAGCATTGAGCAGGAGAGGGGTAGAGGGAGAGAGAGAGATGAACCCAAAGCAGGCTCTAGGCTCTGAGCTGTCAGCACAGAACCTGACATGTGACTTGAACCCACAAACTGTGAGACCATGACCTGAGCTGAAGTCGGACACTTAACCAACTGAGCCACCCAGGGGCCCCTGAGAGCTACTCTTTTACCAAATTTCTAGTACACAGTACAATATTATTAACTATAGTCAACTTGATGTGCATTAGATCTCTAGAACTTGTTCACCCTGTATAACTGAAACCTTGCCCCCTTGGCCATAAGGTAAACCATCCTTGCAACTGAGAATTCCACTTATTCATAGTGAATTCAGCTTACTAGTATTTTGTTGAGGATTTTTGCATTTTTATTCATAAAGAATATTGGCCTGAAATTTCCTTTTCTTGTAGCGTCTTTTTCTGGCTTTGGTATCAGGGTATTTTTGGCCTCATCAAATTAGTCAGGAAGTGTTCCTTCTTCAATCCTTCTGGTGGGGGGGGGGGATGATTTTGAGAAGGATTGGTGAAGCCATTCAGCCCTGGGATTTCTTTGTTGGGTGGTTTTGTGATTATTGATTTAATTTCTTTAGTAGTTATGGGTCTATTCAGATTTTCTACTTCATGAGTTAGTTTATGTAGATTGCATGTTTCTAGCAATTTGTCCATTTAATCTAGGTAATCAAATTTTTTTTGCTGTATAATTTATCACAGTATTCTCTTACCCTTTTAATTTCTGTAAAATTGGCATAAGCACTTTCATTTCTGATTCTGGTAATTTAAGTCTTTTTCTATTTTTCTTTTTCTTGGTCAGTCAGATTTGTCAATTTTGTTGATTTTTGATTTTCTGTATTGTCCTTTTATTCTCTAGTTTATCTATATCTGCTCTAATCGTTATTATTTCCTTCCTTCTACTTGCTTTGAGTTTAGGTTACTCTTTTAAAAAATTCCTTAAGATGTACAATTAAGGTATTGACTTGAGATCTTTTTCAATGTATGCATTTACAGTTACAGATTTCTCTGTCTGTACTACCTTTGTTACAATCCATAAGTTTTGGCATGTTGTGTTTTTGTTTTTCTTTGACTAAAGGTATTTTCATTTTCTTTGTGATTTCTTCTTTCACCCATTGGTTGTTTAAGGGCATACCATTCAATTTCCACATATTTGTAAATTTTCCAATTTTTCTTCTGCTACTGATTTCTAGTTGCATTCCACTGTGATCAGAAAAGATGTTTTATGAGATTTAAATCTTTTAACATTTATTAAGACTTATTGTGTATCCTGGGGAACCTGGTGGTTCAGTTGGTTAGGCATCCCACTTTGGCTCAGGTCATGATCTCTCAGTTGGTGGGTTTGAGCACCACACCGGGCTCTGTGCTGACAGCTCAGAGCCTGGAGCCTTCTTCAGATACTGTGTTTCCCTCTCTCTGTGCCCCTCCCCTGTTTCACTCTGTCTCACTCTCTCTCACACACACACACACACACACACACACACAAATAAACATTAAGGAAAAAACAACAAAAAGACTTATTGTGTAGCCTAACAAATAGTTTATCCTGGAGAATATCCCATGTGTACTTGAGAAGAATGTGCATTCTGCTCTTCTTGGGTAGAGTATTCTGTATATGTCCGTTCTGTATGTATATAATTGGTTTATAGTGTCGTTTAATTATTGAAAGATGGGCATTTTAGTCTCCAACTACTATTGTAGAAAATTCTATTTTTCCTGTCTGTTTTTGCTATATATATTTTGGGGGCTGTGTTGTTGGTGCCTGTATGTTTATAATTGTTATATCCTGTTGCTGTGTTGAACCTTTTATTAATAGTCTCTGCTTCACATAACCCGTTTTTATATACAGTCTATTTTTTTCTGACAGTAATATAGCAACCCAGCTGCCTTTTGGTTAGTCTTTGCATGAGATA
Source organism: Panthera pardus (assembly GCF_024362965.1). Taxonomy (NCBI): domain Eukaryota; kingdom Metazoa; phylum Chordata; class Mammalia; order Carnivora; family Felidae; genus Panthera; species Panthera pardus. Next base: position 60,002,296 of record NW_026527013.1, read on the forward strand.
CCTTTTCCATCTTTTTGCTTTGAATTTTTTGTGTGTACTTACATCTAAAGTGAATATCTAGCAGCATCTGGATGGATGATGTATTTTATCCAACTTTTCAATGTATGTTTTTAATAGGAGAGTTATTTTCATTTAACCAGATTACTGATAAAGAAGGATTTACTTCTCTTTACCTATTTGTTTTGGGTATGTCTTTTATGCTTTTTGTTTCTCAGTTTCTTTATTACTGCCCTCCCTTTTCTGCGTAGTGTACCACTTTGATTCCCTTTTTAACAGTTATTTCTTAATTACCTTAGAGATTACAATTAACATATTACAGTGTAATTTAAATAATATCAACTTAGTTTCAATAGTATATACTCTAATCCTATATATCTCTGTTCCTACCCCAACTATTATTGTCACAGATGACATCTCTATGCATTGCATAGCCATTAATATTGACTTAAAATGATTGTGTTCTGCATTTGGCTATTATATAGGAAAAAGAGAGAAGTTGCAAACCATACCAAAAGTACAGTAATACTGGCTTTCATATTTACCCATGTGGTTATCTTTACCAGTGTTCTTTACTTTTTTCTTATTACTTTGAGTTACTCTTTAGTGTCCTTTCATTTCAGCCTGAAAGGTTCTCTTTAGTGTTTCTTTTTTAAATTAACTTTTTAAAAGTTTTTTAAAATTTATTTGTTTATTTTTTTAACAGGAAGTTTTTTAAAATTTTTTTTAATATGAAAAAATATGGAACGCTTCACAAATTTGCGTGTCATCCTTACACAGGGGCCATGCTAATCTTCTCTGTATCATTCCAATTTTAGGATATGTGCTGCTGAAGCGAGCACTAAAATTTATTTTTGAGAGATAGTGAGAGTGGGGGAGGGACAGAGAGAGAGGGGGGAAAGAGAGAATCCCAAGCAGGCTCCACACAGTCAATGCAGAGCCCAACGTGGGCTCAAATCCACAAGCCATGAGATCCTGACCTGAGCTGAAGTTGGCGCTCAACTGACTGAGCCACTCAGGCTCCCCAAGGGAAATCAACTTTTAATTTTAGGGAGGATCCTTTGTAGGTGATGAGTTCGTTTTCTCTTACTATTTTCCAAATTCCTTATTTGTCTTTGGGTTTCAACAAATTGTAATGTGTTGTGGCATAAATCTCTTTGAGTTTATCCTCCTTGGAATTGATTGATCTTCTTGGATGTATATATTCATGTGTTTCCTCAGACTTGAGAACTTTTGGGACATTATTTCTTCAAATATTTTTTCAGCCCTTCCTACCTCTCTTCTTTGGAACTCCTAAAATGAGAATGTTGATGAGTTTGATGATGTCCCACAGACTCTATTCATTTTTTTTCATTCTTTTTTCCTTCTTTTCTTCATACTGGATAATTTCAAGTTCAGCAATCCTTTCTTCTGTTTGGTCAAATCTGATGTTGAACCTCCCTAGCGAGTTTTTTATTTTAGTTATTGTATTCGTCAGCTTGAGAATTTGTTTGGTTTATTATTAAAATTTCTATGTCTTTTTTGATATTCTCATTTTTTCTTACATCATTTTCCTTATTCCCTTTACTGTTTCTCCAGGGTTTCCTTTAAATCATTGTACATCTTTAAGACAGTTGATTAAATATCTTTGACTAATAATTTTAATATCTGGTTTTACTAAGGATGATTGCTTCCAAATTCCTTTATTTTTACTGCAAATCAGCTATATTTGCCTGTTTCTTTGTATGTTTTACTATTTTTTGTTCAAAACTGGACATTTTGAGTGTTATGTTGTATAATTCTGAGAATGTATCCTCTCAGTCCTCAGTAATTGCTAAGTCTTGCTTGTGGAGGGTTTCATTTATCCATTTGTGACTTTTCCCAACTTTTTTTCTTTTGTAAAGTGTGTATTCCTTGTTGTACGTAGTAATTGAAGTTTCTGTTTTGTTATCTCTGTGATCAGCCAGTGGCCTAGCAAGGATTTTCTTAAATGTCTGACTCCCAAAAGAGGGGGGAAAGTACTGCCTTTTAAAATTTCCTGGAAGTTGCTTCAGCCTTTGGGGGTTAAAACTGCAGCTACCAGTCTTTGTGCTGGCCCCTCAGTGATCAAAAGGAACATCAGCACTCAGAACATACAATCTACATGTAGGGAGGAGAAGGTCCTTACTGCCCACCCTGGCTCCAGAAAGCTGCACCAGGAACAAGTTCAGCTTCCCCCACTGCCTCCTACAGGAGGGATGGGAAGTAACACCTCATGAAATGCTGAAATTTGCTGACATTTACCAACCTCTTCATCATCTTCTTCCCTGGGTGTTGTAAATGTTTGCCTGACTCTAGAGTTCCAGAATATTTGATTCAGACAATTCTGCCAGCTTAGGAGCTGTTTAGGTGGAGGAATGGATCTTTGGAGCTTCCTACTCTACCGTTTTCTGTCTATATGTAGGTTTTTATTTCTCTTGAGTAAATATCTGAGAGTAAAATGGGAAGAATATGTTTAATTTTTAAGAAACTGCCAAACTGCTCTCCAGCATGGTTTCCAAAGTACCATTTTAAACAATCCCACTAGCAGTGTATGAGAGCTCAGTTGCTCTGCATCTTTCCCAGTGATATGTATGGTCAGACTTTAATTTTAGATATTCTGGTAAGTGTGTAGACATATCCCACTGTCATTTTAATTTGCATTTCCCTAATGATGGGAAATTGTGATGTTGAACATACTTTCATATGCTTTTTTCCATCTGCATTTCTTCTTTGGTGAAGCATCTGTTCAATCTTTTGCCCATTTTTACTTGGATTGTTTCTTTTTTTGTTGGTATTGAAATATGAGAGTTCTTTATATATTCTGAATGAAAGTCCTTTATCAGATATTATTTGGAAATATTTTCCCCCAATCTGTGGTTTGCCTTTTCATTATTTTTATTATTATTATTATTTTTTTAGAGAGTGAGAAAGCAGGGGAGAGAGGCAGAGGGGGAGAAAGAGAGACAAAGGGTCTTAAGCAGGCTCCACACTCAGTGCAGAGCTCGATGTGGGGTTCTATGCCACAGCCCTGGGATCATGACCTGAGCCGAAATCAAGAGTTGGACGCTTAACTGCCTGAGCTGCCCAGGCGCCCCAACCTTTTCATTATTTTAACATATCTTTCAGTGACTATTATTAATCTCGTATTGATTATTATCAACATGTAGATTGTCTCATTTGCTTATCAGAAAATAGTAGAAGAGGTATTATTCCAGTTTTGCTGGTGAAGAAACTAAGGCTCAGAGGAGTTTTCCACTTGTGCAAGGTCACATATTAGTAAGTGGTGGAGCCACAACTTGAAACTAGGGCCTTCTGAATCCATGGATTGGGCTCTTAGCCCCAGTTCTAGCTTAACACCCACACTTTGGCTGTTGATATGAACTTCCCTTCTGGGTAAATGTTTGGCACCATAACCTCTGCCACTAGAATGAGGCAGGTCTGCCAAGCCTCTTTCCATGCTCCCGCTTTTCCATCTTCTTTTCTCCAGACTGGTTGAGGAAGTGAAGGAGCTGTGTGATGGACTGGAATTAGAAAATGAAGATGTTTACATGGCAACCACCTTTGGGGACTTCATCCAACTATTAGTGAAGAAGCTACGAGGGGACAACAAAGAGAGCGAGTGCATCATTGACTATGTGAGTCCTGGGCCCCTCCACGTGGGCTTGGCTCTGCAGACTTCTCAAACACTCACATCCGTGGATCCACAATGACACATGGGGAAAACCTGGACATCCCAGAAACCAGAGCACTCAAGAGCCCAGCTTCAGTGTCCCAAACTCTCCCTGGTAACCCTGATAGCCTGAGGCTGCCAGTCCAGTTAGCCCAGTGCAACAGAGGAAATTGTTGTCTATGGGACAAATTCTGACACCCAAAGATATGAGAGTAGGATATTAAGAAGTGGCTTTTACAGAGTACTTCTCACCCTCTTTCTCCTTTTGTGGTTTTTCCCAGTAGTTGCCTCCTTGCTGCTGTGGCCCTGGCCCCTACCAGATCACCCTTCCAGGACTCTAGTTCTGCTGGGGGACCCTAGACCCTAGTTCTGGTACCACCACTTCCTCCATTTGTCCTTCTAATCTAGTAATGGCAGGCGCTTGGTGCTGTTATCAATCTCTGGGTTGACTCATGGCCTCTCAGCTCTTTCATCACCTGTGCAACCAACTGCATGCATTAAATTCCTTTTGTTGAAATGCCAAAAGAGAGAGAAGAAGGGAGGGAGGGAGGAAGCTAGACAGGAAGATAGGGAGAGAAAGAGACAGAGAATGAGGAATTGGGAACTTTTTCTCAATAAGGGAAACAAGTGATCCTATACATTCAATTTGTATATATGGAAGTGTGATGATGTAATTGCAAATTTATTTTTAAATTTTTAAATGTTTTATTCATTTTTGAGAGAGAGAAAGAGAGTGTGTGTGTGTGTAAGTGGTGAGGGACAGAGAGGCAGGGGGCAGAGTATCTGAAGTGGGCTCTGTGTTGACCATAGAGAGCCCAATGCAGGGCTTGAACTCATGAATCTTGAGATCATCCAAGCACCCCTGCTAGCTTATTTTTAAAAGAAACTCTTGAAAAATCATCCTGAGGTGTCTTGGTAGGCTACGAGCTCCCACAGGAATTATCATTGGGATAGTTTGGAACAAAAGCTGATGAAGAAATTGTAGGCAGCCAGGATGGATACCAGGTTGGCCTTAGGATTGCAGACAGATGACTGGTGAACAGATTTCAGGAGAAGAATGGTGTCCCAGAGGATGCCATTTGGGATGGAATTTCAGGTCTACAGGGAAGTGAGCGATGGGGTTGGTGTCATGTCTGGTGACTCACAAGCGTCTGTCTGCCAACTGGCACTTCCTACTTGCAGAGGCCTAGCAACCAGCCTGAGATCACACAGCAAGTAAATGGCAGGACAGGGGTTGCAGCCCAAGAAGGCTGACCTCAGATTCTGTGCTCTTCATCGCTTCTTATTGTTCAGCTGCCACCACTGCCCACATAATAGCTCCCTGAGCCAAAGAAGGCAGCAGAACTGGATTTGGCTCAGAGACCTGAGAAGGCCAAGGGGCCTAGAGCCCTGGCCCCTTGGCTATCTGTGTGTGTGTGTGCATGAGTGTGCACAAGTGTGCATGAGTGCACACGCATGTGTGTGCATGAGTGGTTATCTATCCATCTCTGAGTGTTTTCTATGTCCTTCTGTGGGTCTGTATCTGCCACTGATGCACATTGTGAAGGATCCACACTGCAGTGAATCCCTGTAAAACTTCCTTTCCCAGGTGGAAAAGGCGGTGAACAAGCTCACCCTCCAAATGCCCCACCAACTCTTCATTGGGGGACTGTTTGTGGATGCTGAGGGTGCCAAGACCTATGAGACCATCAACCCAACAGACGGAAGTGTGAGTGCAGGCTTAGCACCCCCTTCTGCTCTCCTTCCACCTGCCCCCTCCTTGGCCTTTTCTTCTCTCTCATCTACTCCCTCACCTGGTGTCTGGGGATCCCTGCTTAGGGGGCCTCTATTCGCACACAGAATGGTTGTAGTCAGTTTCCAGTCCTCCCTACAGGAATGGCCCAGAGGGGAGCTAGACCAGGAAGGCAGGACGATTCCAAAGGTCTGGAGACTGCTTCAGAGATGGACCAGAGCTAAAATCCCCCATGGAAGAAATGAAGCCATTCCCTCCCCCTCCATGCATCAACAACCTCAGCATGGGCCTTACCCTCTTGAATATGTGTACACCCCACTGTTGGGAATTCTTCCTTGAATCCCATGTTTGTCAGACTTTCTTGACTGTGACCCTTTTATGTCATGACCCAGTATGTGCATATTGTATTCTCACATACACACCTACCTGAAACAACACTTACTCCTACAGGTGCATACTCAGTTTTCCATTCTGCCCTACCTATGGCATCCCTCAGGGCCTGCGGAAAGCACATAGCACACTCAACTGGGTCACTTGAAGGGAGTTTAAAGAAAATAATTGACAAAGGGGTGTACTGGCTGTGGGGACACAAACAAGGGGATACAGTACCCTCGGGCAGAAACATGAGCTGTTACCACCTTGAGGCCTATTTGGGGAATCCCAGAAGGGAAGCTGTCTGGACAGGGTTGCCTGGGTGCTGGGCCCTTGGGCAGGGAGGGTGTACCATGCCTTTGGTAACAAGAAGGGTGCTGGCCTTGCACCTCCCACTTCTCTCTCCTCCTGGCTTTCCTTTGGCCATGCCCAGGTGTCAGGAGGTGTGGGCACCTGCACTGTAGTGCAAGTGGGCACTGTCAGGACACAGAGCAAGGATGGGGGACAGGAATGGTCCTGTCACCTTCAACATCTAGACTATTTCACTTAAGAAATAGACTTTCTGCCTAGAACTTACCAAATTCATGGGCTTCTGCTCTTGGTTTGACAATGCTAAGCTGATCCTCAGCCTCATAGCTGCAGCCTGAGTCTGTTACTCTGTTTGGGCTCTGTGGGCAAGTGAAAAGAAGGGTCCTGGTATGTAGAAACACGAGCAAACCTCTTTGAAGGTCCCTAGCTTTCCTCATTGTGCACACCCTTCCAGGGCCTTCCTGTTTGCCTACTGTCCCCACTGAGCCATCCCAGGTAGCCAGGGGAGCGGCGGCATGGGGCATCTGTGTACGCGGAGTCCAGGGAGGGCTTCATGGCTCTGCTCCACCATAGGTCATCTGCCAGGTGTCCCTGGCCCAGGTTAGCGATGTTGACAAGGCAGTGGCTGCCGCTAAGGATGCCTTTGAGAATGGATTGTGGGGGAAGATCAGTGCACGGGATCGAGGCCGGCTCCTGTACAGGTGAGAACCCCACGAACTCCTGTCAGCTACTTCACCTTATGTTTGGGTTGGAACTGCATGCTCGGGTATTGCCAGGAGGAAGCTGGGGTCCCAAACAGGTTGTGTGACCAAGGCCTGAGACTCAGAAAAGCTTCTCAGAGGAAGTGACTTGAGATGCAGGAAGAATTTCACCAGACACAAGTAGCCTTAAGGGAAAAGTGTCCTCAGTGGAGGGAACAGTGTGATTGAAGATAAGGAGGCACAAAAGTGAAAGTGCTGATAAGATGGGAGTGGCAAACTGGCAAAGTTAATGGATGGTCCTGGGCAGTCTCAGACATGTACAACACTTCTCTGAGTGGACTGGACCAGAGGAGGGATCACAGCTACTTTATGCAGAAGCCAGCAAGGGAAGGATGGGGTCTGTTCTTCCTGCTGGTCCTTGCTCAGATCTCCCTGACTGCTGGAATCTCACATTTTCCTTTTTTTTCTAAAACCAGGGAAGAAGGGGCTCTCTCCCCTTAGCTTCATCAGAAGTATTAGGGAAGGACGTAGAGTTTATCCACTTATGACCATGGGGTGGGAGTGTGGCCTGGAAGAGAGATACTATTCCCCTAGAAATAGGTGGTCCCAATGGGGGAAGAGCAGTTGCCCCCCCAAAGAAGTGGGGTGATGGTTACAGAAAGGAGGGTGCTGCACAGATGAACTAAGCAGTGTCGAAAAGCCTAGTGAACAAGCCAGTTTCAGGAACCTGACTTTTATGCTCTGGGTCCTGGGGAAGCTGTCAGGCATAGAGTCTGGTCATGATGTGGTCCAAATGTACTTGTCATCTGGTGGGAGAGAGGCTCCATCTTGGCCTTGCAGTTAGAATGTCATTTTCTTTCCTATTCAGAGGCCAGAAACACCAGGACAGCCTCCACCACAGGAAACCAGAGAGAGAGGGGCCTGTCTAGTTTCAAAATGGAATAGAGATGGTATGGGTTGGAGCAGGCAAGGGTGCACCCAGCCTGCTCTAACTCAATTTAGTTTCAAGACCCCTTGAAGAGCCTATCAATTTTAGGAAGCCATTGCCTAGTGACCTAGTGACCCCAGATTAGGCAAAACTGAAACATGCAAGCCCAGGCTGGTGATGCTGAGAGAGGAGCCTTGTGGCCCTGAAGCAGACTCCAGAGGTAGATGTTTGCTGACCCAAGAGTGTTTCCCTTGAGCAGTTCTGCTGCCATCTAGTGGCATGTGTCATAATAACACCACCAGCAACATGATAGTGAAGGGTTGGGTGCCTGAACAGCTCTAAGTAGAGACCTGGACCGCTTTGACAGACATCTCAAGCCCAGACCTGAGAACTCCTAGGAACCTGGTCCTGCCTCATGCAACCTCCCAGTCCCCATGGTGGAGGTTCGCCCATTGCTGGCTCAGCAGCCCCTGATTCAATGAGGAAAATAGACCACCATGGATACATATTATGGAATGCAGAATACATTATAGGGTTCAGACATTATGCAATTGTGGGAGAAGCTGGGAAGAAAGATCTAGAAAAGAGAGTTAAAGAAAGTCACTAGATGGGCCCCAAGAACCACTGAGGGACAAGATAGAGCCTCTTAGGGACCTAGAGAGCCAGTGTCCCCAGCTGCCAGAGAGGGACCACCAGGAGCTGGTGGCGGAGTCTGTAGGAAGCTGTCACCTTTTGTTCGGACACTTCCTTAGGTCCACAGACAAGAATCTGGTGGTGGACCAGGCTGCTGGGAGTGAGGCTGAGCCTGTGTGGCACCCCACACTTGCCTTTCCTCATGGCTGTCCTGAGGACCTCTGGGGTGACTTTGGTTGCTTCACTGCCTTCCCCCCTCCCCCCCCCCCCGTACTTTCTGGGGACAGGATGCTGGAGGCAGAGGTACAGCTCAGCAAAGTTGACAGTGAACAATCCCACTCAGTTCTCACTGAGCTTTCCAAATGGCGTGCTTAGGTGATAGTTACTTTAGGGTTTTATAACATGGCCACATCACATGCAGGTGACCTTGTCTGGTAGAATTGGAGGGGTTTGGGGCTGATCAAGGGAAAAGATAGGACTATGAGAAGTAGAAACACACAACAAGCTTCAGGAGGCGTCACCCCCATAGTGGGAGACCCTCCAGAGACTATAGTGGGGGGTCTCTACTCAGAATGGGAAGAGTGCAAAGCAACTCTTGGAGGTTGGGGGATCAGAGGGGGGCGGGCTCCCGTGTCCTGGCAATGTTGCTCAGCAGCAGAGCAGGGATCTTTGGGTCAGAGGGCTGGGAAGGCAACAGCTGTAAGTGCATAGTCCATCTCTCCAATGATAATAGCTGTCAAGTGGGATTCCCAGGGGATGTAAAGCAAGACTTTAAATAGCTAAAAGTCTGCTTGTTTGGGCTATGTTTAAAATAATTGGATACATAAATGTGTATCCAGCAAGCTTTTAAGCTGACAGGTCTCACCCTGCAGTGAAGAACCTAGGGGCCAATACACAGAGACCATCTTTGGCTTATTTATTTTTTTTAAGTTTTTTAATGTTTATTTTTGAGAAAGAGAAAGAGACAAGCAAGGGAGGTGCAGAGAGAGAGGGAGACAGAATCCGAAGCAGGCTCCAGGCTCTGAACTGTCAGCACAGAGCCCAATGTGGGGCTTGAACTCGCAAACCTCGAGATCATGACCTGAACCAAAGTTGGGTGCTTAACCAACTGAGCCACCCAGGTGCTCCTGGCTTATTTATAATATAGATTTATACCTGTGACACATCTCTTTTTATAGTTGATAGAACTATCAACTATGCCACAACATGGTGTTTCATTATTTGGTCTATAATGCTTCTCAAAAAGTTATTTACACCTTTGCTGTTCTTAACTAGAGAAGTACCTGGGTGTGTCACTGTGTCTGAAGTAACCATGTGGCTATGCCACTAAATTGCTCATGTCTGTTCAGCCCACAGTTTCACTCACAAGCCTTATGCTACATACTGACTGTGTGCCCAGTGGGTGTAGGAGGTCCAGTAGGGAGCAGGAGACCAAATCCTGTCCCAGGCCTCAGGGAGAGGCAAATAGTCCTGGAATACTCAACTAAGTGGATAACTGTAACAGTCATGCAAGGTTTGAAGAAAGGTAGAGGTTGCTATCAGGACACTGGAGGGATATGTTATTGGTGTAGAGAGGGCAGGAATTAGGGTTGGCTTCCCAGGGAGAGTGTGTACTTGGGGTGTTTAGGCCATGCCATGGCTGAATTCAGAGAGGAGCTGGTCAGCAGTCTTTTGTCCCAGACTTATCTCTGGGCCAGAGCTCCCCCATGTACAAGTTTGAGAGCCACTCTGGGTCTGTGGCCTCCACCTTCCTCTAGGCACCCTGTTCCCTGGGCACTCTGCTTTTGGGGCTCCTTTATATCAGAGAAGGGGGCACAGTCCTAATTCCCAGGCTGCCCATAGCAGCACACCCACCAGAATCACAGGAGGGCAACTGGATTTCAGAGAGCTAACAAGGAGAGCTGTGTAGATGAACCTTCCCTTGAATCTCTCCCATCATCTCCCCTCCCCCTCCCCACAGATACCATCCTTGGGGGCACACTCCACTGGATCAGCTGGTGCTTGAAGCTGGACATGCTTTCCCCTCGTCAAAGTTGTCCAGAGACAGGGTGACCTTTTTGGATGGTGACCTCCTTACTGCAGAGGCAGAGGGACTGCTTTTGCAGAATCATGTGTGTTATTATAAAGTAGTTAATGCATCCATATTTTATGAAGGAAGAAAGGAAAAGAGAGGAGAGGAGAGAGGGACAGAAGGGCATCATCCTCATGCCCATCCAGCAAAGTAAACCTTGCTGTCCCATCTCACAGATCAGAAAACCGAGGTCAGCACATCTGAGTGTGACAGAGCTGGGAGTGCAGGGCAGAGGCCCTTGTTCATTGAAGAAGGGCCTCGAAAGAATAAGCAAGGCTGGTCCTGACCTGAGCCCATCTCCCTCCCCTACTCCACCCCTTGCCCAGGTTGGCAGACCTCATGGAACAGCACCAGGAAGAGCTGGCCACCATCGAGGCTCTGGATGCAGGCGCTGTCTACACACTGGCCCTGAAGACCCACGTGGGCATGTCCATCCAGACCTTCCGCTACTTTGCTGGCTGGTGTGACAAAATTCAGGTGGGGCTGAGGCTCTTACCCACCAAGTGAGAGCTCACGCAGGCAAGCTGGGCTCAGCAGGAAACTCTAGGGCAGTGTGTTAGCCTACATACTGCATAAAAAATGACCCAGTTTATTGGTTTAAAACAACCCATCAGCTTACATTTCTGCAGATGGGACGTTCAGGCAGGCTTGGCTGGGTTCCATGCTAGGATTTCACAAGATCAGTGTCTAGGCTGGGCTTTATCTGGAGCTCTGGGGAGACCCTGCCTGCAGGCCTGTTCAGGTGTTGGCAGAACTCAACTGTTGTTGCAGGACCGAAGGTCCAGGTCCTTGCCGGCTTCTGGCCGAGGCTACTGCAGGCCTCACTCTGGCCCTTGCCACCGCCCACCCCCCCTTGCCTTTCTCAGACTTGGCATCCCTCTCTCTTAAACTGGAGAAAACTCTGCCTTTATGGAGGTTCCCGAGGTCATGCTGGGGACATCTGCATCATCTGACCTGCATCAGGTCAACTGTGCCATTTCACATCTTTGCAGAAGGGGTAGCTCACCGTCTCCTGGATCCCAGGGATCAGGATGTGACCTTGGAAGCCATTCCCAGTGGTTTGCCCACCAGAGGCAGGGATGGGTCAACCCTTCCCCAGAGATATCCATTACCAAAAGGTTCATTGGGGTCTCTGCCAGAAATGGGCTCCACGCCTCCTATCCTCTCCATGGGGCTGAGAGGTGCAGGTATGATGGCAAGCCCAACTTCTGCTCCTCCTTGTACTGTTGCATCACTGTTGGCTGGAGCCAGTCCCCACCTGGGGCCTCCTGGGCCGGCACAGTCTCCAGAGACAACTTGGCCCCCCACCTCCTCCCTTGTCTGCCCCAGTGTCAAAGCCAGAGGCCTTACATGTACCAGGACCAGTTTCTTGTCTGAGGATTCTGCCAGTCTCAGTGCAGCAGGCACCTTGCCCCTGATGGCTGCCTGCTCCACCTGTACCTGAAGTCCTCAGATACCCCTGTTGTACATAATCTGGAAGGTTTGTGTCTCCTGCCTGTCTCAGTCATGGGGGTTTCAGGATGCATACAAGACCCTGTTCCTTTCTGAGCCCCAAGCACAGTCTGGCTGCCCAGGGGGAAGGGGGAAGGAAACAATGGAGCCCCCTATCAGTGACTCCCCTTGTTTGTTCCAGGGCTCCACCATCCCCATCAACCAAGCCAGACCAAACCGCAACCTGACCTTGACCAGGAAGGAGCCTATTGGGTGAGTCACAGCGTTGGTCGAAGACTCGCCACACACTAGGCACTTTTCGCGCAATTTGTAGTGTGAGCGCTCATCCCCTTTTTACACATCTATCGAATGCTATTTATTCACTAATTACTACATGCCATACATTTCAGGTGCTGGATATACAACAATGATCGAAACTGATGAGAATGCCTGTCCTCAGGGGACTTATATTCTAGCAAATAAAACAGCTTTCACGTCTAAAGTAGCTGCTCTGTGCCAAGCACTGTTTCAGTGGCCTTATAAGTATAATTTTACTTAATCCCCACAATAGCCCTGTATCAGTCAGGGTCATAGTGGGAAACAGAGGGTACACCTGAAAAATTTTATCTGCAAAGAGTATAATAATGAATATGCATAAAAATTAAGAACTACACAGAACCAAGGAGCAGGGTAAAAATAATAGAGAAATAGACAAGGATAGGAACCAGTGCTCAACAGGAGACAGACACCTGCCCAGTCAACATAGAAAAGACTAGGAATTGGGGAAATTATGTTAAACCCAGACATGAGGGGCCTTGCCTCACCATCAGATGGTCCAAAGGCCTAGGGAGAGAGAAGCCTCCTCACACTGCCTTTTGGGGTCGGGGGGAGGCGGGCAGAGGATCCACCTTTGTGAAAGGCAACGTGGCAGTGCCTATTCAGTCCCCAAATGTACCCCGTCACAGGCATAACTATGGTGGCTCACTGACACAGGTGCACAAGGAGACAAGCCCAAGAGCACTCACAGCAGCTGTGCTGGGGCCTTGACAACAAAACCCTGCACAACCCATGCTGAACACTGCAGCCTCCTAACCAGGGCATGGCTTATGGCAGTGTGAAGGCATGGGACAGAGCTATGGGGACCACACGGAACAGCTCCAGGAAAAACTTGTGTGAGGGAAGCGCACTGAGGAATGCCCTCTAAAATCATCTAAAGTGCATCAGAGGCCCAGTGTGGTCAGCACCCAGCAGGCATTCCCACCTACCCTGTGCCCCTTACAAACGTGGGGCCTCTGGGATCCACCAGTAGGGACCTCACATCCCTGTGGATGGTAGTCAAGGGCACTCAGCTTCCTTGGGAATGTGGGGGTATGTCAGAAGGAGAATGTGTTCAGATGTCATTTGCATCAACAGAAATGTGTACAGATGAACACACCAGGTCCTGAAGGACAGGCCTGCTGGTGAGGGCAGCCCCTGTTGGGAGAGTGGGCTGTGGATATAGGAAAACCCTGTCCTATAGCCCCCAGAGAGAGGGGGCAGCCTGGGAGGGAAGTGGCACTGAGGGCTGGGGTTCCCACCCAGCCTTTCCCCCAGAGGACACAATATGTAGACAGTGTTCCAGGACAGGCCCCCACAAGGAACTCCCCTGCCCAGGTGTCAGAGTGTAGGGTGAGAGCCCTGCATAGCCCATGTGCTTGGAGCCCCTTACTTGGGCGCAGGCCTGAGAAGCGCTGGGCAGGGGGACCATGGCCCACCTGGCTGCCAGTCACAGGAATTTGCATGGTCACTGCTCTTCCAGATGCCTCCCGAGGAGTCTGTCCCCATCAGACTGAGGAGGACACTAATGCAGAGCCTCCCAGGGAGTTGGGGGACTGGGAAAGTTGTCCCTATATGGGCGGGTTTATGCGTCTGCTAGAGCTGCCATAACAAAGTACTGAAACTAAGAGACTCAAGCAGCACACATTTGTTGCCTCAGCATTCTGGGGCTGGAAGTTCTAGATTCAGGTGTCAGAGTGTTGGTTTCTTCTGAGGGTATGAGGGAGAATCTGCTCCAGTCATCTCCCCCAGCTTCTGGTGGCTTACTGGCAGTCTTGGGTGTTCCCCAATCTCTGCCCTCATGTTCACTTGGTGTCCTCCTTGTGTATGTCTGTCTGTTCACATGGCTCTGTTTTTTGAAGAACATCAGTCCTATTGGGTTAGGTACACACCCTATTTCAGTATGACCTCATCTTACCTAATTACATCTGGGATGGCCCAATTTCCAAATAAGGACGTTCTGGAGTTAGGATTTCAACTGCGAGTTTTGGGGAGTACAGTTCAGCCATGACAGTGAGACTTCCTGACGTCCATTCTCCTTTGGAGCCCCCACAACCCTGATAACCTCACCCTCTTCCCTGGACAACTCACCGTGCTCCCTCCACCTTCTCATCCTGTTGGGTCTGCTGGGTGTACATGGGGTGGGGAGTGGCTCTCCAAACCCCTGAGTGCACCCTGTTGTTCCCAGGATGGTGTGCTGGTCCCCAGAATGTCCTGACCTCAGCCTTCACACACGCTCTTCCCCTTCCTGGGTTCAGCTAAGTCCTCTTTTGGGAAACATTCTGTGGTGATGATGATCATGAATATGATGAAGAAAACAAGTTAGGTAGCCTGAGCAGTTCTGTGTGGACCGGCTCATTAATTGTCGACACTGATGAAGACAGTGCCCTGGGTTTTACTGGAGTCAGGGAAATGCAGGGCCTCATGCCTGCTGGGACCACATGTGTCTGCATTAGGCCCCCCAGGACCATGAGGGGCTTCCCTTTTATGGAGTCTCTGCTCACCCAGAGGCTTTCTCTGGGACCAAGGGGCACACTGATGCTGGGTACCATCTCTTAATGCAAAGCAGACAAGCCTTATTAGGCCTCCTCAGCTGACTGCTTCCTTCTCTCCATGGGACTTCACCCTGGCCTCACACCCAAGAGGACCGTCACTGACTTCCTCCTGTCCCACCCGTGTGATCCCACTTCTCTTCCATACTCTCTCTGCCCACCTGGGTGGTCCCTGGCCTTCTCCCTGGCCCTGCCTTCTGTCAACTCCTGCACTGCCTGGTGTCATGCCCTACTGGACTATCCTTAGACAGGTCTGACAGTTCCGATGAGAAACCATGTTCCCTAGTATTTTGCCATGCCAGGAAGAGGGGCTATTGCCACGCTGGACATACTGCCCCACCAGGGGCTGGAAGGCCAGGGGTGAGCTCTCTCAGGGGGACCTTGGGCACCATATCAAGATGCTTGGAGTGGAACGGGTGTCAGGCTTGGGGAGAGGAAGCAGTTGGCAGGTGAAGTCTGGCACCCAGGATGAGTGGAGAGACGAAGACACACTTCTTTGTACCATAGGGTCTGTGGCATCGTCATCCCCTGGAACTACCCCCTGATGATGCTCTCCTGGAAGACAGCTGCCTGCCTGGCTGCTGGGAACACAGTGGTGATCAAGCCTGCCCAGGTGGGTCTGGGTGTGTTCCAGGTGGGGCCTATGGGCTGTAGAGGAGGAAACAGGTGCCCTGTTGGGCCCTTTGACCACCTGGGACTGGTTCCTCCTCAAGGGAGGAAAGGTACTACTGATGAGGGCTGGCCTTCCATGGGCCCGGCTCACAGCAGCAGAGGCAGCAGGCAGCAAGGGTCAATGTGGGCTGTAGGCAGAGTCTGTTCATTCGACCATGGGGTGGCTGAGTCAGGTTAGCCGTGTGTGTACCTGCAGCTGCTTGGTGAGCAGAGTTATTTTCCCACAGATACCAGCCCTCTGGATTTGGGGGAGCAGAAACCCTATTTGGTCCCTTGTCCAGGCCCCATGCTCTGAGACAGCTTTGGTCGCTTATTTGGCTTCAGAGACTGAAAGTCCTGGAGGGAGCAAGGGAGTGGTGGGATTTGTGCACCTGCACCCTCCCCCCCCCACCCCCGCCAGCCCTTCACACGGAAGCTGCACAGGTCAGGGTCACTCAGGCAGGCTGGAAGGGCCTGAGCAGGGTCCCCTGGGGACGAGGAACCCCTTGCACGAGCCTCAGCTTCTTCACCTGTATACTGAAAGTAACAGCCTGTCCCCTGCCTGCCCCCAGGGGTGTTAGGAACTGAAGGCAAGATGCTCCATCATGTGGCTCTGGACAGCGTACCCAGGTCTCCTGGCTACTTTGGGGAAACTTGGCTCCGAGAAAGTTATAATTTAAAACCCATCAATAGCGACAGCTAGCATTTATAGTATTCACCCTGAGGCAGCATTTTAGTCCATAACAAATTACATGAAAATTAAAAATTTGCACACATTTGCTTGTTTGAGCATGACAACAACTTTCTGAGATGACCCATAACCTCTCACATTACTGGGGGCTTGTTGTGCACAGATCCAGGCAATTGTCCCTGGAAGACCCGGTAACAGGCCTGTGCCCTCCCAGCGCCAGCACCCCACAGATTTGGAGGCTCAGCCTAAGGCCAGGTGGTAGGTGGGACACAACCCAAACTTTACAAGGAAAATTACCTGGGCCAGAAGAGGAACCACTGCTAGCAGGCCAGGGGAGAGGAATGGCCTTCAGCCACGACATGGTAATTAGAATCTCACACCCACCAGGGAGTTCTGGGCATTACCTGGCACTGAGGTGCTTCCAGGCAGTCCTGGGACACTGCACTCTTTGAGTGAAGAAGGTATGAATGTTCAGGAAGGGGCCAGGCCTGGCCACAGGGCTGGAGCCTGCCAGGAGAAGGCACTAGAAGACACAGGAGGTAGCAGGCCTTACTCCCCACTTTCCACTGAAGCTCTGGGGGAAGCTGGCTGGGTTGGCAGTACCCACTATGATGGGGCTTACCCTGGAGGGTCCTCCTGCCATGACTGCTCCTCCCTGCTTGCTACCTTGGCTGCTGGGAGAGGAAGGCCGAGCCCCACTTCCTGGTCCTTCCTGACCCAGTCTTCTTCCCTCCCTCCCCAGGTGACTCCACTCACAGCCTTGAAGTTTGCAGAGT
This sequence comes from Panthera pardus, assembly GCF_024362965.1. Lineage (NCBI taxonomy): Eukaryota > Metazoa > Chordata > Mammalia > Carnivora > Felidae > Panthera > Panthera pardus. The sequence continues at coordinate 60,019,125 of NW_026527013.1, forward strand.
TGACCTTGAAGGCTGGCATTCCCAAGGGCGTGGTCAACATCCTCCCTGGATCTGGTAAGGGATGTGGACAGGGGCATCTGGAGGTGCCAGGGCTCCAGGAAGTCAGAGATGCACTTGGTCAGAACAGGGCTTGCTGCATGATGTGCTCTAGTAGGGAAGAGTGATTGCTGGCCCAGTGATCCAGTGGGGGTGGCCAGCCTGTTGGGGAGATGGCTCTCTCCCACCGTGGGAGGGACCCAGACCTGGAAGGGTTCTAGCTTTCAAATGTTTCCCCGAATGTTTTCCATTTTTTGTGTGTTGTATATACAGGCTCTGGAATAAATTACATATCTTGGGAATTATTATATTTAAGAGACTTTATCTGTAGAACATTCTAGACTTAGAGCATTTAGGGAGGTATTACATGAATTGCTTGTTTAGTTTCTTCTGTGGTTAGTGGTCTAGTTTATTGGAAATGTTGTCCCTTCTGGCACACACTTAAAATACATTGGCATAGAGTCGTATTAATAATTTCTTATAACTAATTCCTTTTTTTATTCTCCCTTTGGTTGTTATAATATCCCCTTATACTTTTCACTTTTTCTTTCTCTTTTAAAATTGATTAAATTTGTGAAAAGTTCTTGTTCCTGTACTCCCCTCAAAAAACAAACAAAATAGCTCTTGAATTTCCTTACCCATCCCATTACTATTCTGTCATTTTTTTCTGCTTTTATCATTTTTATTTTCTTCTCTGTCCTCCTGTGTGCTTTTTTTTTGGTAACTTTTTGAGTTGAAAGTTTAATTCATTTATTTTTTTTGTCATTTAAAGGAAAGTATTTCCTTTAAATGAATAGAATAGTCCTTTAAATAGAACTTTGACAACACCTCATACTTTTTTATTAATATTTTCATTATTATAAATGTCTCTATTTATTTCCTTAATAGTTTTTGTCTTAAAGTTTGCTTCATCTGATATTAGCATAACTACTCTAACTTTCATGTGGTTCTTGTCTGCATGATGTATTTTTTTCATCCCTTTACTTGCAACATATTTATATCTGATGTCTCCTTGGACAGCATATATGTGGATCTTGTTTTGATCCATTTTGACAGTCTTTGCCTTTCTGACTGGATTGTTTAATCCATTTACATGTACTGTGATTATTGACATAGTGGATTTGTGTCTGCCATTTTACTTTTTGCTTTCTGTGTTTCCTGTCTTTTGTTTCTATGTCTCTTTTATGGCTTTCTTTACATTAGTGAATATTTTCTAGTGTAACATTTTAATTCTTTTAATGATTTTTTTCACAATAGAACTTTTAGTTATTTTCCTAGTTGGTTTCTCTAGGATTTTATCAGAAAATACTTCAGATTTATGCTAATTTAACTCCAGGGAAATATACAAATACTATTCCTAATCGCTCTATTACGTCTGTGCTGTTATGCCACATATTTTTGTGCACACATCACATTGATATACATTATAAACCCAATAGTATGCTGCTATAATTTTATGTCTATGAGAGAAGTTCAAGAGAAAGGGAAGCAAATATATAATTACGTAGTTTGCTATATTAACCTTATTTACATTTCTGGTTCTTTTCATTTGTTCCTCTTGTTGAGTTACTCTGGTATCTCTTCCTTACTCCTTTTCAGTTTTGCTCCCACCTACCTCTTTTCTGCTATTATTGTCAAATATATTTCATTTATATTTGTTGTAAATCCAACAATACAATTATATACACATTGTTTTTATACAACTGCTTTTTAAATCAGTTAAGAAAAGAAAGAAAATATACATTTAAGCTGTTTTTTATAATTATATAATTACCTTTCCTGGTGGTCTCTTATGGATTACTGTCTGAGTCACTTGCTTTCAGCTTGAAGAACTTCCTTCAGTATTGCTCACAAGGTGGGTCTGGTAGCAACAAATTATCAAAGTTTTTGTTTATCTGGACATGTCTTTATTTTTTGCTTTTATTTTTTGAAAGATAACTTTGCTAAATATGAGATTCTTGGTTGACAGTTTTGTTCTTTCAGTGTTTGGAATGTATCATCCCACTACCTTCTGGCCTCTGTTGTTTCTGATGAACAATCAGTTGTTTCTGTTAATCTTATTGGGGTTCCTTTATAAATGATTAATCATTTTTCTCTTGATACTCCCAAAATTTTCTTCTGTATTTGTTTTTCACTATTTTTACTAAGATGTGTTTGAGAGTGGATCTCCTTATGGTTATTCTACATTAAGCTTCATGGATTGAGCTATTTACTGAACTTCATGGATTTTTAGACTAATGTTTTTCCATCAAATTTGGGAAGTATTCAGCTGTTATTTATTTTAACATTTTTCTCTGCTCCTTTCTGTTTTTCTCTCTTTCTGTAACTCCCATTATGCATATGTTGGCGTGTTTAATGGTTACCCATTCCTTTCTGAGGCTCTTTTCATTTAAAGAAATTATTTTTCTCATTTTTAGGTTGCATAATGTCTATCTTAAAGTTCACTGATTCTTTCTTCTGCCAGTTCAAACCTACTGTTGAGCCACTCTACTGATACTTTTATTTCAGTTACTGTACTCTGTAGTTCAAGAATTTCTAGCTGGTTCTTAAAAATTTTATTATTGGGGGAGGGGCCAACATGGTGGAGAAGTAGGTGGAATCCATACTTCCCACGTCTCTCAAACAAAGAAGTGTAGAAGCCAAAGGACTTTGAAAACACCAGAGCCTGGAAGGAAAATAGACTGAAACTACAAGGAAGAAAATGGGAAAGCTGGAAAAAAGATAGATGGGCATGGAGGGGAGGGACCCCCTTCTGTGCAGAGACAAAGGGAAGAGAAAGAGTGGCTAGGGAAGTGCAAGACTGTATCTAGACAGGAGAAAGACCTCGGACTGAGACTGAGAAGGATTCGATCTCTAATTGTGGGGCTTTCTTCCAACTGGAGCCGGCTCCCTGCTCGCGCATCTGGGGAGGAGGGGAGCCAGGCCTGGGTGCTGTGGTAGGTCAGAGGCTCAGTCCGCAGTTGGAAAAAGTGGTTCCTCCCTAGAGGGTTGTGTGATAATACAGAACCTGCCTGTGTCCGCCACCCCTGGGCACAGTGGCTGGGCCAAGCGTGCAGTCTGCAGGAGGAAAAGGTGGCCATGTCCTTGGAGTGCTGTGGGAAAAGACAAAGGCTGCTTGCGTCTGCCACCCCAGGGGGCTCCTGGTGAGGGCAGCAGCTCTCAGTCTGCAGTAGGAGAAGGTGGTCCTCCCTGAAATGCGGTGGCACAGACAAAGCCAGCCAGGACCACATATCAGACCACACTGAGAGGCACTTCCCCAGTGCCAGAGTGCATGGAGCGGGACTTTGAATGCTAGCCAAGTGCAGGGTCAGGGGAGTTGGTGGAGCGAGAAGGACCACCCCATCTGCACTCTTGTCACAGTGAGGACAACTCAAACTGACTCCATCTGGTTGGCTCCATGGAGAAGAGACTGGGGCATCACCATTTCCCCCACACACCAACACCACCACCAAGGCTGGGCCTCAGGGATCACTCCCGGGGTCCTTAGTGGAGGTGGGTCCTGATTACACCAAACCACGCCCCTTTTCACTGGGTAACTGTATTCACTGGAGCTGCACGGATCCTACAAACAGCTACTCCCGACAAGCAATGCATTACCTGGATTAACTCTAGGTCCACTCTGGATATATAGATATATTCTCCTCCCCCACCATTTCTCTTCCTTATCTCTTCCCTCCCCTAGGCTGGTTACTCTGGTTATTAGTCTGTCTAAACAGACATATTTAATCCATTGTCTTGATACATGTTCTACACCTGCTTCTTTACACTCCCTTCTCCCTCTCTGGAATAATTAAGCCATAAGTTTCTCTGTCTGGGTAACTTTATCCTCGTTTTGTTTTCCTTGCCTCATTCTTTATTTTCCCTTCTCTCTGGATTAAACCTTTTAGTCTCTCTGCCTAATCAATGTTTATTCCTCCCCCCCACCACCCCGCTCCTGTTGTTTCTCCCTTTGTATGTGCTCTTCCATCAGCACCACCTCCATCCTCTCCTTTACTTGTAGTTGGTGTTCTGGGTTTTTTTTCTTTTTTGTCTTTAGTTTTTTGTTTTTGTTTGTTTGTTTGTGTTATTTGTTTGTGTATTTGCATGTTTTTGTCTCCTGTTTGTCTATCTGTTTTCCTTTACAGGGCTACTCCAAGGAACAAATCAAAGCACACCTGGTGGAGGGTCCATATTATCACTATGAATAGGGTAATAAAACAACCAAAGTCACAACAACAGAGAGCAAGTAACAATCCCCGAAAAAACTCCTGAAGGGCCAGGCCCTGGACAGTGTATAACCTTCATTTAATATAACAGTGCTCTCAGGTGTAGAGCACACAAGCTTTTAAAATACATCAGGGGCAGAAAACTAGCCAAAATGACGACACAGAAGAATGCTTCTCAAAAGAAACTCCAGGAAGTAGTGACAGCTAATGAATTGATCAAAGCCAATTTAAGCAATATAATGGAACAAGATTTTAGAATAATAGTCATAAACTTAATCACTGGGCTTGAAAAAAGCATAAAGGACAACAGAGAATCTATTGCTACAGAGATTAAGGGACTAAAAAATAGTCATGATGAATTAAAAAATGCTATAAATGAGGTGCAAAATAAAACGGAGACAGCCATAGTGCAGATTGAAGAGGCAGAGGGGAGAATAGGTGAATTAGAAGATAAAATTATGGAAAAAGACGAAGCTGAGAAAAAGAGATAAAAAACGCAGGAGTACAAGGGGAGAATTAGAGAACTAAGTGATGCAATCACATGGAACAATATCCATATCATAGGAATTCCAGAAGAAGAATAAGAGAGAAAGAGGCTGAAGGTGTACTTGAACATATCATAGCTGAGAACTTCCCTGATCTGGGGAAGGAAACAGGCATTGAAATCCAAGAGGCACAGAGAACTCCCTTCAGACATAACTTGAATTGCATGACATATCATAGTGAAACTGGAAAAACACAAGGATAAAGAGAGAATTCTGAAAGCAGCTAGGGATAAAGGGGCCCTAACAGGTAAAGGTAGACACATAAGGGTAGTAGCAGACTTATCTAATGAAACTTGACAGGCCAGAAAGGAATGGCAGGAAATCTTCAATGTGATGAACAGGAAAAATATGCAGCCAAGAATCCTTTATCCAGCAAGTCTGTCATTCAGAATAGAAGGAGGGATAAAGGTTTTTTCCAAACAAACAAAAATGGAAGGAATTCATCACCACTAAAGCAGCCCTACAAGAGATCCCAAGGGGGATTCTGTAAGTGAAATGTTGCAAGGACCACAAAGTACCAGAGACACCACTACAAGCATGAAGCCTACAAACATCACAATGACTCTAAACCCATATCTTTCAATAATAACACTGAATGTAAATGGACTAAATGCTCCAACCAAAAGACATAGGGTATCAGAATGGATTAAAAAAAAACCCCACAAGACCTATCTATTTGCTGTCTACAAGAGACTCATTTTAGACCTGAGGACACCTTCAGATTGAAAGTGAGGGGATGGAGAACTATATTACACTACTGGAAGTCAAAAGAAAGCTGGAGTGGCCATACTTGTATCAGACAAAGTAGACTTTAAATTAAAGGTTGTAACAAGAGATGAAGAAGGGCATTATATAATAATTACACGGTCTATCCATCAGGAAGATCTAACAATTATAAATGTCTATGCACCGAATTCAGTAGCACCCAAATATATAAAAAATTAATCACAAACATAAGCAACCTTATTGATAAGAATGTGGTAATTGAAGGAGACTTTAATACTCCACTTACAACAATGGATAGAACATCTAGACAGAGAATCAATAAAGAAACAAAGACCCTGAATGATATATTGGATCATATGGACTTGACAGATATATTTAGAACTCTGCATCCCAAAGCAGCAGAATATACTTTCTTCTCGATTGCACATGGAACATTCTCCAAGATAGATGGCATACTGGGTCACAAAACAGCCCTTACCAAGTATAAAAGAATTGAGATCATACCATGCACACTTTCAGACCACAATGCTATGAAACTTGAAATCGACCACAGGAAAGAGTCTGGAAAACCTCCAAAAGCATGGGGGTAAAAGAAGACCCTACTAAAGAATGAATGGGTCAGCCAGGAAATTAGAGAAGAAATTAAAAACTATATGGAAACAAATGAAAATAAAAAGACAACAATCCAAACACTTTGGGATGCAGTGAAGGCAATCCTGAGAGGAAAATACATTGTAATCCAGGCCTATCTCAACAAACAAGAAAAATCCCAAATACAAAATCTAACAGCACACCTAAAGGAACTAGAAGCAGAACAGCAAAGACACCCCAAACCCAGCAGGCAAAGAGAGATAATAAAGATCAGAGCAGAAATAAACAAGAATCTAAAAAACAGTAGAGCAGATCAATGAAACCAAGAGTTGGTTTTTGAAAACATAAACAAAATTGACAAACCTGTGCCAGGCCTCTCGAAAAGAAAAGGGAGAGGACCCATATAAAGTCATGAAGGAAAATGGAATTATTACAACCAATCCCTCAGAAATACAAGCAATTATCAGGGAATACTATGAAAAATTATATGCCAACAAACTGGACAACCTGGAAGAAATGGACAAATTCCTAAGCACCCACACACTTCCAAAACTCAAACAGGAAGAAACAGAATATTTGAACACACCCATAACCAGCGAAGAAATTGAATCAGTTATCACAAATCTCCCAATAAATAAGAGTCTAAGACCAGATGGCTTCTCTGGGGGATTCTGCCATACATTTAAAGCAGAAATAATACCTATCCTTCTCAAGCTGTTCCCAAAAATAGAAAGGGAAAGAAAACTTCCAGACTCATTCTATGAAGCCAGCATTACTTTGATTCCCAAACCAGACAAAGACCCAGCAAAAAAAGAGAACTACAGGTCAATATCCCTGATGAATACGGATGCAAAAATTCTCAACAAAATACTAGCAAATCGAATTCAACAGTGTAAAAAAAGAATTATTCACCATGTTCAAGTGGGATTCATTCCTGGGCTGCAGGGCTGGTTCAATATTTGCAAATCAATCAATGTGATACATCACATTAATAAAAGAAAAGATAACAACATGTCAATCCTGTCAATCGATGCAGAAAAAGCATTTGACAAAATTCAGCATCCTTTCTTAATAAAGACCCTCGAGAAAGTCGGGTTAGAAGGAACATACTTAAACATCATAAAAGCCATTTATGAAAAGCCCACAGCTAATATCATCCTCAATAGGGAAAAAACTGAGAGCTTTCCCCCTGAGATCAGGAACACTACAGGGATGTCCACTCTCACCGCTGTTGTTTAACATAGTGTTGGAAGTTCTAGCATCAGCAATCAGACAACAAAAGGAAATCAAAGGCATCAAAATTGGCATGGATGAACTCAAGCTTTCACTTTTTGCAGATGACATGATATCATACATGGAAAACCCGATAGACTCCACCAAGAGTCTGCTAGAACTGATACATGAATTCAGCAAAGTCGCAGGACACAAAATTAATGTACAGAAATCAGTTGCATTCTTATACACTAACAATGAAGCAACAGAAAGAGAATAAAAGAAACTTATCCTATTCACAACTGCACCAAGAATCACAAACTACCTAGGAATAAACCTAACCAAAGATGTAAAAGATCTGTATGCTGAAAACTATAGAAAGCTTATGAAGGAAATTGAAGAACATACAAAGAAATGGAAAAACATTCTGCGCTCATGGATTGGAAGAATACATTGTTAAAATGTCAATGCTACCCAAAGCAATCTACACATTCAATGCAATCCCAATCAAAATTGCACCAGCATTCTTCTCAAACCTAGAACAAGCCATCCTAAAAATTGTATAGAACCACAAAAGGCCCCGAATAGCCAAAGTAATATTGAAGAAGAGGACCAAAGTGGGAGGCATCACAATCCCAGACTTTAGCCTCTACTACAAAGCTGTCATCATCAAGACAGCATGGTATTGGCACAAAAACAGACACATAGACCAATGGAATAGAAGACAGACTCCAGAATTGGACCCACAAAAGTATGGCCAACTAATCTTTGACAAAGCAGGAAAGAATATCCAAGGGAAAAAAGTCTCTGTAACAAGTGGTGCTGGGAGAACTGGACAGCCACATGCAGAAGAATGAAACTAGACCACTTTCTCACACCATTCACAAAAATAAACTCAAAATGGATAAAGGACCTGAATGTGAGACAGGAAACCATCAAAACCCTAGAGGAGAGAGCAGGAAAAACCCTCTCTGACCTCAGCTGCGGCAATTTCTTACTCGACACATCTCCAAAGGCAAGGGAATAAAAAGCAAAAGTGAACTATTGGGACCTCATGAAGATAAAACGCTTCTGCACTGCAAAGGAAACAATCAACAAAACTAAAAGCCAACCGAGGAATGGGAAAAGATATTTGCAAATGACATATTGGACAAAGGGCTAGTATCCAAAATCTATAAAGAACTCACCAAACTCCACACCCGAAAAACAAATAATCCAGTGAAGAAATGGGCAGAGGACATGAATAGACACTTCTCTAAAGAAGACATCCAGATGGCCAACAGGCACATGAAAAGATGCTCAACGTCGCTCCTCATCAGGGAAATACAAATCAAAACCACACTGAGATACCACGTCACCCTAATCAGAGTGGCTAAAAATGAACAAATCAGGAGACTATAGATTCTGGAGAGGATGTGGAGAAATGGGAACCCTCTTGCACTGTTGGTGGGAATGCAAACTGGTGCAGCCACTCTAGAAAACAGTGTGGAGTTTCCTCAAAAAATTAAAAATAGATCTACCCTATTACCCAGCAATAGCACTGCTAGGAATTTACCCAAGGGATGCAGGAGTACTGATGCATAGGGGCACTTGTACCCCAATGTTTACAGCAGCACTTTCAACAATAGTCAAATTATGGAAAGAGCGTAAATGTCCATCAACTGACTAACGGATAAAGAAAACGTGGTTTATATATACAATGGGATACTACTTGGCAATGAGAAAGAATGAAATATGGCCTTTTGTAGCAATGTGGATGGAACTGGAGACTGTTATGCTAAGTGAAGTGAGTCATACAGAGAAAGATACCATGTTTTCACTCTTATGTGGATCCTAAGAAACTTCACAGAAGACCATGGGGGAGGGAAGGGGGAACAAAATTTACAGAGAGGGAAGGCGGCAAACCATAAGAGACTCTTAAATACTGAGAACAAACTGAAGGTTGATGGCGGGTGGGGGAGAGGGAAAATGGATGATGGACATTGAGGAGGGCACCTGTTGGGATGAGCACTGAGTGTTGTATGGAAACCAATTTGACAATGAATTACATATAAAAATATTTTGTTATTGATATTGTCTACTAGATGAAGACAAGTGTGGTCTTTATGCATGGTTTCCTTTAGTTCTTTGAACATATATAATGGCTGCTTTGACATCTTTGTTGAGTATGACGTCTGGGCCCTCTCAGCTTCTACTGCCTGCTTATTTTTCTCTATCCTGTGATAGGTTATGCTTTCCTATTTCTTTGCATGCATCATAGCTGCGTTAAAAGCTGGCACAATTTAGGTAATATCTTCTTCCCTTTGCAAAGTGTGTTTTCATTATTTGCTTGTTTATGTCTTTAATGACTTGGCCAGGCTATTTGAGTGACGTCTATTTGCCCTGTGGTGTGTAGCCAGTGATGGCACTCGTCAGGGACACAGCCTTGAGCATGGGATGATAGCAGTTTTAGCAGGGCTCTCTATGACTCTCTTTTCCCCTGTTCTCTGTGTTGCTATCTGCCCTTTTGGTGTCATACTCAGCAGTTCAGCTCCACTAACTAGTCTGGTTGCTCTATTGTTTTTAACAATGGCCTGGGACATCAATTGCTCCATGATAAGATCCAATTAAATTTGGACCCCTTTGCAGGGGTAGTTTTTGAGGCCAGACTTTGAGGTTTGTTTCTACCCAGAGGGCTCTCCCTGGTTCTCTCTGGTAAACTAACTGACCTATGCTTACCTTAATGCTGTCATAGAGCTATCAGCCTTCTCTTAAGGGCTCATCCCCAAAATCTCCGTTGTTTTTGAGAATGCCCTTAAAATTCAACCTCACCACACAGTTTCAAATAAAGTCAGTATTTTTTAGGAGCTCTCGGTTCTTACAGAAATCTTCTCCCCCTGCCCCAAATCTCTGAACCTCTGGCACAAGTGATGGGTCCTATGAGGGAGCTGGGATTAGGCAGATGAGGCCCCCTGGTCTCAGCCTGCCACACCTGGGTTAGAGCCTTCTCTAGTCCCTAGAGTAGGGACTAGGTGGAAGCCATAGTCAGCAAGAATTTAGCCTCTAAAACACAGAGTTGGGGGCGCCTGGATGCCTCAGTCGTTTATGCATCCAACTTCAGTTCAGGTCATGATCTCACGGTCTGTGGGTTCAAGCCCTGCGTAGGACTCTGTGCTGACAGCTCAGAGCTTGGATCCTGGAACCTGCTTCGTGTTCTGTGTCTCCCTCTCTCTCTACCTGCCCCTCCCCTGCTCATGCTCTGTTTCTCTCTCTGTCTCACAAAAATAAATTTTAAAAAATGTTAAAAAAAAATTAAAAGAGTTGGAGGAGGTGAAAAATGGTGAGATGTTATATCCCTGGAGTGGGAAATGGAGGAGAGGAACCCTGCCTTCGTGGCCACACCTGTCTGGGGTAGAGTTTCCATCACCTGGAGGGAGAGAATGGTTCATGGCTTGGTTACCACAGACTCTCACTGTTCTTACTGAGATTTAGTAAATTTACTTGAATAAATGTTTCTTCATTTGCTTAAATGGAAGTTTAGGAAAACTTTCAGAGATTGTATATGGTTGGGTTTTTTTTTTTGTAAATCATTTTCACCAGTTATGGTTATTTCCCTGGGAATTGTCATACTAATCTTCAGCAGTGACTCCAACCTCATGCTTTTTGAATTTATTGTGTTCATATTTTTATTATTCTTAAATAACATACAACTGTAGTTTTGACATCTTCTTTGACTCAGTAATACTTAAAAAAATCCAATTGTTTTTTCTTTCTAAAATTCTGTTTCTATGTTTCTAGTTTTATTATGTCATGATCAGAGAATATGGCCTTTGCATGTTTGCTAGTGCTGCCATAACAAAATACCACAAACTAGGTAGCTTAAGCAACAGAATCATACTGACCAAGTAGACTAGAAATCAGAGAGGAAGGTGTCACTAAGGCGATGCTCCCTCTAATGGCTCTAGAGATGATCCTTCTTTGCCTTTTCCTAGCTTTAGAAGCATCACTGATTTCTGCTCTGATCTTGACATGGTACTTTGTCTCTATGTGTGTCTGTATTCAAGTCTCCCTCCCACTTTTTTTTTTAAGATTTATTTATTTATTTGGAGATAAGAGAGAGAGAGAGAGAGAGCGCCAGCAGGGGAGGAACAGAGACAAAGGGAGAGAGAATCCTAAGCAGGCTCTACACAGTCAGCGCAGAGGCCGATGTAGGGCTCACACCCACAAATCATGAGATCACGCCCTGAATGGTAACCAAAAGTCAGATGCTCAACTGGCTGAGCCACCCAGGCACCTCTCAAATTGTGTCAGAGGATACCATTGACCTAATAAATCCATTACTGGGTTAAGGCCAACCCTAATGATGTTATTTTAACTAATTACATCTGTAACAACACTATTCCCAAATAAAGTCACATTCTGAGGATATCAACATATGAATGGGGGAAGACACAATCCAACCCACAATAGCCTGTAAACATTCTGCTTTCTAAAATGGAGAATTTCTGGGGCACCTGGCTGGCTCAGTCAGTGGAGTGAGAGACTCTTGGTCTCAGGGTTGTGAGTTCAAGCCTCACATTTGGTGTAGATATTACTTAAAAACAAAATCTTTAAAATAGAAATTTTCTTTTTTTTTGATGTCCTTTTTTTAAATGTTTATTTATTTTTGAGAGAAAGAGCTCAAGCAGGGGAGGGGCAGAGAGAGAGAGAGACACAGACACAGAATCCGAAGCAGGCTCCAGACTCTGAGCTGTCAGCACAAAGCCCAATGCAGGGCTCAAACCAACAAGTTGTGAGATCATGACTTAAGCCAAAGTCAGACATTTAATCGACTGAACCACCCAGGTGACCTTAAAATGGAGAATTTCTTTGTGGTCTGACATATGACACATTCTTGTGAATATTTCTTGAACAGCCTGAAACATGATGATGATGATGATGATATACACTTTATTTTTCAGAGCAGTTTAAGGTTTACAGAAAAATGGAGTAAAAAGTACAGAGAGTTCCCATATACCTCATATCCCCATGTGTGTACAGCCTCCCTCACTATCGACATCGCACAACAGAGTGGTACATATGTTACAATTGACAAACTTACACTGACACATCATTATCACCCAAAGTCCATAGTTTTCATCAGGATTCACGCTTGGTGTTGTACATTCTATGACTAATGTGTTATGACATGCCTCCACCATTGTGGTATCATATGGAATAGTGTCACTGCCCTAGGACTTCCCTGTGCTTCACCTACTTTGCCTCCCTCCCTCCAACCCCTGGCAATCTTTCACTGTCTCCATAGCTATGCCTTTTCCAGTACATCATATAGTCAGACTCATATAGTATACAGTCTTTTCAGAGTGGCTTCTTTCACTTAGTAATATGTATTTAAGTTTCTTCCACATCTTCTCATGGCTTGATAGCTCATTTCTTTTTGGTGCTGAATAATATTCCATTGTCTGGATGTGCCACAGATTATTTATCTATTCACCTACTGAAGGACATCTCAGTATCTTCCATGTTTTGGTAGCTATGAATAAAGCTGCCATAAACATCTATGTGTAGTGTTTTCTGTAGACATAAGCCTTCAACTCACTTGGTAAATACCAAGGACTGTGATTGGTGGATCATATGCTAAGGTTATGTTTACTTTTGTAAGAAATGACCAAACTGCCTCACAAAGCAATTGACCCACTTTGCATTCCTACCAGTAATGAATGAGAGTTCCTTTTTCTCCACATCCTCTCTAGCATTTGGTGCTGTCAGTGTATTGGATTTTGGCCATTCTAATAATTGTGTAGTTGTGTCTCATTGTTGTTTTAATTTGCAATCCCTAATGACATATATTGAGCATCTCTACATATACTTATCTGCCATCAGTATATCTTCTTGATGTGGTGTGTGTACAGACACTGCCTGTGCAATTTTTTCATTGGGTGGTTTACTTTCTTAGTGTTGATTCTTTTTTTGAGATCTTTATATATATATTTTTTAATGTTTATTTATTTTTGAGAGAGACAGAGAGAGAGGGAGACACAGAATCTGAAGCAGGCTTCAGGTTCTGAGCTGTCAGGACAGAGCCTGATGTGGGGCTCAAAACTCACAACCATGAGATCATGACCTGAGCCAAAGTTGGACACTCAACCAACTGAACCACACAGGCGCCTCGAGATCTTTGTATATTTTGGATAGCAGTCCTTTATCAGATGTGTCTTTTGCAAATATTTTCTTTCCCAAACAGTTATTTTCTTTTTAACAAGAATTGTGGAATGGAATTAGTTTCTTAAGTATATGTAGAGGATGAGAGTGTCCCACTTCAAACCAACTGAACCAGAATCTTCACAGGTGCACCTGGGCGTATGCAGTTTTACAAGCTCAGAGGCAGGGGAGCCATGGAAATGAAGGGGTGACTGGGTGGAGGAGACCAGGAATAGACAGTTGATAAGGTGGGGAAGGGAAGTATCAAGACTGACTCCCAGTTCATGGCTTGAACAACTGGTTGCAAAGAGAGGTTGTTTACTGACATGGAGAACCCGGAGAAGGAACACGTCTGGGGAAAGATTAAGAGTTCAGTGTCAAATATGTTGAATATGAGAGGCTGCAAGGCATCCAAGTGGAGATGCCGAGCAGTCAGAGGAATCATAAATGGATCTGGATTGCAGGCAGATTTAGAGGATGATGTGTCTGAAGATGACATTTGAAGAGGCGAGCCAGGGTGAGGTCAAGCTGAGGAGACAGTGTGCGTTGAAGAAAGGAGAAAATGGCCTTATTTTAACTTACCTCTTTAAAGACCCTGTCTCCAACACAGTCGGATCTGAGGTACTAGAGGTTGACATAATGAATTTTTAGGGCATGCAATTCTGCCCACAGCAGAGAGGGAATAGGCCCTGGGCATGGAGGGTACTAAGTACTTGGGGTGCACAGCCCAGAGGCCTGGCCTAAAGAGGCACGTGCCAGGGGTGGAGAGTTTGTACCTCACCCTCAGCACCTGCTGGCTGCCCTGACTCCCTCACTGACTCCAACCTGCAGGCTCGCTGGTTGGCCAGAGACTCTCAGACCATCCCGATGTGCGGAAAATTGGGTTCACAGGTTCCACAGAGGTGGGAAAACACATCATGAAAAGGTAGGTGTTGGGGATACCCCTAGCCACAGTGTGAAGATGTGGACAGTGCTGTGTGTGAGCTTGAGGCAGGTCTGGGCCCAGTGTCTGAGTTTCTGACCAGCCCCTGTGGAGGCCAGTGCAGCTGCTCCACGGAGCACACTCAGACCTGGGGCTGCTGGAGGCTCCATGCGATTTGGGGCCCTGAGCATGCATGGCCACTTGGGACAGAGCTGCTCTGAATTGAGATGGGCTTCAAGTGTCAAAGGCCCCCTGGATTTTGAAAACTTAGTGCCCAAAGTAGCTGATTAATAACTTTATATTGATGGCAGTTTGAAATAATTTATGAATTGGGTTAAATAAAATACATTTAAATTAATTTCATTGGTTTCTTCTTAGTGTTTCTTTTAAAGCTAAAAGGAATTTACTTTTGTTTTTTAGTGGTTAGTAAAAAAAAATTCTCTTACATTTGTGGCTGGTCTTTGAGGCTTTTGTTCTATTGGACAGCCCTGTTCTAGAACATCCTTTCGTCTCTTTTTCCTGGGACTTGCCTCAAACCACCTGGGTTTCTATTCCCTGGCTCTGTTAATAATTCATGATAGGACCAGGGCCAAGCCCTGACCCTCCGGGCCTCAATTTCCCCACCAGTTGAGTTTGCATGCTCCGAGGTGCTGGTTTGTGCAGACAACAAGCTTGGGGCTACAGACAGGGCTGGACTGCAGGACAGTACCTCATAGCCCTGGCTGTCCCAAGACAAACACTGGATGCCCCAGCACCACCCCACTGAAGCTGAATTCTGGGGATGGGTTTCAGGCGTGTGTACTTGAGTAATAGTTACAAATAGAGAGGAGCTGGAGTTTCTGTTGGACATAGTGATGCCTTTCTCTGAGGTCACATGAACACCCACCACTGCCTGTGCTATAAGACTCGTGTGTGAGACCTTCCAGAGCAGTCCAACTACGACATGACAATTACACGGGAGAAAGGCTTCTCTTGTGTTAAAACACCACCTTATTGTAGCCCCCAGTGCAGAGCAGTGTTCTTTTTCCCTGGGACACTTCTGTAGCCCATGACCCTGCTTTCCAGGGGCCTCTTTGTGCCCCCACAAGATGGGGTTCTCACCCCTTGGCCCCACACATGCCCTTTGTGGGACAGGGTGCATCCTGGGCCCTGGTGCCTTCCTTAAGTGGGCACCATGTTTATGAGGATCACAGCAGCTTTATATGGCATATTTTTCTGGGCCAGGAGCCACAGCCAATGTGGCTGGTAGAGTGTATCTTTAGGGTCAGTGGAGGCTGACATCACAGCCTGTGAATGGGTCCAGGAAGAGCAACTCTGAAGTGTTTTGAGTGCAGCAGAGCAAGCCTCAGCATTGAAGAGAGGGAGGCTGGTGGTGGTGCAGGACTGATAGTTGGGGTGCAGATGGACGGATGAGGGAGTGGGGGCAGGGGCTAACTGCAAGTAGTCACAGCAGTTGATTTACAAGTAAATCATCTGGTCTTCCCAATGCTGTGTAGGCAATAGTCCTATGTAAGCACATATGTGCTAGGGTGAGTGAGGGCTCAGTAAATGTCAGCTCTGAGGACTTCAGGGCAGGAGGGCTTGGGTGGGTGTCCTGTGGCTCTGGGACTGCCATCACCTGAGGACATTCCAAGAATACCCTGAGGCTGGCGCCTGAGATGAGAGCCTTCTTCCTGGGTAAGTCCTGAGCAAGGAGACCCCCCCACCACTCCCACCCTGTGCCATGCTTGTGTTTCACTGACCCACTCCTGTGAGTGTCCCTTTGAGGACAGTGTCAGTAAGTCCACTTTGTGCCCACTGATATAGCATGCGATGGACCCCCACCTTCTCTCTGTTTGCACCTGTCACTAAACATCCAAGGGGACAAAGGCCCTATGACACTGTAGCCACGCCAATGGGGGAATGGTTCTGTGTTTGGTTTATTCATTGGATAAACACAGCTGCATGACCAGACACATGCCTGTCCACCCTGGTGGGGCTTATTCTCTGATGGGCAGGGTCAGACACAAATACTCCACACAGCAAAGCACATCAGGCACGGAGCTCAGGAGCATGCAATTTATAGGGAACAACCAGGGCAGGCACCCCAGCAAGGGGACATTGGAGCAGAGGCCAGAAGAAAGTGATGAATGAAGTTCAAGGATATGTGAAGCAGGAAGGGTCCTGAGGGGCTGTGAGAGCAAAGACCCCGCTGTGGGCGTAGCCTGGGTGCGGAGAAGGAGGAAGGCAGTGGTGTGGAGAGAGGAGTGAGGCAGGGAGAGCAGATGAGTGTGGGAGTGGGGAGAAGCCCCCTCTGACCCTCTGCTTGCTCTTTGAGTACAGCATGCTTTGGAGCTTCCCTCGGCTCCTCCACCTGGAGCCCCTGTGTCCCCATCTCCCAGGGACTCAGCCCTACCAACCTATGTCCCTTTCAGCTGCGCCCTGAGTAACGTGAAGAAGGTCTCCCTGGAGCTGGGCGGGAAGTCGCCCCTCATCATCTTTGCTGACTGTGACCTCAGCAAGGCTGTGCAGATGGTGAGGGCCGGCCTGAAGGGGGTGGGGGGCGGACATGGGGTGCCCATCGCTGATTCCACAAACTCACAAAATTGGCCTAGACTGGCAGGAAGGGGCCTAGGGGACAAAGAATTCCATATGCCTTCCAGAAAAACAAACTTCCCAAGATGTTTCATAACTGTCAGGATTTGAGATCAGCTTCACAGAATGGGAAATGTTAGCCATGTTCCCATCTGTTCTGGTCAGCATGAAACCCTTTCCTTTTTGCTATGTCTGTTTGCCCAGTTCCACCACTGACTCATTGGGCAGCCTCAGGCAAGTTACTTAACTTTTCTGGCCCTTGCATTCTCACCTGTATCATGGGGAGAATACACCTATGGTTGTTACAGCGATTCAACATGCTATTAAGTCTGAAGGGCTTAGAAGATGTAGCAGGTGCTGTGTGTCAGTTGTCCTTATGTTCGTATTGTCACTCATTGTTACGCCTCAGTCCCCCTCTCCACACTTTGGGAGCAAACCAGTAAGGCCATGTTCAACCATGTGCCCAAATATGCCCCATTCTGTCTAAGTCTCAAGGTGTCTTGAAGCACAATGTGACACCCAGCATGGACAGGAAAGAGAGTACAGCCTCAGGGAAACTGAGGGAGACAAGTACATCAGCCCAAGGGTCTTGACCCTGGTGCCAAGGCCACTGCTGCAGGGCCAGTGGCTCAGGCCATGTCATTGGGCAGTGCAATCCCAGCTGCCATGAGAGCTGAGCTTGACCCAGAGCAGTCAGGCTCACCCTCCTCCCCTGCTCCCCCACATAGGGCTCCCCAGGTCCAAAATACAGGCTCCCTTGAGCCACTGAGGACAGTCATTCTGGACCCCTGCCAGGAGTTCTCTCAGGCCTGAGCTGGCACCTTGTCCCTCAAAGACATGGGGCTGCTGCCTGCTCCAAGCTAACAGACCCTCCAGGCTCAGCCCCAAGAGGGTGAGTTCTGACCCCTCCTGTATCACCCCAGGGAGCATGCCTGCATACAGGGTCTCCAGGCTCACTCCCCAACTCCCACTTGTTCTCCACTCTCTGCAGTGTGGACACAGGTGTCCCCAGGGGATAGGACTCATCTCTCCTCTTGAGGTGACTGAGGAATGAGTGGAGCCTGTATGCCCAGCACTGGCTGGGTCTGGCCCACCATCCGTCAAAGGTCAAGACATACACATTCTTCCCCTTCCTTATAGGAAGGGGTTACCTGGGGCCGATGGGATGTGGGGGGATGGTGCCTTGGGAGAGGTTGTAAGCCAGCATCTTTATCCATTCTCTGAAGGGGATGAGCTCTGTCTTCTTCAACAAAGGTGAGAACTGCATTGCGGCGGGCCGGCTCTTCATAGAGGACTCGATCCACGACCACTTTGTGCAGAAGGTGGTAAGTTATGCTGAAGAGTCCTCACCAGGAAGACTTGGGCTGCAGGGGGTTGGGGACAGGGAGACAGGGCTGGGCCAGGTGGAGTCGGGCACTGTTCATCTGAGCAAGGAAACCCTCAGGCAAAGCCGTATCATTTTTACTGGTTTTTATTGTTTCAGCAAGAAATAGCAACCCTGCACCTCACACTGACATAACCAGAAAGGGCCTGTGCTAGGGCACGTCTGCAGCAGTGAAGCCTGAGCCAGGAATTCAGGTGCATGTGGCTCACTAAGGATGAGCTCTCAGGTGAAGACTAAGGGGTGAGAGGGACTAGGAGAGGACAGAGACAGGACATGGTCTCAAGTGACATCCAGCCCTAGCCTGACCCACACATAGGAGCTCTGGAGCAAGAAGGACAGCTCTTAGGTGTACCCCTGGGTCAAGGGCCAGGCGTTTATCCCCTCTCAACAGTTGTTGGCTGTGAGTGTCCATGGACTAGAGGAGTTCCCCCCTGGACCTGGGACCATCAGCAACCACTTCTCATGGCTGCTGTGGGATGGGTGCCCACAGGGGCATGGCGCTGATAGCATAGAACCAGAGGGAAAGTCACCCTGTCCCCACTGACTCTCTTAGAAAAGGCTGTGGGGGAGGATGTTGGTTGGCATGACTGGGTCCCAGGTCCATCTCTGGTCCATTTAGTGATTGCAGGACCCACAGGGCTCTGGTTGGCTCAGCTTCAGCCAAGAGCCCTTCCCCACATCCTGGAAAGGAGAGTCTGATCACAGTGGGTAAGGGAGGGGATGCTGGAACACAACCCCTGTGTGCAGGTTTAAACACACTGTATGAAGCCAGGAAAAAAGAGAGAGCAGGACTGAGACAAGGCAGGACAGGTGTTCGGAAGGAGTTCTGGAGAAGGTCTTTTGTTTTAGAGAGAGAGAGAGTGCATGTGCACTTGAGTGGGGGAGGCACAGACAGAGAGAGAGAGAATCCCAAGCAGGCTCCATGCTGTCAGTGTAAAGCCCAACATGGGGCTCGATCCCACAAACAGCGAGATCACTACCTGGTTCGAAACTGAAAGTTGGACACTTAACCCACTGAACCACCCAGGTGTCCCTGGAGAGGGTCTTGCATAATGGGTAAAAATATGAAAGGCAGGGAGGAAAGGAGCAGACCTTCTAGAAAAGGGAGTGTAACAGCTTTTTCCATGTCATAAGCTAGTCCCCAAACTTAGTGGCTTTGGTAAATGCTGTTTGTGCAGTCATCGTCCTGTGGGTTGGCACCGTGGGCACCAACCCAGGTTCACCTGAGGTTGGCTCGTGCATCTGCGGCCAGCAGGAGCACTGGTGGCTGCACTGGGGAGGCTCATCTTTGTCCTTGTGTTGCTTCCTCTCACAGTGTGTGCTCGGGCACATGCGGGGCCAGTGGCAGGGTTCCCAAGAGTGAGAGCAGGAGTTGAGAGCCCTCTTGGATCTCTCAAAGGTTGCTCATGCCACATTCTACCTGCCAAAGCAAGTCACAGGCCACCCCAGTTTCAAAGGGTGGGAAACCAGCTCCACCTCGATGGGAAGTGCATACAGTGGTGTCCACTTGTATAACCCACTGTAGTTTGGGAGCTGGGAAGCCTGGCTGAGCAAGTCCTTTGCTGTGACACGCCCAGCACAGGAATAGCTGAACCTGGGACACGGATGGAGAATCATGATGGAGGGGGCGGCTCACTGAGCGGATGTGGTTATGGGGAGCACAACCCTTCTGGAGACTGCAGGGAAGTCATGAAACTCCCACAGAGTGAGGCAGGGGACAGAATCCCAGGATAACTCTCAGGATCATCTCAGTTCCCAAATACAGCAAGGGAGAAGTGCACCCAGGACGGTCAGCACCATTGCTCTTGGAGTCCTAGGGAGATTGGGTGGAGGGTGGCCAAGTGAGAGCAGAGAAGGGGAGCAAAGCAGGAGATGGGAACCCCCTTCAGCACAGAGAAGGGGTTCTTGGTGAAAGGGCAGAGGGTGTTTCTCAGGGACTTGAGTGTCTGCTGCATCTGATTAGGCCTGTCTGGAATGTGTACGCAGAGCCTGAATGGAGGGGTGAGACAGCCCTCGCCTCAGAGGTAGAGGAGATGGCCAGTCAGGTCTGACCTTGATGCAGCCACAGGGAGGGTGTAGATGACCTTGTTTGATTTTAGGAAACCAAGGAAGGAGCCTGGAGAGAGAAAAATGGAAGGGGTGGATCCTAGCCTGGAGCCCAGAAGTTCTGATGTCTACATCCCACTGGTTATGCCATCTGAGTTCTTTTTCATAGCACAGCATCCCATACTCAGAGGCTTTTATGACTCTCTGCATTCAGCCCCAGAATCCAGCAGACACCATCTGGCACATCGTTTGTGGAGACCCAGACCTGTGTCTCCAGGCAGCAAAGACTTTTGTGTTGGCTGAGGCAACAGGGAAGGCTTCCTGGAAGGAGGAGGCCCTGAAGCTGGGCCCTGAAGCAGGCAGAAGTGGGAGCAGGAGTGGGTGGACTCAAGGCCCAGGCCCCTCTGCTCTACTCTTACCACTGGGGCATTGCAGCAGGACTGGTGTTTCCTGGCCCCATCCCCATCCCCATCCCATGTTCTGGAGTCCCCAGACAAATGTTCTTTCAGCTTCTCGGCCTGTGAAGCTGGGCACAGGACCAGTGTAGAGACACACTCTGTTGACACCACCCCCAGCCCCATGTCCGGCCCTCACCCATATCCCTGGACACCTCTGTTTTCCCAGCTCATCTGATGCTACGCTCAGGTCTCCTTGCACATAGGATACATCTTGGGTTTCAGCTTGGAAGGCAGGTTTGGAACCAGAATATGGAACATCTTGAGGGTGTGTGGAATTTCTTCAGGGGCCAGTGGCTGGAGGCCAAATGCAAAAATGTCAGTGGGTCAGGTTTGGAGCATTGCCAGGAACTTGGGCACCTGAGCAGGACCTGACTGGGAGAACTTTCCACAGGTAGAAGAGGTGAAGAGGATGAAGATTGGTAACCCTTTAGATCGGGACACCAACCATGGGCCGCAGAACCACCAAGCCCACCTACGGAAGCTAATAGAGTACTGCCAGCGTGGCGTGGAGGAAGGGGCCACGTTGGTCTGTGGTGGGAGTCAAGTCCCTCGGCCAGGTCAGTCAGAGCACTCCACTTGGGTGAACTGAAGGGCCAGTAGCATGGCCTCTGGTTTCCTGTCTACTTCTAATTGGAGGTATGTGAAGGCCATGGTTAGGCTCCCAGGCCTCAGGGCCCATCTGTGACACTGGATGCCATGGCCTTGGCTATCTGGACACCTGCCAGACCAGGCGTGGTACTGGCAAGGTGAAGACAGCAAAGCTGAAATCCAGTCAGTGCTGGTTTAATGTGTATCATAGTGGACTTTGATTTGCCATAAACCTCTCCACATCTGTGAAATTCTCTCCTCCTGTGGATTCCAAGGCACTGGCTTTCATGGCTTTCTATCTTTGGCATTACTTCTCAGTGGCCACTCTTCACTGAACCTCCCTCACCACCTGTCCCTTAAATGGAGGTATGCTCAAGTCTCTCCTGAGCTTGGAGTGTTGCTTATGGCAGACATTTTCCCTGGAGGATCTCACCCCCTGCAGTGGCTCGTACCCTCCCAAATATCTGTCTCCAAGCTCCTCCTCATCCAGAAATCCTGCCCACCTGGACACCTCCACCTGTATGTCCACGGCCCCTTTGAACTGAATGGGTACCGAATCCGTCACATCTGAGTTCCCCCAGCCCCAACCTGACCCAAGCATACACCTGCCTCTCTGGAATCTTCCATCTGATCAAGTCACTGGAGCCAGAGGAGCAGGAGCTGCAGCATGGACTATTTGAACTGCTTCCTTGTTAGACTGCCTGCTACATGGGGAAAGACACTGTGTCTGTCTCTGTCTACACCATTAGGTCCTTCATGCCAGCACTGAGACTCATATGAAACCTGAGTTAATTTCATGGAATGAAGGAGGGAAGGAAACAATGAATATTAGACTCCTCTCTTTTCTTGATCCCCTACTCTAAATTAACTGCCTGATTCTATTAAATTAAAAATCTTTCTTGCCTGCCCTGCAACCCTCCTACCATCCTGCCAACTCTCCACAGCTTGTCCTGCCTGGACCATAATGTCTGCTTCCTGAGGAACCTCTTGAGCCATGCTAACCCTTCACTCATGTAGCTGCCAGAAGTCTGCTTATATCTTCCCCAACATTGGAGCAATTTCTACAGGGACCCATCCCCCTGCAGTGACAAGCTCAATCTCCTCACTTCATACACAGGGTCTTCCATGATCTGTTTCTAACTTGCTCGCCCATGACACACGCTCCAACCATTTTTTATTCTCTCTGAATACATCTCCCCTTTTCTTGCTCCCTGTGCATTTGCTGCTCCTCTGATGAGCAACCAGCTCCCGTTTCACCACCTGGTGAATTCACCAACCAGCTCAAATAACAGCCAGACCCAGACCATATGTGCTCCTGTGTCACAGCTGCTCCCTGGCATCTTCTACAGTGACAATTGTATAGCCACTGACTGCCACTCTCTGCAGAGTTCAGAGGCTGATTGGAGAGAGTGAACTGAAGGCATGGTTTGCAGAGCAGTGAGGGGAGGGAGTGCATTACCTCGAAACCAGGAACAGTAGGGAGCCACCATCACCACCCCCTGGCCTGAGGGCCAAGAGGAGGGCATAGAATTCCTGGTATCTGGTGAGGGGTAGAGCTATGAGGTACAAACTCTACTAGAAGCCAGAAGATGAGGGAGCGTGGCCATACAGTCCCCCTCATGGGGCCCAGAAGGGCAGAGAAGAATATGAAGGAACAGGAAAGGGACAGAGCCTGGCCAGCCCAGAGCCTCCAGCACCTGATGGGCAACAGTTTGTTTGCAGATTGAGTGAATACAGGCCACACCACATGAGCCAATATGTGTTCATACCTAACTTTTAAAAAAAGTGTTTATTTATTTTTGAGAAAGAGAGAGAGGGAGAGAGAGACAGTGTGAGTGGGGGAGGGGCAGAGAGAGAGGAGACATGGAATCCGAAGCAGGCTCCAGGCTCTGAGCTGTCAGCACAGAGCCCGACACGGGGCTCGAATTCACGAACCACGACATCATGACCTGAGCCAAAGTTGGATGCCTAACCGAATGAGCCATCTAGGCACCCCTCATACCTAACTTTGGTTTTAAAAATTGTAATTAATGTTACAATATAATTTACAAATGTGTGAAAAATATGGAATATTTTATTTATGTTACTCTTAATTTTTTTTTTAATTTTTTTTAACGTTTATTTATTTTTGAGACAGAGAGAGACAGAGCATGAATGGGGGAGGGCCAGAGAGAGAGGGAGACACAGAATCTGAAACAGGCTCCAGGCTCTGAGCGGTCAGCACAGAGTCCGACGCGGGGCTCAAACTCACGGACCGTGAGATCGTGACCTGAGCCGAAGTCGGCTGCTTAACCGACTGAGCCACCCTGGCGCCCCTTAAGTTACTTTTAAAGTTAATTTCTTTTTGTTTTTCAAAAAACCAGAAAGAGAAAATTTCATGTCTCTCAATTTTCCCTAGTGAGGCTAAATGAAATCTCAGTCAGGTAGGGTCTCAGGGCCCCTGCACTCTGTTTCTAGAGGAGAAATAGAGGAAGCATTTCTGCGGTCAGAGGTGGTTCCACCTAGAACCAGGGCCTGTAGGGGCAGCAGTCTGGATGGGAGTAGGTGGTGGGCATGTGTTGACAGGAGAGCAGGAGGCACTTGCCTCTGTGCCTGGGGCACCAGCTCCCACACTGAGGTGTCTGGAAGGAGATGGGAAGCAGTTCTGGGAGATCCTATCAGAACTCGTGTGCGACCTCCCCCTACTCAACCTACTCCACAGAGACTGATGGAGAGCCACCTGAAGGGCTATACTAGGTACAGAATCGCTGTTCTATCACAGACCAACACTGAGCATTAGCCTCATTTTCCTCAGCAACGTTTAGTTGAAAGAGTTGTGATAATCCCATGGACTCATATTCCTGAGGCAGGAAAGGCACCCACAGCATGTGGTCTTCACCACACAGGTGTCACAAATTGCAGTGCCAGAGTGGGAATGTGTGCATGGTGGCCAACAGGACCAGGTCTGGCCTGGGAGAGGACCACCCACCTACACACCACGGACCTCTGTCTCCCCCTTAGGTTTCTTCTTCGAGCCAACTGTTTTCACGGATGTGGAGGACCACATGTTCATAGCCAAGGAGGAGTCCTTTGGGCCCATCATGATCATCTCTCGGTTTGCTGATGGGTAGTGTGCCCTGCTTATGTCTCTTGAGAACCGGATCCTCTTCCATGCTTTACTGGGTTCTTCCCTTGAGCTTTGTGGGTGGCGGGTGTGGCCAGAAGGAGAATTCAGGTGGGGTGGAGGCTAAGGATGAAGCCTAGCCTAGTCTTCCCAGTCCTTGTCAACCACTGAAGTTAGGAGAGTCCCAGGAGGTCCAGGAGGGCTGGGTCCAACTGAGAGCATCCACTTCATCTCTCTGATGCCTCTCACTGCCTGCTGGTCCTGTTCCCATTATCCACTGCTGTGTAAGAAACCATCCCAAACCCCAGTGGCTTGGAATAACAAGTTACTTATTTCACTTGTGAATCTTCAATTTGGTCAGCATTCGATGGGACTGGCCATCTCTACCTCCATGTCAGGGCCTCCCCTTAGGCTTTCCGTGGCATGGCAGTTGCTGCTTG
Organism: Panthera pardus; assembly: GCF_024362965.1. Classification (NCBI taxonomy): domain Eukaryota; kingdom Metazoa; phylum Chordata; class Mammalia; order Carnivora; family Felidae; genus Panthera; species Panthera pardus. The sequence goes on from NW_026527013.1 coordinate 60,044,135, forward strand.
GCACCTCACTCACCCAAAGAGGGCCAGTGGAAGATGTAAGCCTCCTCAAGAACCATCAGTCAGCCTCAGGCACCCCGGAACTTCACTTTCCCCTCTCCTATTGGTCCAGCAAGTCATCAAGGCCAGGAGAGGAATAGGGGCCGGCCATAATTGCTTTACCACAGGTTCTTTTCCTGACTATTATTTTTCAAAGTAGCACCTCTGAGCAGATTCTAGAATGGCACCTCATCCTCGATACACCATACTTCCAGCTGTCAAAAAATTATCAAAATTATCTTCACATGCTGTGTTAGAATGAGACACTTTTCTGCCATCTACCAAGCAAATATTGTGCTGAATCTTCAAGCCTATAATGTCTGTGGTGGGGACGCCCCCAGGGCAGCTCCATGAGGAATGCCTGACAGGTGTTCCTTTCCATGTGGGTGTGGCTTGAGCCTGTCCCGCTCTCTGGGCTCCTATCCCCTGGTCTATAAAGTGAGGGGTTCACCCATGATGACCAGAATGGTCTGACTTTACTCTGCCTCCTGCCTGTCATTCTTTCCTCTTCTCTCAGCTGCCCTATCTCCTCCATACTTGCTGTCGGCCCAGCATGATTTCTCAGAGGGTCCTGCATGATGGGAAGCTTGGAGTGGGTGGCACCTCCCCTCGGAGGAGGGGGGTAGGTCTCCCTGCATCCCATGCCTCGGGTGGCCCCATGACCCTCCTCACAGAGTTCTTCCTGGGTTTTCCCCGCAGTGACGTGGACACCGTGCTGTCTCGGGCCAATGCGACAGAATTTGGCCTGGCTTCTGGCGTCTTCACCAGGGACATCAACAAGGCCCTGTATGTTAGCGACAAGCTGGGGGCAGGCACCGTGTTTGTCAACACATACAACAAGACCGACGTGGCCGCTCCCTTCGGAGGGTTCAAGCAGTCCGGCTTTGGCAAAGACCTTGGTAACCTAATCCTGAACACCTGTAAGGCCTCTTGGCCCCCGCCCGCCCAGTCCTGGGGGCCAGGGGTGTAGCACTAAGATGGCTGCCAGTGCTCACCTCTTACCAAGAGGGGACAAGCGATAATTCAGGCGGTATGCAAGATCCTGCTAGAAAGTGAGGACTGCAGGAAGCAGACAAGACAGAGTGATCTGGCCAGGGAGACTGGGAAGGTGACTTTAACGGGGACCAGGGTGGGCCTTTCCCAGGAGGAGGTGCCTGCACTGAGACACCAGTGTCTGGAAGAGGCAGAATAAAGACCTGAGGGTGTGTGCTCCTGGCAGAAGGGACAGCAGGTCTTGAGAGACCAGCTTTGGTCTTGGAGCTGCAGAGAAGGGCCTCAGTTCAGGGACAGGAGGACCGGAGGAGAAGAGGCTAGGGAGGCTGGCAGGGGCCAGAGAGCAGTGTCCTGGTGGCCATGGTCAGAGCTTCATCCACAGAAATAGGGGAAGCCATGGAGGCTGAGTATGGAGGCCTATGGGGTGGTGTGAGTCCCCAGTGTAGAGACAATGTCACCCAAGTGAGTAGCCACATACAACCCACCTGGCCTGCCAGGAGAAGTGGAGATCTGGTCTGGCACTCCTCTTTCCCTGGGCTGTTGCATGATTTAGGATGAATGCCACTCTCCCCATCCTGGCACTATGGAGTCTAGCAGTTGAAGACTGGTTCCATTTGGGGATTCTACCTCTAAGGCCCAGCCGTGGTGAGGGGGGCAAGGCGTGGGAGAGCAGCTGTCTCCCAACACTCCATCCCTGAACCCAGCTCAGGATCCTCAGGGAGGTGGTTGCTATTTTGTTTTCTCTACCCCCCCCATCCATCCTTCACATGCTGTGGGAACCCCCAAAGGTGCTGGTTAAAGGGACCCCACAACACCCCCCAAAGCCTGGTACCACACTGTGCACACAGAGGTGGGGCTCGCTCACATGCACGTGCACAGGTGTGATGTTGGACAGTCCTGCTCCGTTTGTCCTTGTCTGTCACCTCTTCCCACCTCCTCTTCTTGGTGTCCTCCATGGAAATATGCAAGGGCTATTGTCATCCAGGAGACTGTGGGTGCCAAGTCCCCAGGGTCTAATCTCTGGCACTTAAGGCTATGCCCCCCGAGCTCCGCAAGCTCATCCTCTCTGCTGCCACCTCATCCCCAGTGTCCTGTGCACATAAACCAGGCATCCCCAATAGCCCATTGAGGCTGAGCCAAGAGAACTCAGCAGGCCCTGTCTGGTGAAGTGTGGCTCCTGGAGCTAACCTTAGTGGGTGGGGGAGATGTCAGGCAACCACAGACCCAACATACTGGTCATGGGGCCAGACATACAGCTGCAGAACACAGCCAGCTTCTGGGTGCCTGTGAGTTCCCTTTCCTAGTAACGGCATGACCTGGAATTAGCTGGGGGGCAGCAGTGGGGACAGGCACCTCTGGTTAGTAAGGGCCCCAAAAGAGCCTCTTGGCTGCCCTCTGGCTGATGGGGCTGCCATCCCTCGAGAGGAGGTAGTCAGAGGAGGGAAGTTTCTGGAACATTTGCCCCAGATTGGTCTGTATTCTGATACCTGTGGTGGAATCCTCACCTCCGCCTATCCACCCAACTGATTCCTGACCCCCCAGGGCCTCAGCTTCTCATCTGTAACTGGGGCTGAGCCTAAGCTGACCCCACATGGTTGCTGCATGGATCTGTGTGACAACAGGGGTGCAGTGCTCAGAACAGCGTCAGGCCTGCTGTAGGGGCTGCTGTGAGGATATTTCCCAATGGCACGTGGTGTCTTGCAGGAGAGGAGGCCCTGAACGAGTACCTGCGGGTCAAGACAGTTACTTTTGAGTACTGAAGAAAGATATCCTGAGAGAATGCCCCGCTCTCTACGATGTGTCCTCGCCCTGCACAACCGGGCCTGCCCTCTCAAGGGGAGGCCTAGGCTGCTCCCCCAGAGGTCTCATGCTCTCACCCCCTCCCGAGTGCACAGCACCCCACTTGAGACACCGTTGGAAACCTTCCTGTCCACACTCTCTGTCTCTGCTGGGACAGCCCCACCCTTGCCCAATCACAGTGCCCTTTGTTTGGGTGAGAAATTGGCCCCAAGGCAAATAAAGGTTCTGACCAGTGGCAGCAGGACTTCCGTGTCTCTCCACTCCCTCTGTGGGTACCCCTGGTGACCCTGCAAGTCCTGGCACTTGAGTGGCATTGCCCAAGGAAGGTGTCCTGGGGAGAGGTGCAGGAGTAAAAAATGTTCATCAGCTTCAGCCTGAGAAGATGGGTGCTGAGATGAAGCTAGGAGTGTGAGATATTTGTGGTGCGATACCTGGGAAATGCAGAGCAGAGGAAGAGGATGGGCAGCAGAAGCGTCGTGCCAGGATGCAGCTGTCTCCCTGTGTTGCAGCAGCCTCCCTGGATGGGACAGGCCCTGCCCTGCCTGCCCAGCCCTCCACTTTGTTCACTCTTTCTCCTATCACCCCGCAGGACTCTGGGGCCCTCCCTTCTGCACTCCCACTCCTGAGGGCACAAACATTACACCCTCACTTACCTGCTGTTGCCCCAGTTTACCCCACATAGCACTCTGCTCGGCATCCCACCCCTCCACCCCTACCCGGCTCTGCCCCTCTGAAATTCCCCTCCTCCCCCTGCAAGTCCTGGCCATGCTGGGTGTGTCCTGGCCCAGCCTCTGCTCATCTGGGAACATCTTCAGTCCTCCTCCTTTAGCCAAGTCTGTCCCCCAGGACCTATGAAATCTGTCTACCTCCCGCAATGGGAGGTCCCTATGCCTGGCTACCTTCCATGATGGCTTCTCTTCCTTTCAGGACACACTTTTACAGAAGTCCCGTCCAGACTACCCTGGTAACAGTGAGTGGTAATAGTAGTGAGAAGCAGTAGTTCACTGAGTAGTACTAACTGGAGGCATGGAGGTTCCAGGCCCTCACTATGTGTTTATCTCATTTAATCCTTCCATTAGCCCAACTGCTTTTGTCCCCATTTATAAACAAGGAAATTGAGGCAGAGACATTTACCTGCCCAAGGTTACAAGACCACTTGAAATTGCATTCCCTCTAGTTTCTGAGTGAGAAGGACTCTGAAGCCCTTTCTGCCTACAGAGCAATTCACCCCTCTGAGAGCCCCTCAGTATTGAGTTCCTGACTCCCTCCATTGCTGGGGGTCAGGCCCACTTGGATTTGCTCTTTGACAGGGCTTAGCTGCTGTGGTTTGGGGGGAGCAAGCTAATCCACTGGCTACTGCTCCCATCTTGGGGTGGGGGTCCTCTACCTCCCCATGTCCGCTGTAGCCCAAGCAGGAAGTGGGCTCTTCTATCAACCCCCCATGTACCACTGCCAGGAGGCTGTAACTTCTCATGAGGGCTTCTTAGAGGGTCATGAAGAACTGACAACTCTTACTCCATGAGCCAACTCAGAACCCCGAAGCCCAGACCCATAGCCCTGAAGCATACGCCCCATGGGAGGCACTTGTACCCATTTCCCACCTGGCTGCTTGCAGCAGGGCCAGCTCACCCCACCACCAGAACTGTGGTCTCAATGCTCGTGCCCACAGAAGGGAAGAAATGTGTTGTTCACCTCAGCCTAAGTCTCTTGGACCCTGTTTCCTCCCTGGGAATTGATCGTGATGATTGATGGCAGAGAACCACTTCTCTGAGAGAAGACCTTCTCCCCCACCCGCTTATTTTAAGTTCATTTATTTTGAGAGAGGGGGCATGAGTGTGTGAGTGGGGAAGGGGCAGAGAGAGAAGGGATCTTAAACAGAGACAGAGAACCCTAAGCAGGCTACACGCAGAGCCCAATGTAGGTTTCCATCCCACAAATTGTTGGATCATGAGCTAAAATCAAGAGTCAGATGTTCAACTGGTCTAGCCATTTAGGCATGCTGAGAAGAATTTTCCTGTCCCAAAGGGGTGCAGATCTGCCTTAACACACATCCAACAAGATGAGTCCCTTATCTTCCCCTTTCCCAGGTCCCCTTTGTTTCACCTCAAACAGCCCCAGGGCCAAGGGGGTCCAACTAATGCACCCAGAAGCCTGCCCAGTGTCTGGCGGGGTCAGCCTTGTCTTCCCTGCAAACAGCTCTTCACAGTAGAAGAGCAGGAAACATTTGGAGCGCAGGCTGATCCAAACCCAAATTGAGCCCAGAAACCTTCTTCTCCCCTCTTTAGACACACACACAGAGCTTGGTTTCAGCCAGGTTGCCCCACTACACTTCCATCTTGACACCTCTGGTTTGAATGTGCACAGCTGGGCTCCTACCTTTTTTACCTTCTCCTCTCTTCAAGAATTCTTCTGAAACTATAAGGTAAGTACTTGAGAAAAACTACCCTGCTTTCCCTTCCTATGTACTTCTTTCCTATTGTGTCTCCTTTACATTTACATGGAACACTTCACTTCTGATGCTTCTGGTCACCAAATGTGGGGAGTGTTTCCCACATCAAGCAATTCTCTGTGACACCAGCTGCGTGTCCTACAATTTAACTCAACTGTCAACACTATCCATCACAGACAGTGTCAGATCCCACAGGTTAAGAGCTCAACTCCAAAATACTGTTCCAACCTACTTTAGATGTCAGTCACAAGTAGTAGGTGTCCAGGTTACCCACAACTTGTATCTGATTTGGCTATAAATCGGAGGTTTCCATGAGTCCCACTTTGAGTTACATTAATTTTCTAGAGCAGCTCACAGAACTCGGGAAACACATTTGCCACTTTAATAAGGATATGATAAAGGATACAGATGAATAGCCAGATGAAGCGATGCATAGGGTGAGGTCTGGGAGGGTCCTGAGCATGGGAGTTTCTGTATCTGTGGAGTTGGGGTGAGCCACAGTGCCCTCTCACACACAGTGTGGATGTCTTTACGAGGACTGGAAGCTCTCCAAAACCCATACTGCTGGGATTTTTATGGCCACTTGCTCACATAGTCATGACTCATCGTTAACTCCATTTCTAGCCACTCTCCCCTCTCGGGAGATTGGTTTGGTGGGGCAGGAGGGGGTGAAAATGCCAAGTTTCTAATCATGGCTTGGTCTTTTTGGTGATTGGCTGCCATCTGGGAGCCCACCCAGAGTCACCTCAATAGAATAAAAGATGCTCCTATGCCCTTCTCACGGGCAATTACAAGGGTTTGGGGAGCACTGTGTCAGGGTCAGAGACAAATATTAGCGTTCTTATCACTTAGGAAATTACAAGGGTGTCAGGAGCTCTGTGCCAGGAACCATGGACAGAGACCAGTACACATTTTCTATTATCTCACAGTAAGAATGGTAAGACTATCGGTTTATGCATTTCCATTCCTTTATCCCCTTCTTTCTTGAGTTCTAGAACCCCAAAGTTTGCATGGGTCCATGGCTGACCTGAAGAAAGACAGAATTCCCAACCTCCTTTGCAGTTAGGTCTTGGTCATAGAACCAAGTCCAGTGGACAGAATGTGAGTAGAAGTGCTCACTCCAGAGACGTGCCCCTTAAAGCAGGGAGTCATGCTGTTGCTCTCCCTCTTTTCCTTCCCTTGGACTGGCTGGAAGCAGACCCAGGAAAGAGGGTGGTGTGCATTTTCAGACCATGCGGATATGGCACTACCTTTGGAGGCGGACGGAGCTGCACACAGTGGCAGACATCTGAATCCCCAACATCATGGAGGTGAATATGATCCAAGGTGACCTGCCAGCAGTCATTGGTACATGGGAGAAATAAACTTGTCTTTTTGTAATTTTAAATGCATTTATCTTTCCATGTTAAAGGCATTTAAGAAATATAATGAACAAAATGAAAATATGCATGTGTGAATAGGGCCAAGGAGGAACACAGCACAAAGATAAAATCAGGAGTGTGGTTAGTATCAAAATTGTGTTCTGTGAAATTTTATACCATTCTAAAGTTGGAGCACGATTTAGCTCAGAGCTTTCTAGCTGACAAGAGTGTGAGGGAACCTAATCTGTGGCCTAATTCACAGTGTCCATGTGACAGAAGAAACAAACTAGTTTTTCTGGAGTACAGAAAGAAATCCATTTTTTATGTCCTCCTGAAAATAATATGTTTTCTCATGTGATGACCACTGCCTTATACTATTTTATAGTAGGGCGTTACGCTGCAGATGGCTGTTTCTTATGACCTTCCCCAAGGTAGCTGAGCACACGATGACTTACTGGAGGCACAAGCGACCCCCCTGGTAGCATGAAACACTACATATTCGTCCAACTACAGTGGGGTGGGGTGGGGAGGAGGACAGACCTTGGAGCCCACTGTAGCATTCTGTTGATCTGTCTTGATCCAAACATGATGAGCCAGAGGAAATGGAATTCACCAGAAGCCATTTCAGGCAGTGCCTTCTGTCATGCAGAAAAATGTTCTGACTAGGTAAAAGGGGGCTGGTGGGGATGTTCAGGATCAGAAAATGGCCACAGGCTTGCTCTATGTAGTACAGGGAAGAAGATTTTTGAAGTGTGTGTAGGAATGAGGTGGCAAAGGAAGGAGGTAGACTTGGCAGGCGGGGGGAAAGGTGGGGAAGGTGATCCCTTGGTGGCCAAGGCAAAACGTTGAGATATATCGGGGAATAGGTGGTGGAAATTCCTTTCCCTTCTCCCTCCAAGGTCAACAATTCCTCATTACTGTGCTTTCCTGTGAACTTGCTCCTCTTGGGGAAACCCCAAAGAAGAGATGGTCTGTGTGCCCAAGGGGATACGGGCAGAGCAGAGTGCAAGAGCAAAGAACGTTCCAGAGAACATCTGGTTATGTGAGTAAAAACTTAGGCACAAGGTTGTGTTGCATATCCATTGGTAATCCTCCAAAAGTGCCACTTCTTCCAAGGGAATGTGTAAGGTGCATTGGGCAGTGAGTCCCTGGCAGGCACTATAACCACAACCCTAGTGTTGTGGGGTCCACTGAGCTGGACCAAGGAGTGAAGTGTCCTTATAAACTGCATTTCAAATGGGTAAAGGAGTTTACAATAAATATATTAAGGGCATGAGGACACGCATCTCTCTACAAAGAGTATCACATTGAAAGCTTTCCTTCTGTCTAGTAAACAGTCTTGCCCAGAATACCCATGTGAGACCAATTCACTTGGAAACACAGTCTTGGTACATAGTAAACATTTGATAAGTACCTAGGAATGAATGACTTGGTAAACATGTCTCATCCTGGCCTTACATGAGTTACTGAACTTGCTCTGTGCTTCAATACCCTCATCTGTAAAACCTCACAGTGTTTTGAAAATAGCCTAACACTCAGTGAGGACAAGATAAATGTTAGCTTCCATATGATTCATGGAGTGGATTAAATCAATTGCAAGGTCTAGGTTATATTAAACTTGTATTTGTTCATTGAACAAGTGTTGAGTTCTAACTGAAAACAATGAAGGCAGAACACACAGCTTGTTTACTTCACTATTCCCAGTGCTTAGGACAGGCTTCATATATAATAGGTGCTCAATAAATGTTTATTGACCAAATGAATAAATCTGTATGCTGATCATTCTAAATTCTCACTGCATTGGGTTATCTTGTGGAAAAAAAGATACATGACTACAATTCTTTTAAGAGGTAGTAAAGAACCTGACCAGATTTGTTCACTTTTGGAAAAACATGGAAGATTCAACAAGGAGTTACTTCTGTATCATTGATGATTGGCTAGCTTCACAACTCAATGAACTTGTTTCTTACTTATGCTCTGTGTCCATCATGGATGGTCAGGGACTCTGTTCCAGGGCTCCTTGGTCTAAGACATTGACATGTGCCATGGCCAAGGGGGAAACACCCTGGTGAGTCTGTGTCAGCACTTAGATGCTCTCCACTGAAAGTGACACATCACTTCTGCTCCTAACCAACTGGCTCAGGCTAGCCACAGTGACCCATCCAACCCAGGGAACAGGAAGTTCAGTCTCCATGTGTCCAGAAGTGGGAAAACTGAGGATCAGTGGGCAGGATGAATCACTACCTCCAACAAGGCTCTCAGCTCAGACAAGGAAAGTTGTTTCTTTATTAAGAAATAGATAATTTTCATATCTATGTTCCAGTGCATAGGAAAAGATGAAAGTTTTATCATTCTTTCTGTATAACTATCATGTCTCTAGTGTCCAAATATGACAATGACAGCATAAAACCAAATGAATAGAACAATCTTAAAAATGGCAACATAGTTAATGTTTGCAATAACATGCTCATAAATTGAATTCATCTCTATAGAGAGAATAATTTCATTATAACCAAACTCTAGCATCCTAGGAATACAAGGATGGCTGAAAGGAAAATAGAATCCCCTCCACTGACAATGAAAGGGCATTTTCATGTACCTGTGTTCAAATCTACAGTCTGCCACTTAATAACTCTGACTTGGAGAAGTATATAACCTCTCCAATCCTTAGTTTTTCACATCTGTAGAGTGCAATCTTCACCGTCCTTACTTCCCAGGGTAATTGTGAGGTTAAGACAATGAATAAGAAGTGTTATTCAGCACCTTCTTGTGTGTGATGTCAGTGCTCAGTGCCAGCTGATTCTATTACTATTATTATCATGGCATTGAGTCAATAGCTGATTCAGAACTTATGTATCTCTTTACTCCACAAACATATATTGAGCACCTATTATGTGCCACTTTCCAAGAGGAAGTTTCTGCCCTGATGAAGCGTACATTCTAGTGGGCAAAAACTGAGGAAACCAATAAGCAAATGAGTCTAGTGTATACCATGGAGAAAAAATATGGAGAAAAAATACACTAGTGAGAGAATTGCGAATGCTGTCTGTGGGCGAGGGTGGGATGGGTGAGGCACTATTTGTACGGGGTGCTCAGGAAAGATCCTTCTGGTAAGGTGGGATCTGAGCAGAAATCCGCAGGAAATGGGAATGAGGTAGGACACCATTCAATATGTGGTGCTGTTCCATCAGGAAATGGAGTTTAGGGGCACCCGGCTGGCTCAGTCAGTTGGGCACCCAGCTTCAGCTCAGGTCATGATCACACAGTTTGTGAGTTCAAGCCCCGAGTCAAGCTCTGTGTTAACAGCTCAGAGTCCAGAGCCTGCTTCAGATTCTGTGTCTCCCTCTCGCTTTGCCCCTCCCATGCTCATGCTCTGTCTCTCAATAATAAATGTTAAATTTTTTTTTCTTTTAAAGATATGCACCTTTCAGTCCCTCTCTGCTTGGAGCTACCTCCCCCCCTATGAACAAGCTTGAGCCAGACTGGTAGAGATTAAGAGACATGTGGCCCAGCACTGGTCTGCATCTTACAGGTGAGGAAGCAGGCTTTCCTTAGGCTCTTGTGTCTGGTGAGTGGCTGACTTCTAGTCTTTTCCCCTTTGCCACCTGCTCTTCAAAGTGAAATCAACAAAACTTGTGGGACTATTTTTAGTGGCAGATGCAGTGACCTTAGCCCTCCTTCTGGGGCCTTGCGGCTTCTTCCCAGTAGCCTAGGGGTTGTTTTTGAGGTTCCTATAACCCTTAAGGTGTCAGCAGCTTCATGTGCTATCCTCCTTTGTGGGGCTAGTCCCTCCTGTGTCCCCAGGCTGTCAGGGGCCTGGATGTGAGCCCAGTTGCTGTGACATTCCTACCCGGAGGGAAAACCAGCAGCTTCACTGAGGCCCACCTGAGTCCATGCCCCTACCGGGGCACTGTAAGTCTGCTTGCATGAATCTCAACAAAGACAAGAACGTCCCTGGCTGTTAAGCCATTTTGGGGGTGGAGAAGACTCCTAGGGTCTGCTGTAGGGAGGTTTTCTAACAGAGGCATGATCATCCCTCACATTGTAAGTCCAGCACTGCCAGACACTCTCTAGGGGCAAGTGTCAGTTTCCTCATTGGAAAATGGGAATGGTAATGTCTGTTCTGCCTGCCCCCAGGTCTGTCACAATGATTCAATGATATCATGGATGTAAGCATGTGTTGGAAAGTCCTAGTAAAGCTCAAGGTACTGTTTCCATTATAGCATGAACAGTGTTTTTAAGTTTTTTAATTTACTTTGAGAGAGGGGGAGTGAGAGCACGAACAGGGGAGGGGCAGAGGGAGAGGAAGAGAGAGCGACTCCCAAGCAGGTTCTGTGCTGTCAGCATAGAGCCCAACGTGGGGCTCGAACTCACAAACCATGAAATGATGACCTGAGCCAAAATCAAGAGTTGAACGCTTAACTGACTGAGAATAAATATTTTTGTTCATGTTTATGCAAATTACAAGAGGGTTTTGAGTAGTGGCGCTGTCTTCCTTCCTGGCAGCTCTCGACACAAGGGTGGTGGTCCGGGCCTAGGGCAGAGAGAACTGCTGCAGTCCTGTCCCACCTTGAGGCCCATGTGCTTCATCCTGCTGTCACTGAGTCATGGGGTCATGGATTTGGCAGGACCAACAATAACAATAGCTCATTTCTCCACGTGTGTATGAAGCCCAGGAATGGCCTTTGGGTGTGGGTGGGCAGGCTGGGATGGAGGGCAACTAAACCAGCCCTGGATTATTCAGCATGCCAAGCAGGGGTGGTGAGGGGCAGGCCCTGATTTTAAGATATCTTCCTCACCAGACAACAGATTTCTTACTTGGAACTTTATAGTTTTCTGTGTAAATTTGATTATAAATCAAAGAGCAGCTAACTCAGTCAGTAGTCATCTTTGAGCCAGAACACTAGATGAATCGGAGCCTCCCCGTATTTATAAAGCACTCATCCGTTCATGCCTTCATTCTCTTGTTCCCTTGTGTGAGAGAGGCAGCTTGGTTGATGGAATGGAAAATGTCATCTTTAGATTTAATTGGAATGGAGTTTGAATTCTGGCTATGCCTCTCAGGGCTGTGACCTCCAGCAAGTGGAGGAACTCTTTAGGACCTCAGTTTCCTCATCCATAAAAAAGGTAGGAGATATTCCCCTCACAGGCTTGGTCAGCACTGATTTGCAGATGGCAATCTGCACCTGGAGTAAGTGGCTGGCAGGCACCCTTTGCCCTCCATCATTGCACCTTTTTATTTATTCTGCAATCAGCAAATGTCTTTCCAGTGCTGCAGATGTCCCCGCCACTGCCCCACTCAGGTTCCGCCTCCAGCCCCGGGCACACCTGTCTGACTTCTTAATGTGGGCCTGCAGCAATTCCCAGGAAAGCCTTCTCTGCTGTGGGAGCCACTTGGCCCACCTTGCCTGACAGTCCATCAGGCCTGAAGGACCAGGGCACTATTGTCCCCTGGAAGTAGTCCTCATGTAAAGTTGGGTGGGAGTTAGGATTTGTACACCCTTCAGGGGCAATATCTCTGAGGCTCCCAGAAATCCAGGCAGGACTGAGCTCCAGATGCCCACGGAGGTAACTTGCTTGGTAACGAAACTTCATTGGCTGCCCTCCTTTCCCTGCTTCACCTCCTCCCTCTCCCACCAACGTTTTCTGGGATCATCTCCCAGATAAACTCCTTGCACTTAAATCCTCATCTCATGGTCACTTCTGGGGGCTGGGAGTGGGGGCAACCTAAAGCAAGTGTCTACTATGTACTAGTGGAGATGTTCAGAGATGAACAGACAGAGTCTCTTCCCTTGGGGAATTCACAGTCTGAGAGGCAAAAATATCCCACCTAATATAGCACAATGACATAGTTAAGAGGTGTTGGGGGATTCCAAGGAAAGAGGCTGAGGGGCATGTGCTTGACACTTCCCAGGGGAGGACAAGCCTGAGCAGAGGCTAAGGGAGTCATTGCAGAGGGCAACCACTGCAGGGCAGGACCAGGTAGGAGGCTGACCTTGCTGCAAGGTGTGGTCTCTGAAAGGATGGCTGAGTGGCAGCACAGGCGTTGGTGGGATTGTGGAAAGAAGGTGAGGTTCCTAAACTCCAAAGTGATTTGTAGTACCTATAGTATGTCTTTGTGGGGTCAGTCTGCGAGGCCGGGCGATGGCCCTCCAGTCTGGGCAGTGGGGCAGTCAGGGCTTGGCCAGCCCATCATACGGGCCTCTGAGACTGTGGGGGACAGTGCAGTGGTGGAGCAGGGGACTGGGAAGGATTTGAACTGGGGCTGCTGCCTCCAGGCTGAAGGCCATTTGGGGAAGACAAGGACTGGTTGGGAACGAAGGATGGACGGTATGGTGGCAGAGCAACAGCAGGAAACTGGAACAGGCATGAGAAAGCTGTGGCAGGGTAAGGCCCTCCTTGTGCCCCAAGCCTGCTACAACGGTCCATCCATGTGCCTAGAATCACCCCTGCTTGTGATTTGTCCTGTTAGAACATTAATAGTAACAGTAAACATAGTAGGAAACATGAATTGAACCCTTGCTACATGTGAGGCACTCAATGTGAGGACTTTACCTGGATTGCTTCCTATTGTCCTCAACCTTTTGAGGTAGGTACTAACATTAACTCCACTTTACAGATGAGAAAACTGAGGTTCACATCTTTCCTAAGCTCAGCTTGTGAAATTTTTTTTAAACTTAAAAAATGTTTATTTATTTTTAAAGAGAGAGAGAGAGCAGGGCAGGGGCAGAGAGAGAGTTAGACACAGAATCCAAAGCAGGCTCCAGGCTCCAAGCTGTCAGCACAGAGCCTGATGTGGGGCTCGAAGTCAGGAATCATGAGATCATGACCTGAGCTGAAGTCAGCCGCTTAACCGACTTAGCCATCCAAGAGCCCCTTAAACTTTTCAAAAAATGTTTATTTACTTTTGAGAGAGGGGAGGGAGAATGAGCAGGGGAGGGGCAGAGAGAGGGGGAGACAGAGAATCCCAAGCAGTCTCTGCCTTGTCAGCACAGAGCCTGATGAGAGGCTCGAACTCACGATTGTGAGATCATGACCCGAGCCAAAGTCGGAAGCTCAAACGACTGAGCCACCCAGGTGCCCCTCATTTAACCTTTATAACATCCTTATAGGTATTATCCTCAAGTACGGTCACATTGCGAGTTAGGACTTTAATATACAAATTCAGGGTAGGGAACAACACAACTCGGTCCATAATATCTGTTAACATTTTATCATTTACAAATTTATTTTGTGTCTATATATCTTAAATTTCCATCCCAGGACTACAGTTTGGTATAGTATCTCTTTGTAAAGCTACTCACTGCCAAAAGTTCAGCCAGGCCTGTGGACTCCCAAGGCAGCACTCTGGGCACTTCTAGATGCCCGTTAGTGAGGGCAAGAGAATGGGGCACGAGCTAGTTTGCAGGATTTGGTGCACACTGCCGGCCACTTACCAAGGCCCTGAAGAATGGGTCCTGTGTCCGGGTATTGCAGTTGTCCTTTGGAACTTAGCTGGGGCTGCCCCCTTTGCAAGAGTGCTACATTCTCCCTATGGTTTCTTTACTATTTAAGTCAACTATTTTTACTATTTACTATTTAAGTTGCCATTTATCCTCATGCTTTTGATGGTTTATTTTTCTTGCATTAGAGGTAAGTAGAAAATAAAATGTTTCTTATACTCATAAGTATATTGACACAAGATAAGCCCACCTCAAAATTTACAGGGCAAGATTACAAACGGGGGCCCACAGGGGCACCTGGGTGGATCAGTTAAGCATCTGGCTTCGGCTCAGGTTCCTGGGTTCAAGCCCCACATCGGGCTCCGTACTGACAGCTCAGAGCCTGGAGCCTGCTTCCCATTCTGTGTCTCCCTCTCTCTCTGCCCCTCTCCTGCTCGTGCTCTGTCTCTCAAAAATAAAAGTAAAAAAAAAAAAGTTAAAAAAAACACAAATGGGGGCCCCACAAACCATATGTTTAAATACATATGCAAGGAAAACATAGCTGTAAAATAGAGTCTATTCTGTTTTCTGGCCTTGACAAATGTACTTCCATAGCAACTTGGGAGGTCAGGTTCAAATGTAGAAATCTTGGACTCTTGTATAAAGACACAGGTCATGCCCCACAACTGGTTCATTCTCTGGGGCACTGATCTGAGTATATATCCTAGCAGTGGGCTTGGAGCCATTCAGAATTCCCAGGACTGGGAGCTGGAGCATTGTCTGGAAAGTTTAGGGCAGGATTACTGGCTACCAGTAGACATGAATCCTCTTTCCTTGGGGAGGGCAGGAGGTGCCAGAGGATGGCTGGCCCCGGAAGCCTAGGTGGATAAGGAGGTGTGCAGGCAGTACCCAACCCAGATATAGGACAGGACACCTGCTGAAAATCAGGGTGTCTGTAAACTTGTAGAATATATCTATATATATCTATATATGTATTTGTGTTTAACATGCAGATTTGTCTTTTGCTGAAATAATATAGCATAGGACTAAATTTTGTTAAATATCTAGCATTCACATGCCCTTGTGTTTCCATTCATTTTGGACTTTCGTCTGATTCCACTGATGTTCTGGCTCTGTGATCATGAACAGGTTTGTGGCAAAAACCATGAGGATGAACTTTGCCTGAGGCTGTGTCCCCCCAAAATCTCTCCTCCCTCTTTAGATGTTGGTCAGAAGAGGCCAACAGTTAAGACTGTTTTGAGTCAATTAGGAAAAATAGAACTGGACTGGGTATTGCTAAGTTTGTTGGGTGTGATACTGGTATTATTGAGGATGTTTGAAAAAAAAAAAAACAACCTTAATGATTGGAGAAACATGCTCAAGAATTTAAAGGTGAAATATGTCTGCCAGAATGCTTTAAAACTACTCCAGGAAAAAAAAAAAGTGTGTGTGTAGGGGGAGGGATATAGATGGGGGAAAAAAAGGGCAAGATGCAGACCATGATGGAAGCTGGCCTATTGGTTTATGGGACCATTTTATTATTCTACTTTTGGCGTGAGTGAACATTTCTCATAATAAAGAAGTTAAAACACAAGAACACAACGCTGTCCTGGAGAGCTGATGGAGCTCTGGCTGCAGGCGAAGCAGCTGTCCCTTAAGAATGGCCAGTCTTCACACACCCTTTACAGACGGGATCCTCAAGCCCCCCCCCTTTCCTCCTGGGTGGTTTTACAGCCCTAGACTCGGTTTCCTTCTTTGTAAACCAGGCCTCAGCACACGACCTCCCCCTAAGGGCTGTTTCGAGCATTAACTGCAGCAAAGGAGGAGAGGAGCTTGGCACGCTCAGGAAACAATCGGGTTTACAGCCCAGAAAGACTTCTGGCTCCACGTGTCCCCACCACAAAGGCCAAGCTCCAGGGTCCCGGGGGCAGAGTCTGCGTGGCCCTGACTTCTGGCGCGCTCTGGGTCGAGCAGCGAGACCTTGGAACTGGGGACACCCCCTCCCCACCTCCCCTCGGGCCCTGGGCGACAGGGCCCCGCCTCCAGGTAGCCCCGCCCAGTCCCCGCCCCGTCACGCTTTCGCCGGGTCCTGAAACCGCCAGGCAAGTTGGCCTGAAGATCTGGCATTCCCTGTTTCCTCATTGAACCCTCCCCTTGGCCCGCGCGCCTTCTGCTCGCCTTCTGCGCGCTGCTGCCCGGGAGGGGATCGGGTAAGCGTGGCGCTGCGCCCCAAGCGGGCCTGGGCAGGGGTGCGGGAAGTCTGGGGTAAAGCGGCGATGGAGTCCAAAGGGGGCGGTCTGGGTGGATGGACATGTCACACTGAGGAGGCCCGGCCCTGGGGAAGCGCTGGGGTTGGGGCGCGGAGTGGGGGATGAGCAGTAGAGGGAGTAAACCCAGGGCCTTTGGAGGGGGACCTCGGGACGGGGTGGGGCACACCTGGAAAGTCCGGGGCCTGGGCAACGCAGAAGAGGACGTGAACCCAGAGCTGGGGGAGTCCGGTGGGACGCCAGGGGCCTGCAAATAGGCGAAAGTAAGGGAAAGCGGGAAGGGGAAAGAGAAAGTGGTCCCAGAGGGGCCTCGGGCAGAGGGGGCACCTGGGGAGGTATCCAGGTAAGGGCCCAGGGCTGGGTCCTGGATGACGGACCTGGGGTGGAGGGAGACAAACCCAGGGCCCAAGGCGGGTTTGGTGTCCGGGGGAGGGTGGGGGGAGAGGGGAGGGGAATCCAGACTGAGGGTTGGGCAAGTCTTCAGGTATTTCTGAGGCTCTCTCTCCCGCATAGCCAGTATTTTGGCTTACTAGGCCTGCTGTCCCCCCACCTACTTATCAGAAACTACCCAGGTGGGTACTCCAGCTGATTCTGATGCAGCTATAATTTAAGAGGCACTGGTCTGAAACATTAGAGCTTTGAGGGATTTGAAGTGGGAGAACCAGCCAGGTGTCCTGTGATGTAAGTGCATTATTACATTTAATCTTCACAGCCTTGTGAAGTTGGTGCTCTTGTCCCCATTTAACAGACGAGGCACAGAAATTTCACTTTTCCAAGGACCAGCATCTAGGAAGAGGAAGAGCTGGGATTCAGACCCTCAGGGCAGACTCCAGGGTGCTCCCACTGAACCAGGTCTCCTGTAAAGTCCAGAGGTAGTTTGGCCTCACAGCAGGTAGTGGGCAGCTGAGTGGAGCCATCGGTTCCAGCATTTTGGCTGTGCAGTGAAGAGTTAGGACTGGCCTTGTCTCTTGCCTTGGGGTGAGCACTAGTTTGTATGAGGTCCCGGTGACCAGGTCTCAGACCTGATGTGTTTGCCCCAGGGTGCCCAAAGGCCCTAGATTCAAGGCCAGCTTCTCCCTGACTCACGGGGAGGCTCCGCATCAGTGTCCTCCTCAGTCTGATGGGTACAGACTCTCCAGGAGGCATCTGCAAGAGCAATGACCTTACAGATTCCTGTGACTGGCAGCCAGGTGGGCCCAGGTCCCCCTGCCCAGCCCTTCTCAAGACCTGTGCCCGAGGAAGGGGCTCCAAGCACATGGGCTGTGCAGGGCTCTCACTCCACACTCTGACACCTTGGCAGGGTCTGACACCTTGGTAGTTCTTTGTTGTGGGGGCCTGTCCTGGGGCACCGTCTCCATATTGTGTCCTCTGGGGGAAAGGCTGGGTGGGAACCTCTGCCCTGGAGTCAGTGCCACCCCCCCAGGTCTCCCCCTCTCTGGGGGCTACAGGACAGGGTTTTCCTGCGTCCACAGCCCACTCTCCCGACAGAGGCCGCCTTCACCAGCAGGCCTGTCCTTCAGGACCTGGTGTGTTCATCCGTATTCTTCTGTCGATGCAAATGACATCTGAACACATTCTCCTTCTGACACACCCCCACCTTCCCAAGGAAGCTGAGTGCCCTTGACTACCATCCACAGGGTTGTGAGGTCCCTGCTGGGGGATCACGGAGGCCCCACACTGTAAGGGCACAGGGTAGGTAGGAATGCGTGCTGGGTGCTGACCCAATGGGCCTCTGGTGCACATTTGATGAGTTTAGAGGGTCTTCTTCAGTGTGCTTCCCTCACACAAGTTTCTTCTGGAACTGTTCTGTGTGGTCCTCATAGCTCTGCCCTACACCTTGAGAGGAGGCCTCTTTCTTAGCAGTCAGGGAACCCTTCAGTTTAGCTCGGCTGCTGGCACTTGCCTCCTGGTGCCTACCTGATGCTACAGGCCAGGAATGCCCGCTGGGCCTATACTACTTGTGATGATTCCCCAGCAGGTTCCCCTCCTGGAGCCATTGTTGAAGCTGGATCAGCCCTTGTGGTTCTTGTTATATTGTAGGAAGAGCGTCAGCAAAATCATCAGGGAACTTTGGAGAACAAGGTTTATTACTCACAGGTCCTGGCAGGTCCATGGCACATGCGAGGGCCACACAGCCACACAGTATAGTCTCAGGTGGAGAGGGAGGGAGGATGCGTGGGCCTGGGGCTCTGCATTTGTTGGAATGAGATAATTAGGGTTTCATGGGTTCCTTATTATCGGATGGCTTAAAACATGAGAACAAGAAGTAGGATAAGGGAAGGGAGAAGCAGAGTCACTCAAGCAGTCAGTGATCTAGATTACCCAGGACTTGCTAAAAGGGGAGCTTTATGTGTGTGGGTGACCTTGTGGGGTTGGTTTGCTAGGAGCTGGCTGCCTTTGACATGGATGCCTCAGCAATCAAAGGCTTCTTGACATGCACACACTAGGAGCCCCAGGAGAAACAAAATCAGTCCCAGCACAATTAACCTAGACTTTATTGTAGAGTGCTGAACACAGGAAAGCTCCAGAAGAGCCTTTTAACAAGGGGGAGGTGGGCAGAATGTTTTAAGGGCTTTAGGGGGAAGGTATTTGTCAGAGTTCCTGTAGATGTTGCAGGAAGGGGTCAGCACCAGTGCGGCCATTTTCAGAAATGAGAGCAGGGCATCATACTTGATAGTCAGCAGCTCTTCTGTGCAGGATGGACTAAACTTAATCAGGAAAGAGGAGAAGGGATGAAAAGGAGCAGGGGCTAAAGTCACATGCAGGAGGGGTGGGGGGGGGACACCACAGTGGGCAAGTCTCAAGTCCTTGAGTCTCTCATGCCCTAGTGAATCTGTATGGAACCAGACTAGAATGCTGGCAGAAAAACCTGGCACACAGGAGGGCCAGCGGTAGTAAATCTGGCCATGGGAGATTAATCTCTTGGTGGAACTTAGCCAGGGTTTCCTTGAGGGTGCGATTCATCCGCTTTACTTTCCCTGAGCTCTGGGGTTGGTAAGCAATGCACAGTTTCCAGGTAACATTGAGGGATTTTGTTAGGGTTTGTATAATGTCTGCCACAAATGCAGGCCCATTATCACTGTGTATGGTTAAGGGTAGACCAAACCAAGGCACAATCTCCTGTAGAAGAGCTTTGGCCACTCTGCGACTTCCTTCCGTTCTGGTCTGGAATGCTTCGACCCATCCCAAATATGTGCAGATTATTACAAGAAGGTACCTGAAACCTTTATTTGGTTGTATGTCAGTAAAGTCCACCTCTAAGTCTTTGAAAGGGGCGGCCCCCATCCATCACGTGCCAGGCAGGGGCTGTGGGGACAGACGAAGCATTGTTTTGGCACACGTTCCACCTTGTTCACTGACAGCTCGGCATAGTGCTGGCAGCTGGCTGACAGAGTTGTTCTTTTTGAGGAGGGCCTCTAGTGCAGTTTTTCCTAGGTGTGTGAGTTGGTGATGTTCCTTCACTAGGTGATTTCCCACAGAAAACAAAGGGGACAAAGATGTGCCCATTTGGCATGACCCACCATCCCTCTTTGCTTAGTGTGCCCCCTTCTGTCGAGGCCCAACTTATTTCTTCTTTGGTATACAGGGGAGGGGAGGCTTCCCTCTGGGGTGCAAGAGTCATAGTGTAGGCAGGAGCTTCACCCGGGTCACCACAGGTGGCCGCTCAGGCTGTTTTGTCAGCTGGGTGACTTCCTTGAGTTATGGGGTTGTCTCCTTTCTGATGCCCCTTATGGTGTAGGATGGCTACCTTGTCTGGCAGCCAGGTGGCCTCAAGAAGCTTTCGTATTTCTTCCTTGCTTTGGATCATTTTCCCTGCAGTGGTAAGGAGGCCTCTTTCCTTATAGCTGGCCCCGTGCACCTGCACAGTAGCGAAGGCATCAGCTTCATGGGAATCAGTGTAGATGTTAACTTGTTTACCTTTGCTAAGGATGAGGAACCAGGTTAAGGCATACAGTTCAGCTTGTGCTGACCATCCTTCCGGCAAGGCCTTGGCTTCCAGAACGTCGGTGGTTGTGGTTACCACATATCCTGCTCCTCGGCTGCCCTCTTGTAAATAGCTGCTCCCATCGCTGAACAGGGTGATCTCTGGGCTTGTTATAACCTGGTCTTGGAGGTCCGAGCGGCTGGTGTAGACTTCATCCACTACTTTGGAACAGTCATGGTCGGGTTCTCTCTCCTCCGTGGGAAGGAAGGTGGCCAGGTTGATGTTCTTACTGTTTCAAGAGTGACCCCTGGGTTTTCATAGAGAAGGCCTTGGTATTGTGTCAGCTGAGAATTGGAGAGGAAATGATATCCTTGAGCGCTTGTGAGGGACACGACCATGTGTGGAACCTTAACATTAAGTGTTTGTCCCAGTGTGAGTTTGCCTGCCTCCTTGATGAGCAGGACTGTGGCTGCCAGCGCTCTGAGGCACGGTGGCCATCCTGCAGCCACGGGATCAAGTTTTTTTGACAGGTAGGCTACTGGCTGTTGCCAAGGCCCCATGCCCTGAGTGAGCACTCCAAGGGATATTTATTCCTTTTCATGCACAAAGAGGATAAAGGGCCTTCTGTGTCAGGCAAACTCAGGGCTGGGGCTCATCCCAGAGCCAACTTTATTTCTGTGAAAGTGGTCCTTGCCTCCTCAGTCCATGCAAGGGGCTCCCAGTCTGGCCCTCCCAACAGGTCATAGAGGGGCCTCGCTATGGCTGAGGATGCAGGAATCCAAATGCGACAGAACCCCACGGCCCCTAAAAATTCATGCAAGCCTAGTTTTGTTTGGGGCTGTGGCGGTGTAGTGATAACGTCCTTCCTTTCCAGTCCTAGTTCTCTTTTTCCTTTTGTGAGGAGGAAGCCTAAGTAGCGGACCTGCTGCTGACAAATCTGTGCCTTTTTCCTAGAGGCCCGGTACCCCAAGTAGGATAGGAGCTGCAGGAGGGCCTTGGTACCTTTCATACAGTTGTCTTCAGTGTCGCTGGCAAGGAGGAGGTGGTCTACGTATTGGAGGAGGACACACCCTGTGGTTTCCCTCAGAACGTTGGCGAGGTCTGCGGCTAGTGCTTCCCCAAAAAGAGTGGGCGAGTTCTTGAAACCTTGGGGAAGTTGTGTCTATCCAGGTCAGCTGCATCTGGCACCCTGTAACGGGCTCAGTCCACTGAAAGGCAAACAATGGTTGACTTTGAGGAGCCAGGTGGAGGCAGAAGAAAGCACCCTTCAGGTCGAGGCATGTAAACCATGTGGCTGACCCCGGAATTTGGCTGAGGAGAGTATATGGGTTCGGAACCACTGGGTGTAAGGAAACAGTCACTTTGTTAATGGCCCTCAGATCCTGTACTGGTCGGTCTCCTCCTCCTGGCTTCTTGACTGGCAAGAGCAGGGTATTCCAAGCCAACTGGCACTCAATTCGAATACCTGCTTCTCTGAGCTTGGTCAGGTGCTCTTGTATAACCCATTCTAGTCTTGAGTGGGAGGGGGTACTGCCTTTGTCTCTGAGGTTGGGCTCCAGGGATCAGGTCAACAATGATGGGGGCCCGATTTCAAGCTAGTCCAGGTGGGTTATCTTCAACCCATACGGAGGGGAATGTGAGCCTGAATTCTGAGGGGTTACAGAATAAGGCCTGGGTGCAGAATAGTCTCCATTCTTCTTCGCTTGGCAGGGTAATCGCCAAGACCAGGGTTTCCTTCTGCCTTGGGTTTAATTGGAGGTGAGTGCATCCAGTGGGTTCAAAAGTCATCTGGGCCCCAAGTGTGGAGAGCAGATCCTGGCCCAGGAGATGACTTGAGCAGTCAGGTAAGTAGAGGAACTCATGCCGGACCTTGTGACCCCCCCAAGTCCACATTGTCGAGCTTGACAGAAGAGCTGCTGTATTGCCCGTGTCCCAGTAGCCCCAAATATGGCTGTTGCCTTTTGGCTTAAGGGTGCCATAGGGGAAGTAACAACGGAGTGTTCAGCCCCAGGGTCAACCATGAAAGTTATTGTTCGGCCCCCTACTTTCATTTCGACCGTGGGCTCATGGGGGCCAAGAGAGAAAGAGCCCGGCCCCTCTCAGTCCGATTCTACCCTGGCCAGACCAACGAGGTTCTCACCTCGAGGTTCCTCCCAATATTGGCTGGGTTTTGAGGGTCCCTTCCGATTTGGACATTCATTCTCCTAGTGTCCCTTCTCTTTGCAGTATGCACATCGGTCCCTTGCTAAGGTGGCTCTGGGCTTCTGCCCTTTTGGTGGTTGGGGTCTTCCCACCTTCGCAGCGTCTGTTCCTTTTAGTTCTGCTGCGAGAAGGGTGGCTTCTTAGTCTTCTCTCCGCTTCTCTTTCAGCTGTGACTTCTCTGTTCATGAAAACCTTATTGGCGACCTCTATCAACTGAGTGATATTCATCCCGGCAAAGCCCTCCAACT